>NC_083862.1:75000-440000 GCF_029169275.1 Apis cerana | reverse complement strand
TGTTGGAAGACCTTTATCGGTAAGCGATCTTATGAGATTAATTAATAGCAGCTTTTTAATTCTTCATAAAATGTTTTTATATAGAAATAAGATTATAGAATTAAATAATATAAATTTGACTGATAAATTACGAAGGTTTTTACCTCATACTGTACAATTAAAAAAAAAAAAATAAACAAAATCATAAAAGTGCAATTACAATGGTGTAGTGAAGAATATTTTTAAGATTGAGAAAAATTTAGAAAAAAAAAAAAATGAATATTGAATAAAAGTGCAAAATGCTTATTCGAAATATTATATATATATATTAATCCATATTAATAGTTTTTTGTAGAAATTCTTTGTATCCACATCTTAATAAAAAAGAAAGTTTAGACGAATAATAAAAATTTATAATTTAAAAAAATATAAAAAAAAATTGAATAAATATCAAATATGGTGCTAAGTGCAGGAAGTTTGAGAAACCCTGCTCTATCGAATTATGTTCAAAATATTCTTTTTAAGTTCTATAATATTATTTTTGAATAAATAATTTTTTATCGATCATATGAATAAGATAGAAATATCGATTAAATATTCTCATAATTTTCTTATAATTATTATAATTATGAATAAGTTTTCAAACTATGGAATCAAAATCGAACAAATACAATTTTATAATGCAACAATTTGCAATAACTAGATTTTACTGGCGTAAAAACCATTATGTATAACCAAATTTCTCCTGGATATTTTTTTCATGAATAGGAATTAAATGTAAGTGAACGCAATAAGATCTTGCATTTTTATATATACATATATTAATAGGAAATATAAAAAGCACATGTTACTATTATTATTCTTAGAGACATTAAATAGTAATGTTTTATAATTTATATATATATTTACATCTATATATACGTTTAATATAAATAGGTAAAACTGTATATAAAGATAATTAAATTTTTTTACATTCTGTTTACGATATATGTATATATATATAATACATGTTATATATATTTACACATATATTATAAAATAATGCTTGTGTACGTCGCATACCGAATGAACATTTTTATCTACTACGTGATAAATAGGTCACGCGAGAAATTATGTACTTATTCCAATTGTTAAATATTGATTAAAATATTGTATATAAAATTCATAGAATTTGTCTTGAATTTTTCAATTAAATTTACACAATATATGAACATATTCATCTTATAATTTTTTGATATTGATAGATTATTTACTGACATTAAAATATTTAACAATTCAAAATTTTATATAGAAACAAGTTACCTATCCATTTTTGTATGCTATTATTTTCAAATATATATAATCTAATGTTTATGATTAATACTTGTATTTATTTTAATTTTTCATATTTAAAAAAAAATTTGATGCATAAAAAATTATTTTTTATAATATATAAATATATATACAATATTTTGATAATTAAAAAAAAAATTAAATATAAATTATTCTCATTAATTCTAATTAAAAAGATTTATATAATTCTAACATCATTCACATGTTTTTCACAGAAATGTCACGTGTTGACGGCGTGAGAATAGTCGTCATATTTTTATTCTTTTGAAATGAGATGCACAAGTTTCTCTAATGTGATCATCTTTCAGTTAATATTTCTTCAACTGGTTATTTTATTAAAAATAAATTTAAATAGTAAGTAAGAATAAATTTCTATTATTAATTTTGTATTGTACTAAAAAATATTTAATTATAATTAGTATTAAAATAATAAAATAAAATAACAACGCAAAATAATTTGAAATAGTATCAATATTTTTATATATGAAAATAAATTTAAAATTTTTATCTTATGATAGCGTTGGAAATATAAAAAATTCTTTCTCCATATGAAATCGATTGGTAGTACTGTTCACGACGTGAAACAAGTGTATTTTTTTCATCGTATATTATATGATAAAAATAGTGTTCTAAATATTTGGTATTTCTTTGTAGACAAAATTTAATAATGATAAAGTTCGTCCGACCGCGATTAATAACATTTGATGTTACTGATACGTTATTGATGACAAATTTGGAAAAACATTATGCTGAAATTGGTTCTCAACACGGTCTGTCAATTGATCCACATAAATTGGCGCGAAGCTTCAAAAACAACTTTCGTAAACTTAGTTTAGAACATCCTGTTTATGGTAAACACACAGGCATTGGATGGAAAAATTGGTGGAGACAAATAGTTCATAATATTTTCAAAGAGCAACATAATTACATTTCTGATGCTACTTTGGATAAGGTGATGAAAATTTTCACGATGTTGAAAATTTAAAAACTCTATAAGAATTTTAGAATCTATAATGAAATAAATAAAATAAAATTTGATGTCATTTTTATTTAACATTTTTATTTTTATATTTTTATATAAAATGTTTATTTATATCAATATAATATAAATTAAAAATATAATTTAATATGATTTATCAGAAATAAAATTATTTTTAGAAATAAATTAAGCTTAACAATTGTTTTAATTTAATTTTTAAACTGACTATAAATTATCTATATTTTATCATTACATGATTTTTTATTTTATATCAATTATGATAATTTAAATTTTTATTTTTATCAATTTCATTTTTGAATTTTTATGTTGATATAAAAAAGATACAAAGATTATAAAATACAGGAAGTATTTATTACATTATATTAGAAAAAGAAAAATAATTACCGAAAAAAATCTAACCTAAACTCATACCTACTGTCGATGACCTTTTTTATCATTATGACCCGTAGGTTGCTAACAGTTTGATAAAATGCTATGGTACGAGCTTATGTTGGCATAAATATCCTGGCACAATCGAATTACTGGAATATCTTCGAGAAAAGGACTTGATTTTGGGTGTAATATCAAATTTCGATGAGAGATTGGAAGCGGTACTTAAAGACACAAGGATACGTTTTTATTTTTCTTTCGTTTTAACATCTTATGATTTCGGTATTGAGAAACCAGATACTTTAATATTTAATGAAGCTCTTAGGTTAACAAAAGAACGACATAATATCGACATAATTCCCCAACAAGCGATACATATTGGTGATTCTATTAGTAATGATTATATTGGAGCGAAAAATGCTAACTGGAATGCTATTCTTGTTCAACATAATAATGATGTTATAGATGAAAAAAAAGTCCCTACGAAGGATGTGTTTAGAAATCTTCAAGATTTGAAAGTACATCTTTCTACACTTTTAGATAAAGATATGTAATGTACATAATATAGTCAAATAAAAATTAAAAATATAGTATTTTATAAATCATCACAAGATTTTCATATTTTAACAAAAAATAAATTTATAGGTAAGATTTGTCATAACAAAAAAAAATAGAAGATTATAAACATTTCCGATATGTTTATTTAACAATGAAATTAAGTACCGAATATATAATACTCTATATTATATTAAAATTAATAAAATTATAAATATATTTTATTAAATTAAAATTAAAAGATTTAATATGATTGTATATATAAATAATAAGATAAACAGAAAAATATATCGTATCTTTTATAATGTATCTTTTACGCAATATATATTTAAGTTATATAAAAATATATAATAAAAATATAAAGGTATAATAACAATTTTTAACAAATTTTTGATAAATATATTTACAATAAGTAATAATATTATATATATATTTTTATAAATATTAATAATAATTTATATATTTATTGATATGAAATGACAAAATAATGAATTTTTAATAATATGATATTATTGTTTCGTAATAAACATAATTTTAAAAATATATTTTAAAATTATTTATATTTTTATATAATGTTTTCTATATTTTATTCATCTTTGTATTTTATTTATTTTAATATATTTTATTTAAAAATTAGATTGACACAATATGAAGTGAGAATATTTAAAGTATTTTATTGTATTGTTGATAATGATAGGAAGAAGTCATCGTTTTCTAATCTTTTCACTTCCGTTCTAGCAAGATATTACTGATCATGAATTCTACTAAAATAATATAATTCTAAAATAATTTCTATTCTCAATTCGCAAAAATAAAAGTTCATTAAACAATGCTTAATTTCAGATTTTAAATTATTTCAAGATTTTTTTATTGTATTATTTATTTACTGTGTTCATAAACATATCAAGAAAATGTATTTCAAATTTTTTAAATATTTTTTTCTATTAAAATTAAAATTTTAAAAAACATAAATATGTACATTTATACATATTATTGCTAGTAATGAAATATAAAATGTAATAATCTCATTATTATATATCTTTTTTAGCCTATACTTCCTACGGTATATTACCACTACAAATATTCGACATATACGATTCCCTCACTCATGTCTATGACAACGATACAACTCTCGTTCAGTATCTCGCTAAACTGTTGCAGGGAAAGAAGTTTTCTTATGATTTACCAATCTTCTATCAGTTGAAGAGGTTAGAATGAAAATTTATTGTTCATTTTAAAAATTCGTGATACTTATGTGAATTTTTTTATTGAAAAAAAAGTGAATTCACGGTCAATTTGTGTTTCATATAATTTTGTGAATATTAATTATTTAAATTTTTATTTTAATAAGGAATAAAAGATTATTTTTTTTTGGTTACAAACTTCTTTAAATTGACATTGTTTATTTTCTAAAATTATAACATAAATATTTATTGAAATTGCAGTTCGTGATTTATGTGCCGAAATCTGTGATCAGAAGAAATTTTCATATTTATTCTTCAAAATTTTAAAAATTTTAGATAAAAAAGAATAAATTTTAATAAAGAAACGATATTAAATGCAAAATAATTTATTAAATAATATAGAATATATATATAAATTAATATTTAATTATTTTACTTGAACAAATGTTACTAATTCAATTGCAGAATTTTAATTTAAATTAAAAATTATTTTATAAGATTAATGAAAAATATATGTAGAAATATAAACTTTACAATAACATTTTTATTTTATATAGAAATATATTTTATGTACATATATGATGTTATTTTAATTATAAATTATGATTTTTATATTTAAATTATAATTTTAATAATTTTTCATTGTGAAATGATTTATAAATTTGAAAACAGAATTATGTTCAATTTTTCTGTTTTTGTATGTAATTATATTAATATTTTCATTTTAATTTTTTATAAAAATTACATGTATATATATATATATATTTTCTTATATGTTAAATTTAATAAATTTAGTATAGAAAATCAAAGAAAAGATTAATTAATATTAAAATTAATAAATATAAAATTAATAAATATAAATTAATAAATTAATAATTAATAAATAGGTAGGAAGGCCAGGCAAACGGAAGATTGCAGAATGCAATCGCGACAGTGAAAAGTAAAAATTATTGGAACTTTCCTTGTCAATGAACTCAGTCGAAAATTAGTTTATATTCTGACCTTTAAAAAATTCAAAAAAAGATTTGAGTTTTCATTCAAAATTATTAAAAAAAATTACATAAAAAAAAACTCTAAAAAAGTTCAAATATGAACAGAGAAAGGCACAAGAAAATATTTATTTTACTTGCAATCTGCTTGATAACAGTATTTGCGGAACCTGATCCTTTAGATGAACTTTTTTATAGTCGATTTTCAAAAAATCGTGATGAAGACAAATGCTATGATGACAATGGAAGACCACAGGTTCGTAATTTTATTTATTATATTTATATAAATATATAAATATCAAAACAATTTATTTTATTTTATTATTAATTTATTTTTCTTTCTTTATTCTTCTTTTTCTTTCTTTATAATATTTATATAATTAAATTAATATTTTTTTATTTAATTTCGAATTACAAAAATAGTAATATTTAGTATATGTAAATTACAATATATTTAATTATTAAATAATATTTTTTATTAATTTAGTAATAATAATTTGATTAATTTATTTTTCAAAAAAAAATAAATTATCTTTCATAGTTATATTATTTTATATTTATATAAATATTATTTCATAAAAATATAATAAGTATGAACAGACTTTTAATTATTCTGTTTTTTAATCATTAAAATTTTTATTTTTTTTTGAAGATGTTATTATATTAGGTTATCATTTTAAAGATTTGAAATTACATCAATTTTCGACGATAACTATAAATAACTGTAACTAAATAATCGTTCTGAATATTAAAGGATTTAATAAAATTCTAATTTTTATTTTTCTAATTTTATTTTTTTTACTCTTTAATTTTTTTATTTAAAATTTTTTAATTTTAATTTTAATTTTTAAAAAATTTTTTTGTTCAGATATTACAGAATTTTATAGAAAATATGTTATAATATATATATCTGGGACGAAAATAATCTGAAAACATTAGTATCTTGGTCTATCTTATAACATTTTTATCTGTCATTTTACTAACATTTAATATAAATATTATATTTAATTTAAAATATTTTTAAATTTTAATTTAAAAAAAAAGAGAAAAAAAGAAAATGAAAAAAATACACAGTGAAAAAAAGTATTAATTATTGATATAATTTCTGAACATTGCGAAAAAAAAATATTTTAAATTTTGTAATAAAAATTTATAATTCTATTAAATATTATTCTAAACACATGTTGTAGAGGTGTATACCACCTTTTGAAAATGCGGCATTTAATGTTCTTATGGAAGCAACGAATACATGTGGCCAAGATCGACAAACAGAATTTTGTAAACAAACTGGTGTCCAAAGAAAGTCCTGCGAAATTTGTCGATATGGAGATCATTTAGCTTCGTTTCTTACCGATTATGATAATAATGATAATGCAACTTGGTGGCAATCAGAAACAATGTATGAAGGAATTCAATATCCGAATCAAGTTAATCTCACATTACCATTGGGTATGATATAAAAATATTGTATATTTTATATTAAATGTTATGTTATTATATTAAACGTTAGTTTTATATGTATTTTTACATATAATTTATACGATGTATAAAATATATTTTATATTTTGTTTGAATTCAAATATAGCTGTATTCATATAATTGAGATAATTTTTCATAGAATTGAAATAGATAATGAAATTTATATTATAAATAGAAAAAGAGAATTTATTCATCAGTTCATTTCACGATATAAATTTAACTCATTTTCAATATTTTTCGCTTTCTTCTTTTTCATTTCTATTCTTTCATTTTATATCGTTATCTATCAGGATGCGTGTACGATGAGATAATTCTCGATGATAACTGTAAATACGGAATTCCAAACTGATGGAAAAATTATATAGTTATTTACAAAAGTATCATATATTTCAGGAAAATAATATTTTTATTCAAATAAATCGTATAATAAAATCATATATAATAATATATTTATTATTTGACATAAAATAATAATAAAATAACTATTTATCTTTATCAAAGAATTAATGAATATAATAAATATAAAAAATGTTATAGAATTCTATTTTATTATTAATAAAAGTAATCTTTTTATACAGATAAAATTAATAATTGTGATTTGTAAAATAATTTTGTCTTATATATATGTAACAAAGCTAATTCTAACACCATTCCGAGAATTCAGATAATAGTAGAAGATTCTTAAAAATGAGAAGAACATAGAATCTTTGCCTGTATACCACATGTTCATTTAGAAAGAAAGCCACTTGCATCCCGCTAGTGAAGAATTACAATGGCGTAGAATCTTTATTTTTTAATAATTTCAAATCATAATTTATAATAAATAATTTTGTTTAAAACATTTTTTGTATCTGTTTATATCATAAAAATTTTTAATTTATTTTATCTCTAAAAAATTAAATATTTATTATTTTTATATTATATGTGTCAATTTTTATTAAATTGGTAATTTATATATATTTTTTTATTATTTTTTTTTACATATATACATGCTTTTTAATAATCATTAATTATAGGCAAGACGTTCGATATAACATATGTTAGAGTGCTTTTTGAGTCTCCGCGTCCAGAAAGTTGGGGTATCTATAAAAGAAAAAATGAAAATTCGCCATGGGAACCTTATCAATTTTATTCTGCGAGTTGTAGAGATATGTATGATTTACCGGATTCAAAGGAAACAGTACGAGGTGATGATACCAGGGTATTATGTACTTCTATCTATTCTGATATATCACCTTTGACGAAAGGTGCTGTCGCATATTCGACTTTAGAAGGACGACCTTCGGCATATAATTTTGAATCTAATACAGCATTACAGGTACAATTTTTATTTTATTTTCAATTCATTTTTCATTTTTTTATTTCATCAATAACAATTTTTTTTTATAAAAATTATTATTGAGTATAGAAAACAAATTACAAATAACATGTTAAAAATGAAATAAAAATAGTAATATGAAATTAAAGTAACAAAATTATTTATTAATGTAATAAAAAAAATTTATAATGATATAATGTTATTCTTATTTTAAAAGGAATGGGTGCAAGCGACAGATTTAAGAATTACATTAGATAAAATGAACACTTTTGGTGACGAAGTTTTTGGCGATGATCAGGTATTAAAATCCTACTACTATGCAATTGCTGACGTTGCTGTTGGAGCACGTTGTGCTTGCAATGGTCACGCTGGAGAATGTGTAAACAGTACTAGTGTAGATGGAAAAACTCGTAGAGTATGTAGGTAAGATAATTTATAAATAATTATTTTTCTATATACAATAACTAGTTAAAATGATTAAATGTTAATAATATGTATGATATAAGATATGTAATTGAAATGATAATAAATATATAAATGGAATAATTAATTGTAATTTTATATAAATATTATACATAATATATATATATATATATATATATTTTAATAAAATAATTTTAATAAAATATATAAAATTATTTTACATATTTTATGTTTTCTATTATTTATAAAATTTTAAGAAAACGCAGTTAAAGCGATTTCATATTAATTTTTTTATATTATAAATTTAATTCATAAATTTCAAATAGATGTGATTCAATCTTTTAGATGTGAACATAATACTGCGGGTCCAGATTGCAACGAGTGTATGCCCTTTTTCAATGATGCACCTTGGGGACGTGCCACTACCAAAGATGCGCACGAATGTAAACGTAAGTATAATATTAAATTTGGAATAACATTTAAAATAAGCTAATAAAAATAAAATATATATAATATTTACAACTATATTTATATACATATATCGCAAAAATATACGAAAAGGGGATATCATTGAAGGATTATTATTCATTTATTAAGTCTTATTTTTCCAATGATCATTTTTCGTATTCTATTAGATAATAAAAACATATTCTATTAGATAATAATATTTTTATAATCATAAATCATATTTTTGCTTAATTATTATTATTATATTATATTATTAAATCTCTGTTCAACTTTTATTTAAATCTGCTAAAGAATAATATAATTGATAATATTATTGTTCAATTTTATTAGATACAATATCAATTTTCATATAATATTTAAAAGAATAATAAAAAAGTTTATATAAAATAGATAATATATATATATTATTCTTCTATTATTCTTCTATTAAGAAACATTTTTTAACTAAAAAATAAAAAATATTGAGAAAAGTAATTTATTGAAAAAGTTAACAATCTATAAAATTAAATTGTTTTTCCATTTTCATATTATTTTTTGTATCAATTTTAATATTTTTTTATCATTTATAAAAATTTATTATATATAAACGAGAAAGATTTCTTCAGCATTGTGAGTATCACCTTTCTGAGCAACCGAAGAGAGTTTACATTTACGATCACGTTGGCATTACCTTTTACGTTCATTGCTTGTTCTAAAGTGGGGACTGTTAGGAGGAACACATAATGCAGCTTTTCTGTAGATCACGATCTCAGTATTCAAGATATCGCGATATAAGCAGATATTTATTATATCACATTGAATCGTGTAATTATATAATTTTTTAAAAAAGAGAACAGAATGATTTTGAATTTATTCATTTATTTATAATTATATTATTTAGTATAATAAAATATATTATTTATCATTAAATAAAAAAATCTGTTTATATATTTTTAAATTTATAACTTTTTTATTATTGTGATTATTTTTATCAAATTGAAAAACTTTTATATATTTTATATATTTTATGAATAATTGATCAAAAATATAAATATATATTTCTAAATATATATATACATATTTAGAAATATATATTTCTAAATATATTAAAATATATACAGAATATATATTTTAAATATATTATTAGATATATTTTTAAAATATATCTCAAATAATGAAGAATGATGAAGAATGATGAAGAATGATATTTTTCAAAAATTTCTTTTTTTTTTTTTATAAATTGTATAATTTTCATTTAAAATGAAATTAATTACATATTTAATATTTGTAAATGTAATGACTATTACTTTATCATACTGGGATGGAATTTTGCCATGGTATTTAAAATCTAGTAAATATTTAAAAAGTATTATTTTTATCATATCAATATTATCGATATTAATATCATATTAATAACAATTTTTTATGAAAAATTATAATTTATGATATTATAAAATTTTGAAATATTTCAAAATTATATAATATTATATAAGAAAAATATAAATTTTATGTTGATTATGATTGTAATGTTATTTTTCAGCTTGTAATTGCAATGGTTATTCAGAAAGATGCTTTTTTGATAAAGAACTATACAAAGTCACTGGTCATGGTGGACATTGTCTCGATTGTCGAGCTAATCGTGATGGTGCGAATTGCGAACGTTGTCGGGAGAACTTTTATCAGCGTCCTGAAGATAATTATTGTGTTGCTTGTAATTGCAATGAAATCGGTAAATTAAAATATTTTTTCCTATTTTTATTTTAAAATTAAAATATATTTGTAATTTATTAATTATAAATATATACAATAAGAAATATTATAATTTTTTATTTGTATTAAAAATATAAAACGTAAAAATACGAAATAAATATTTGATATTTATATAAAATATATATTGAAATAAATATTTGATATTGTTATAGGTTCAAGAAGTTTACAATGTAACAGCGAAGGAAAGTGTCAATGTAAACCTGGTGTAACAGGTGATAAATGCGATCATTGTGCAGCAAATTATTATAACTTTGGTTCATATGGTTGCAGTTCTTGTGAATGTAATGCAGCCGGTTCTCTTACAAATATACCAAACTGTGATCCTATCAGTGGTATTTGTACATGTAAAGAAAATGTTGAAGGAAAAAGATGTCGAGTGTTAGTATACTTATATCATTAATATTTTTTATGATACTATATTATAAAAATAAATAACTGAATAGGATTATTATATTTACTAATATTGTTTCTATAATAAATAGATGTAAACCAGGATTTTTCAATCTTGCAATAGATAATAAATTTGGTTGTACACCATGCTTCTGTTATGGTCATTCTTCAGTTTGTAAACCAGCAAGTGGTTATTCTAAAGTTGTAATTGAAAGTATGTTTGTGAGAGGAGCTGAACGATGGAAAGCTACTGTAGCTGGTAATTCAATAAGACTTCAATATGATCCTCTTACTCAAACAATATCTGCTACAGCATTAGATCGAGACAATGTTTATTTTGTTGCACCTGGTAAATATAAATAAAATTCTTATATCATTTTTATATCATTTTAAAAATTCTAAAAACGTTTTTTTTTTAAATTTTATATTACTCTTATAATAAATGTGCACAATAAAACATTTTATTATCTTAATAAAGATTTATACTATATATATTTACTAACCAAGAATGTTATTGCATTACACAGATAGATTTCTTGGTGATCAACGAGCCTCTTACAATCAAGATTTGTCATTTACTTTGAGAATTGGGGAGGCTGGTCCTGCACCTACTGTTCGTGATGTTATACTTGAAGGAGGCAATGGAGAACAAATTACACAACCAATTTTTGGACAAAATAATCATTTACCTTCAGTGACAGTAACTAAAAATTTAATCTAATATAATTAAATGATATATGATTCAATCATATGTATAATTTATTAATTGATACAAAATGATTTCAGCCACATGAATACCATTTTAAATTGCACGAACATCCTAATTATGGTTGGGAACCTCGTCTTTCTTCTCGAGCTTTTATGTCTATTTTATCAAACTTAACAGCTATTAAAATTCGTGGCACCTATACACATCAAGGTATTTTAATTATTTATTTTGAAGATGAAATATTATTTCTATCATATAGTTTTCTTTCTATAGGTCGAGGATTCTTAGATGATGTCAAACTAGAAACAGCACTCCGAGGTGCTGCAGGTGAAAGTGCTGATTGGGTGGAACATTGTGATTGTCCTCATGGTTATGTGGGCCAATTTTGTGAATCTTGTGCTCCTGGATTTCATCATGATCCACCAAATGGTGGTCCTTTTGCCCTTTGTATTCCTTGTAATTGCAATAATCATGCAGATATTTGCGAAGCTGAAACTGGTATCTGTTTTAAGTAAATTTGAAATAAAAATTGATTTACAATTTATTTTAATACTTGAATATTTATATTTTTTGATTTATTTTAGGACAATGCATTTGTGAACATAATACGGCCGGTAGTAATTGTGAATTATGTAAACGAGGATATTATGGCCATCCGTTAAAAGGTACACCCGATGATTGCAAACCATGTCCGTGTCCCGACAATGGGCCTTGTATATTACTTGGTAATAATCCGGATCCGATTTGTTCTGAATGTCCATTAGGTAGAACAGGTAAAACAAAATTTTAAATAATTTTTATTATTATAACTTTTTACTTTTTACTTTTTTCTTTTTTCTTTTTATAAAAAATTATTTATGTTATTCTTTGTTTTAGGACCTAGATGTGAAACATGTTCAGATGGATATTTTGGAAATCCTGAAAAAGGTATAGCTTGCAGACCTTGTGATTGTAACAACAATATCGATTTAAACGCTGTAAGAAATTGTAATCATGAAACTGGTGAATGTTTGAAATGTGTAAATAATACAGCTGGTTTTCATTGTGAAGAATGTCTTTCAGGCATGTAAAATATAATTTTGCTTTTTTAGTATATTTTTTTGATATTTTAAGTAACTATATTTACAATATTCAACAGGATATTATGGAGATGCATTATCTGATCGTAAAGAAGATGGATGTAAGCTATGTCAATGTTATCCACCAGGTACAGTTGAACTCAATGATGGTAGAGTAGCACCTTGTGAACAATTAACAGGTCATTGTACTTGTAAATCTCATGTAATTGGTCGAAATTGTGATAAATGTGAAGAAGGATATTATCATATATTAAGTGGAGAGGTATTTTAAATTAATTAAAACAATCGTTTCACAAATATAAGATGAATAATAACTTGTCTTAAATTAAATAATTATTATTATTAAATAATTATATATATACATTTTAGGGATGTACGCCTTGCAATTGTGATGCTGAAGGATCTTATAATCGTACTTGTAATCCTGTTACTGGTCAATGTGAATGTAGACCTGGAATTACTGGACAACATTGTGATGCATGCGTTCCTTATCAATATGGATTTAGCAGAGAAGGTTGCAAACCTTGTGATTGTGATAGTATTGGTTCTCAAGATCTGCAATGTGATGCCAATGGACAGTGTCCAGTAGGTTTATTAAAAATATAATGTTACTATATGATAAAAAGTTAAATTTATTTATTAAAATAATTATTCCTATATTATAGTGTTTACCAAATGTAGAAGGAAGACGCTGTGATCGTTGTAAAGAAAATAAACATAACAGACAAAATGGATGTGTCGATTGTCCTGATTGTTACAATCTTGTTCAAGCTGCTGCTAATAATCACAGAGTACGTTTAACTGAACTAGAAAATACACTCAAAAAGATTAACAGTAGTCCAACAGTTATAAAAGATTCAGATTTTGAAAAAGAATTAAAAAATATTCAGGATAAAGTAAAGAATCTCTTACAAATTGCAAAACAAGGATCAGGTAGTAAGTATAATCTATATGATTCTTTTACGTTTCTCGAATAATTTTTAATTGAATTCGATTTTTTTTATTAATAATTTTTAAGTATGAAAAAAATAAATTGTTATTAAGTGTATAAAATTATTATGCAATTTTAAAGTTTTTTTTAATCATTATAAGTTTTTTATTAATTATAAAAAGCAAGATTAAAACGTAAAAAATGTAATAGAATTAATAATATTATTTGGATAAGATTTTATTAAGAAAATGTTCTAGGTGAAAATAAAACTTTGGTGGAACAACTTGATGAATTGCGCGATCAATTAAATGAAATTAGTGAAATCTCTCATACTGTAAATTTAACTGCTTCTGATGCATATAAAACTACTTTGGAAGGTTTAATGAATATTGATGAAGCAGAAAAAGTGCTTGATAAAATACATGCTCAATTAACTGTAAGAAAAACATAATTTTATATAAAATTTATAAAAATTAATATATGAATAAAATTTTTATCATTAAAATATTAGGAAACAGAAGATTATTTAGCTACAGATGGAGCAACTGCATTAACAAAAGCGAAATTACGCGCAGAACAAGTTGGTCAAGGAAATAAACAAATGACTTCAATCGCACAAGAAGCACGTGTATTAGCAGATTTGTGAGTAATTTAGTTTTATAAATATTTTAAATATTTCTTTAAAATATATTATCTTTTTATTTATATATATTATCTTTTTATTTATAGAAATGTTAATGAAGCAAAAAAGATACATGCACTGGCAGAACGAGCTCGAAATACAACAATAGAAGCTTATACTCTTGCAAAGAAAGCTATAGGAAAATACACTAACATAACGTATGTATTTATTCATTATTTTATATTAAAATAAAATAATAATATAATTATTATCAATGTTTATATTGGTAGTTTTCAAAATTATTTTAACTTCGTAACTATTTTATTTTAATTGTAATATTTTAAAAATTGATTATACTTAGTGATGATATTAGAGGATTGGAAAATAAGTTAGAATTACTAGAGCATCGTATGAACGAAGTGAAAAATCTTACCAATATAGCAGCCATTAAATCATCCACTGTTTCACAAGAAGCAATAGATTTATTGATTCTCGATTTAGCACTTCCACCTGTTGACATCAAGCAATTGAGAAATCAAATTGAAGATGTGAATAATGAAGTAAATATAAATTATAACAAATATTATTATTGATAATAATTTATGATGATTTAATTAATAATAAAATATTACAGGGATTGCGATTGAAAGAACAAGCACAATTATTATTAGATCAAAATGAAAATCTTATAAATGAAATGGCACAAAAAGTAATAAAAAGCGAAGAGTTAATAGAACGAGCGCAAGATCAACAAGCAGCTACGGCTGAACTTTTAGCTGAATTAGACGGTGCAAATGAAAAAGCAGATGATGCTGTAAAACGAGGAGATCAAACATTAAAAGAAGCTCAGGAAACATTAAAGAAATTAGGCGGTATATCTCATATTTTTTAAAATTATTTTTAATGATAATTTCAAAAAGAAAAAGAAAAATGTATTTATTAATTATGATATTTCTTTTAGAATTTCATGCTGAAGTAGAGCGTGAACGTATTAAAGCCCAAAATGCTTTAAAAGATATTAAAAATATTGAAGAATTAATCATAAATGCTACAAATCAAGCTTTACAAGCTGAAAAAAAATTAAATGGTTCTGAAAATAATGCTGAATATGCACGTAAAATAGCACAAGATTCTCAAGTTGGTATAATTAATATTATATATGTATAACATTATATATAATGTTGTATATAATATAATATATTTTCTATATTTTTATATTTTCTATATATTAAATACAAAATATTTTTACATCAGAGATATGCAGAAGAAGCTAGTGCAAAAGCAAATGATATTAGAACTGAAGCGAATAAAATTAAAATAGAAGCAGTTCGCGTAGGAAATGAAGCTGAAAAATTACATCAGAGAGTAGATAGTACAGATTCTATGATGAAACAACATGAAAATCAAAGTGATCAAGATACAAATATTACAACTGAAGTAAAGCATCATATAAGGCATTGTATATATTTAATATGATAATTATATAATAAAAATTATGTATATTATTTAATTTTTTTAGGCAAATCATAAAGTTGGTTTAGCTAAGATTAATGTAACATTAGCATCACAGCAAGTTGATAAAGCTCTAACTGAAGTAACTGAAATAATAAAAGAATTAGAAAATCTACCGGAAATTGGTATATTACTTTTTTCTGTTATTATAATTTTATAATTTTATAATATATTTTATTTTAAATTAAATCTTTAAATATATATAAATTTAATTTTTTGTTTTTAGATAATGCTGACTTAAATCGATTAGAAGAACGCTTAGCTGCAGCTGAAAAAGAAATTGCAGCTGCAAATCTAGATCAAAGAATTCGTACATTAACTGATGCAAAAAATTTACAAACACAATGGGTAAAGAATTATGAAGATGAAGTCAGTAGATTAAGAATGGAAGTTGAAAACATTGATGAAATAAGAAAAGTTTTGCCTGTTGATTGTCAAAAACGTTTACGACTTGAACCATGAAAAACATTTTTAAACTTGTACAATATTTAAAAGTAAAACTGTTCATAATGCTACAGTGCCTTACATGCATTGAAGAAAGAAATAAGATTTAAAAGACAGTAAAAAAACATAAACATATGTTTAAAATAATAACTGCAAAATTTGTCATTCTGTTAAAATTAAGACTTCGTACTATATAATTACAGCTTTCTTCAAGAATTGTAAAGTATATTTTAATCATAAATTTATGATAAAAATAACTTATAATATAATTAATGTTAAATTACATAACATTAATGTTAAATAGGCAGATATTACTTGAATATTTACTTTTAAATCATTTTATTTAATATATCGTTTATAGTGTGATTTTATATTCTTCCTTTTTTCTTTTTTTAATTTTTTATTATGCGTTTCTATATACAAACAAAATATAAATGATATAATGACCATCATACCAAAGATTTTATCATAGACACATTTTTCGTTATTATTATCAGGCCATTTGCATTATTCAATATGTTCATCTTTATAATACAGTTTATTTGTACGTATGTATAAACATGTATATAGTATCTATATACAATCATTTATAAAATCTTCTTTTAAGTTTTAAGAAAGTGACAGAAGTTCCTTTGAAGGATAATTTTTTAATATACAAAATCGAATAATAAATAAATTAATATGTTGTATGGTTTGCTTATAAATTATTAAAAATCTGTGTGAAAATATTTTCAGAAAATAGAAATTTAAATATATATTATAATATATATCATTACACATCATTTTTAAATACGATATAACATTTTTATACAAATTTTTTATACGTATCTAATATGAATAAACAATAAATAAATGTCAGAGAATATATGATGTAATATATCAACATGTTATATTTCAAAAATATTCAAAATAAATTAAGTATTTTAGATCAAATATTTTATTTGGAAATAGTTTTTCAGGACGATACAGAGAATATTTATTTACTGACATAGGATGTTATATTTGATCTTATTTGTAAATGTGAGATCAGATTGTTAATATATTTTTTATGATTATATTCAATTATATTTATATTCATCAGAAATAAAAAAAAAATCATATTCTCATTCCTTTTAAACGATTTATTTTGAGTAATGATTGATATTAAAAAATTTGGTTTATATTAAAAAATAATTTATTTCTTTTTTAAAATATCGAAAGATATTGAAATACAATTTTTTAAAAGAAAAAATATTTAAATATTTCAATTTAATTAATTGCATGCATGTAGGGAAGGAAGTTTTATAAAGATCCTGTCAAAAATAATAACTATAAATATTTATTATAATGGATCATAGATTATCGCTAACTTAATAATTCATTATTAAAACAGAAGTTAACACATTCATCTAAATGCTATGAAGAAGAACCAATAAATTCTTAGGGAAACTAGAAAATTAAACATTTCACTTAATTATAAATAAAATTATTAGAAACACCAATATAGCGGTCAACACTCCAATGGCTACCCATTGTCTCCGATCTAAAACAAACGGAAAGTAACATCACATGCGTCACTTATGAAAAAAGTAGTCAGAATCAAGAGATTTTATCATCATTCATTGAATGACGTTAAAATTAAATGAATAACATATTGTATAGTATACTATATAAAAAAAATTAATACTTATATATTTGGCCCTTCTTCAAACGGTAAATATTGTACATTATTTTCAACATGCATTCATTAACAAGCAGTTTATAACAACATTATATTTTTTATATTGATACTCTGCACTCTTAAATATTAAATAATAAAATAATAAATTTTTAATTATAAATGTGCTATTACTAAAAAATAAAAAAATAAAAAATGATTAAAAAATTAAAAAATAATGATATTGATTTTATTATTCATTATTTATAAAACTTAATATGGTCTAATAAAAAGATCTTTAATTTTTTATATATTTTAAAAAATATTTTGATACATCCTCTATAAACTTTAATAATGTCAATTAGAATGCAAAGAATCAATATTATAAAATAAATTAATAATTTAATTGATTTCTAAAATTACATTTTGAGTTAAAATTATTCATACATAACAAGCAGTAATTGTAACATTTATTAAATTACAAAAGCTTCAGATTGATAATTCTTATTAATTTTTTAAACATTGCATAAACACATAAATAAAAATTCTTTGCATAAACATATAAAAGCAATAATTAGAGCAGAATGATACCTGTAAAACACATATTCATAAATTTTGAGTGAAAAAAATTTAATTCCATGATTGAGAGATTTTATAATAAAATTTTAAATATAAATTGTCTATTTATATGATTATTAAAAAAATTAACATAATAATTGAAATAAAACATTGAAAGTTAATTTTGATAAAAATTTAATTATATTAAAAGTATAATAATATATATTTATTATTATCTCTCAAGCAAAGAAATCAATATGTAATGAATTATTATTGTTGTAATTATTATTTAAATAATTTTAATGGATTAGGAATTTGGTACTTTACAGCAATATGTACAATATAAATAAAATCTCCAATTTTATTTATCAGTATGTCTTCACAATTGGTCATTTATGCAAAATAATAAAGTATGTATAATTTTTACTTTTAACTTTTAAATATAAACTAAAATAAACAATTTCTGTTTTATGTATGAATTCACAACATTATATTATTAATACTTTTTTAACAATGAATAAATATTTCAGTTTTTAATTTTAAAGTTTTTCTAATGTTTCATTTTTTTTTAAAATGAAGAAAGTTTCAAACTATCTTATAATACTTATGAACAATCTCATTCACATTGAGAAACAATCAATCAACAATCATCATACGTACAAATAATTCTTTTCACATTTTGCTCTTCTTTCTCTTCAACAATTTTCTTTCAAACTTTTCAAACTTTGTATTTTCGTTTACATTCATTACACACATAAAATGATTGGTACTTTTACAATGTTATTATATGAATATTTCACACTAGCATGTCCTAAATTATTTTTCATCTATGCCTCAAACATTAATATCATATATTAATATCACATATACATTGGAAGTAGAAGTATCAGAAGTTTTAGAACATACTAAGAAATAGTATGTATCTGTAGTATATATCTATCTATAAATGAGACATTAAAATTTTTCCAGGCACAAATTATTTGTGCTTTTTTTTTATCTTTATATTTGCCTTGAAATATTTGACAAAATCTTAAATTTCTTCTAATAATCTAAAATTAATTGAATATTATTGAGGTATTTTTATACAATTTATCTATAATTTTTTAATATACAATAATTTTTTTAATTTTCTGATTTTGCTGATTGAATTTCAAACTATTTTAGCTATTATAATACTATATAAATAATAATTACTTGAATTGTATTAAATTACAGAAATTTTAAAGATAATTATTTTATGGAAACTGCAACTGGTCCATTTTAATACTACATTTTTAGCATTTATTTAAATCTGAATATACATAACTTTTTCAAAATTTATAGATTTTCTAATTATTTTATATAGATTTTTAACAATTTTTTATATTAAAAAACTTTTTTCTTTATTCTTGTTTATTTTTATTAAGTAAGAAACAGATTCATAAAATGTATTAAAACATATTGAATAAAAAACATATAAAAACACACAAAAACATATAAAAACAACGAGTCAAAATATAAAATTTAATTCTTAATTTAATAATATAAATTTAATTCTTAATTTTTGAATAGTAAAGTAAATAAAAAAGAATGGCAAAAATTTTTAACTTAAATTAGTAATTATTATTATTATTATTATATGTATTAATTTTTATTTTTATCTGATATTTATAACATATTTTAATTTGTTAATATTTTATTAAAATATGAAATATTTAATTAATTCTTCTCAATTGAAATAAAAATAATAAATAATTTTTATTTAATTAATATTTAATATATTTTTAATATATTTTAATAATTAATATTTAATATATTTTATTTATATAACTTTTTGCTTATAAATAAAAAACTAAAAAATTATTTCATATAATGAAATCAATATCAATATTTTATTGTATTAATTATATGTATTAAAATATGTATTAATTATAATTTAAATGCATTAAATATAATTTAAAAGTTAAAAAAAAAATAAATTTAGAATTTATTTGACTAATTTTTTCTTTTAAAGATTATGTCAATTTAATGAGACTTCTACTCTCCAATAAATTATTCTTTCTAAATAATTACATATCAATATAATCCTACATATATTTAATAAAAAAAATCAAAAATTTAGAAATAAGTGCAATAGTGCTAAGAATCAATTTAAATTAATTAAGAGAATGTAGGAAATGACTTATTTTCATAAGTGATTACAATATGCAATGTTATCGTAAAGGCAAAATGAATTATTAAATTCATAACACAATTCCATAATTTTTCAGTAAATATTAGAAATTATTAATTTTTGATAATTCAATAATTAGATAATAATAATAAAGCTAACTTAACATTTTAAATAAATATTAATATTTATATTTAATATTTTAAACATAAATATTAATATTTGTTTAATATTTTAAATAAATTGATTTGAACAAAATGAAATTGAAATTATTAAATGAAAAAATATAATTTATAAATATTACTGAATAATTATGATAAAAAATTATAATAAAAATATTAAATTTAATCTCCAGAACATAAGAAACAGTTAGTTATTGTATTTGATAAAGATGATAGAGAAGAAGGTTTAGAGGCAAGATCAGAAACACTAGATGTTGCAGTAGTAGGAGCAGGAATGTAATTATTATAGTTACCATTACTCATATGAAGAACTTTGGCCATTTTTTTCATTGTTGCATCTAATTTAGAATCCGTTACTTCTAATTCATTACCAAATTCATCTAACATACTGAAATGATTGTTATATAAAAATATGTTAATTTAGAAAGTCATTTTGTTAATAATAAAAAAAAATATATTTAATAATAATTATTAAACTTACACTGCTTGCTCATCTAATTCAGTATTGATTTGTCTAGATACTGTTTTCAATGTTCCAATGCTTTCACCTATCATATCTAGTTGCTCATCTTGTTGTCTTATCATATCATTTTGTTGTTGTAAGGTATCTCCTAAAAATTGTCTATTTGGACTATCAATTTCATTTTCCAATTTGCTATATTTTGTTGTGCCATGATTGACAGGAACTCGAGCAGGACTATTATCTAAAAGTGGCTGTAAGACATAAGAAGATATAAATATATAAATTATTAGATTAAAAAAATAGCATATAATGAATAAACATATATTTATTGAAATAAATTAATAAAAATATCAAAATATTTAATTAAGGACTTGATAAATATATTTAAATTACAGAAAATTATATGTTAAATCATAAAAAGTTTTATTTTATATAATAGTAATGATATCAAATATGATTGATTTACCGCATAAACCATTTCTTTTTTCTGTAATTCTAATTGATAATATTTTATTTGTACATTCAGAAATAAGGGAACAAGTTTGATAATCACTATCAATATTATTGGCAATTTGACAGTTTTACATAGGTGTCGCATCACATACGATAGAAATTTACGAGCGAAATTTAAAAGTATAAAATGCTGTATTTGTATAAAGTTAAACATCTTGTAATAAATTATATTATAAAATTTGAAAATAATAATAAATATTACAATTATAATTACATTATACAATTTATTACAATTTATTTACAATATATTACAATTATAGTATTATAATTGTATTGTATTGTATTGAAATATTATTTTAAATTATAATCGAAATTTACATTGCATGTTTCTGAAAAATATAAATGATATACTAAATAACAAAAATTATAAAGTTAAAAGAAAATATCTAAAATTATTTAATTTTTACAAACCTGTCTTGCTGTGTTATCACGATCCCGACCTCTACTTAAATTCATTTTATCCTTCATAGTCTGCAATAAATTAATAATAATTGGTATATATATTTTCATAAAATTTATTTAACAGATATTTGATCGAATTTTTAATTGATATAAATAATTAAATATTATACAACAAATATTACCTTAACTTCTTCTCGAGTTTGTTCAATAAAACTTCGTTGAACCGTTAATTCTTTGTTATCTATTTTAAATTTTGTTGGATTTTTTTCTACAATACGTATATATACACATACATACATATATATATATATAGTGCGTTAAGAAAAATATAGAATATAGAATATAAAATACAAAAATTTAAAATTTATAAAAAAATTTTTCAATTAATTTTATACAAATATAGAATTTAATAAATGAATAATAATTACAATATAGTATCAATTATTTAAATTTCTCTTATACTCTCAGATAATAACAGATTATCTGAATAATGAGAGTATAAGTGAGTATATATTTAAATTATATTTGAAAATATTTTAAAAAACATATTTTACAAAATGCATTTTGAAATAGTATACAAATTAATTTTTTATAATATTTTAAATATATATTTTCATATATATTATATTATTATATATATTTTAATATATTATTATTTATATAATATATAAAAATATATATTTCATAATATTCTCTACATATTATATACGTATTATTATATATAATAATTATTTGAAAATTATTGTTTTTTCTAATTGAATTGTATATTCATAAATTTGGTTTTTTCTAATCGATTATTCGAAAAACCGCTTATGAAAAAATGATTTATTATTATCGGATAATCAACATTATATTATATTTCTAATAAATATATATATTATATTCATTATTATTAAATTTCAATAAAAAAAATAATGTCACGGTTTATATATAATATATGATATATATTAAAGGATATAAATCGTGTCTTCTAAATCATCAAGATCCCATTCGATTGAACGTAAAGCTTTCCGTAATTCAGTAGTAGTCCACTCTAATTCGTCGCGTGAGATTGGGATTCCCCCACTTACAGTAGGACTCGTGACAACATCCTGCAATTCCGTCCAGCGCCCGTATAAACCGCGATTTTTATTTAAAGCTTTACAAACTTCGCTATATAACAAAAAATAAATTTATTTATACTATAAATTATAAAAATAATTAATAATTAGATATTAAGTTTTTGATATCATTAGTAATAAATATTTCGTATTATAAAATATATTATATAAATATAAGGATAATTTAACAGTTATAAATTATAATCATAAAAATTATATATTATTTAATTAAAAAATTTCTTTTTAATAATATTAAATATTAAAATATAATTATATATTTTATATATTATAAATTATATTTTGTATATATTATGAAATTATATTATAAATTATATTAAAATACTAAAATTAATTCATAAAGATATAAATGTTTATAAATAATTATAATATAAAAAATATAAAGAAATTATTTTAAAAAATTTCATAAATTTTATAAATTTTTTTTTTACATAATATTACATAATATTTTAAATAATACATAAATATTAAAATACAATAAAATCTAATTGCTTTTAATCTAATTACGAAAAAAATTCAATATTTTAATAAAAATAACGTCAATGTTAAATAAATTTAATAAATAAAATAAAATATGAAAAGTTAAAATTAGGTATTTATAATATACATACATATTAAGATAACATTCATAAAAAAATTTTTTTGAAAATTTCTTCAAGTAAAAATTATTTTGAAATAGAATGTATGATTTTCTTTGTATAGTTTATCCTGACTATTCATATAAAGGATTGATGTATATATACAGTATCAAAGAGACAACAAAAGTTAAAAATTAACTACATAAATTTGATGAAGTTGATATTAACTTATAATTGATAATTTATAAAATTAAAAAATATTGATTTAAAATTTCATAAGATTATAATTTTTACTTACTCCTTGACGACAAAGAACGGATTCTCTAGCGTCATTCCTTCTTTTAATTTAAAGAGGTGGCCTTTCTCGCCGCCTCACGGCACCCACAGAAATACGTATACGCAATTTGTCGATCATCGGTAGAAATTCCAAACTTACAGAACTATCGATAGTCACAGGAACGATGACAATAATCAAATTGACACTTGCTCGCGCTCTACTGTTATGGTATACAATGTCGTGATGTATTGTGGCGTCTGCTCTGAGTCTTTCTGCAGACGACTATTTATTCGATTTTTTTTAATGTTCGTGCGCAAACACGCCTCTCTAAAAGCCACTGTAATATTGATTTCGTGTAGAAAGATTTAAAGTGAAGTTCACAGTCACTTATGATAACAAAAATTAATTAATAATCAAAATACGATAAAATATACAATGATTATTAAAACTTAATGTTTAACCATATTATATAATAAATTTAATGTTTTTTATGGCTAACTTAAAAGCGTTTGATTTATGCAACAACACTTGTTCATCTACATTCATAGATTGAAACTTGCGCATCAAAAAAATTATTTCGCGCCAATTCTTTAAAAATATTGTAATAAATGCAAACATTAAATTTATTATTATATTTTAATTTAATTTTAGTATAATTATATAATAATTATATATAATTATAATTTATCATTTATAATTAAAGATAATTATAAACATAATATTACAATTAAAATAATTATATATGTTTATTTTTAATTAGCTATATAAACAAAATTAATAAGTTTGGAAAATTGTACATATATATTTTTGATATAACTTAATAAAAAAAAATGAAAAAATTATAAAATTTTCAATTGTAAAGATATAATAAATTAAAGATTAATAATATTATTGAACAAAAACATATGTATAAATTTTATATTTTATATTTTATATTAAAAATTTTATATAAAATATTCTTATATAAATATAAATTTAGATATCTTTTCGAATATCTTATGTGATTTCTGTTTTTATATGATTATAAATTACAATATGTAGTGCTGATATTTTGTAGCAATCTTTTAAAACCAATAAGTGAAATATTTAAAAATTTATGTGTGTGTAAAAAGAAAATATCGTGTTGATACTTCTTAGTATTTGAGAACATATCATAAAGGAAAACAGTGGCTTTAGAAAATAAAATTCGTAAGTAAAAAATATATTTATATAAAATTTGATATCCATAACCTCTTTTCTTTTGATCTAAATGCATTTAATTAAACACTTTCAATTTTATAAATCTACTTCAATATATTTTTCATAAAAAATTAATTTTGATATTGAAAATGATAAATGTTAAACAATAATAAATTAAATATATTTACATATACTTAAATATTTGCAATAACAATTTATTTTTCTATGAATATTTTTACAGTTTATTAACATAAAATTATTAAAATATTCGTGTTTTGTACATTTTTATTGACTTAAAATTTGCAATATATATATTCTGAAAGTGCTAAAAAATATGTTTACAAAGCTAATATCAATATGCAAACTGTATTTTTTAAGGATTATATTCTTACAAACATTCTATTAAACATAAATATATATATATATATTACATATTTATTTCTTGTTATAGAATTCTTTGTAATACAAGAAAAACTATATTTATAGAATACAACTTAAATATTTCAAATAAATAAAATTTTTTATAATATTAGAAGCATCACATTTTTAGATATATTTTTATGAATATAATTTTTTTTTTAATTTTTTTACTAAGCTAATAAATATGCATTAAATGATTTAACAAGATTTAACATTTATAATTATATATGAATTCTTTTATATGTAATTCTTATATATTATATATTTTATATATATATATATATATATATATTTGCAGGCATATCTTATATCTGCAAAGAATATTTTTGAACATTATACATAAAGTAGATTTTATATATATATACATATATTTGAATTAAAATGATATAGTACCTTTTACAAAATAAATTTTGTTATACTTTGAGATATAAATTATCAATTTTAATAAGAATGCATAATCAACATAGTCCTTCATATTCATCTTCTTCATCATTATTTATATTTTTTGAAAATGCTGCTTGTGTTTGTTCTTTTTCAATAGTGTCTTCTGATGATGTTTTTGGAGTATCCTCAGATTCTTTAATACTCATGTTCTAGAATGATATATAAACACAAATTGAGGACTTTTATTGTAATATATATATATATATGAATAAAAATATATATATATATATATATATATATATATATATATGAATAAAAATAAATTAATAAATAGAAAAATTTATTCTTTACTTGAACTTCACTTGTAGTTTCTTCCATTAATTTTGATGCGTTAGGAGATGTATATGATTCTGCTGCATTAGCTCTTACTCCTGGAGGAGGTATTGCATATTCTTGTTGTGGCAAAGGTAAACCTCTAGCAAGTTTAGCATATTCAACATCCATGTGTTTAATAAAAGGGTTATTTAAGGCTGCTCTTGCAGCATCTGCATCTTCATTGTCATATGCTTGTAATAACATTTCTAATGTATTGATCTAAAAAGAATAGATAAAAATAAATATAAAAATTTTAATCAAAAGAAATTTAAAATTTCTAAAAGATATGATTTGACCTCAGGTGCTTCACAATAATTTCCCCATTCTTTAAAAGCTTTTTCAGCAGCTACTTGATCACCTCGAGCTAATTGTACTAAGACTAATGCTACTGTTAATCTACCAACAGATGATGTATGATCTGTCTGTTGATGCATTCCAATTTCTCTACGAATTGCATCTGCTGCTTCATCATACATTTGTAGTTTTACTAATAATCTTGCCACTTTGCTCATATATTCTGCTGCTTGACGTGGACTATCTTCACCCTTCATTAAAAAATATGTTAATATAATTTTCAATTTTTATTGTTAAAAATATTAAAAAATTATTAAAAATATATTAAAAATAAATTATAAATATTACCATAACAATACTAGCAGCACGTTTAAACAAATCTAGTGCCTCTTGTGGTTGAGTAGCTTCTATCATTTTTCCTCCTTTATCAAGTACAGTTGCACCTGATTCAGGCGATCCATGCATCAAGTATAAAGAACAAGCACTGTGTGCTAATTTTGAAACTTCTGTAAGATTTCCCATTTCTTTGCAAATTAAAGTAGCTTGTTCAATACTCCTATAATTATATATATTGATTTATTATATATGATAAATAAAATTTTTTTTTATAAAATATACCATTAAAAATTTAAAAAACTTACTTTGCAGCATGAAACCATCTTTTATGCATAATGTTAAAGAATAAATATTTTAAAATTATATAAAACAAATTCAAATTCATACTATGAGTCATATAAAATGACAATTTTAATTATCTTGTAAATTATTACCTGTATAATAAGAAATTTTGCAAAAAAATTATATAATATAAATGGAGATATAATTTAATATTATCAATTTTTTGCAGGTAAATATATAAAGAACATATAAAAATTAATTTTGTTTTTTTTTTAAATAGAATCATATATTTTTTTAATACATTAATCAATAATGATTATTTCTCATAAAAAACTATTAAACTATTTATATAAAAAACAAGATAAAGGAATATTTCTTTTCTTTTCTTTCATACAATGAATTTCAGTTTTTTCATTTTTAAAATTATTTATAGTGTAAAGAATTAGAATCAATATATTAAAAATTACATGATTTTATCAAAAAAAAAGATGATTTCTATATATCTATCCGTTTATAAAAAAAATATGTTATATCTCTATTTATACAATACAATTTTAATTTAAGTTTTTTTATACAATAAATAATTTAAAAATTATTAAAGGTGAGATTATGTTACATAATTCATCCTATACATTTGAATATAAGAAATACAATTTTGTTTAGAAGAAAGGATACGATCTATTTTCTTTATAACAATCGGAAGCTTTCATTAAGCAATCTTTACATTGTTGATAAGATTTTGCTATTCTAAAACAAGTTGCTAGAATAAATAACAGAAAACATGTTATTTATATAACATTATATCAGTTACCAGAATGTTTTATTTTATATACTACTTTAAATTATATGTATTATATTTAATATATTTTACCTGCACTTGTATATTCGTCTGCCGCAACTTCGAAATCAGGTCTCCATTTTAATAGTGATGTTTTCAAGCTATAATATAGATTTATCTTATTTGAATATATGGATTGATAAAAATGAAATTATTTTTATATTATAAAAAAACATATATTATCGATTTCATATAAAAAATTGATGAAAATTAGATTAATTATTGACATAATTTTACATGACTTGTCATCTTGCATTAACAATACCTTTTCTCAGCTTGTCGTATATGAAGATTTCCTTCTTCAATTTTTGACATTTTTTTCCGAATGGTGTCTGAATTTGATTTTCGTCAGATTTAATAATTGTCAGTAATGATATAATTAATTTCAGAATTATTTCTGTATTGAATGACTGTTATCGAACCACCATACAGACAATAGATTTTTCGTTCTACACGATTTAAATGTGTTAGATTAGTTTATCAATGTATGTGTCATTTTACATTGCATATGAATATCTTTGAGGTCTCTAGTAGTCTTACCATTTTAGTATCACTTCCAACTTTATCGATATTACGTATTTTAGATAGTTAACTGCATGTTATAAGATTATAGATATTGAATGAGTTGATTTGACAAATAGCATAATTTTTTGATGCTTCAAAATTCTTTCTATTTCTTTTGTTATTTAGTCAGATTTTTGTTTGTTTAAATTCCACCGTTATAATTTTTATATATTGAATGGTCAAAATGTATATCAGATTATAGTGCTTTGAGATCATTCTAAACATACATTGTAAATTTCAGAATATCTATATTTTATACATTAAAAACTAAAACATTATTGTCACATATTGTCTTGAAAAGAAAATATGTAATTGATATTTTATTTCGTCTATAATCATGAGATAGTTTCTAGTTTAATAAATATACATAAGGATAGTAAATATCAAGAGAAAATAAAGAATATAATTAGAATATGAATAGATCATCAATATTTTTCTCTGTATATCTCTCAATACTTCAATATTAATAATACTTCAATTCTCTCTATATTTTTATTTATCCTTCTTTCATTATTTATTCTTCTATTTAAACTGCAGAATGTACTTAAAAATGATTTTGATTAATTTTATTATTTTCTTTACATAAGATATTGATTAACAATTTTAAATCTTAAATCTTAAAAATTATAAATTTCAATATTTTTTCTCTGTATTATATAAATACTAAATATTCTTTAAATAGTAAATTATCCTTTTTTATATAAATAAGATCTAAATTAAAATTTATCTATTGTTTTTTTCTTTCTTAAATGATATAAATATTTAATAAAAATATATTTTGTCCATAAATCAAACAAGAATAGAAAAAAATTTGATAATCAGCGCCATCTCGTGTTTGAATTATCGAAGCTCCGATTTTTTATTACTAGCATAACAGAATATGCAAAAAGGTACACGAATTAGCGTGACGTCATAAACAAAGAAAATAACATCGTTTTAGATGCAGTCTCAAAAAAAAAAAGTGCGTTCCTTATCTGTGAACGTCACATGAATTAATATACTTCCTTGTTCTTCCACTATGCTAATAACAAATCGAAGCTTCGAAGATTCAAATGCGAGATGGCGCTAATCTTCAATTCTTTTTTTTTTTATTTATTTTATTTTTACAGAAATATTTCTAATATTTAAAAAATGGCGCTGAGAATCAATTCTTATATCTGTTATTTTTTATTCTTTTTTTTTTTTTTTTCATTTGCACTGATTTCAATATTTTTATTCTATGTTTATACTATTTATTATATTAATTGTTCTTCTAATTTATATTTCTTGTTGATTGCATAAAGTATGGCATGATAATTAAACATATTTTTATCGTTTTTCTTTCAAAATTATAATAAATTTTAATTTTTAATATTAAAAATATAGATATTATTCTTTGAAATTCTTCTATAAAAACAATAATAGTTTTATATTAAATCTAATTTTATATTTAAAATTAATTATAATTATAATTCTTATATCGAAGACGAACTAATTATTTTTATATTTTTATTACACTTTTTTTTTATCTGAATAATGTATTATTTTAGTTTGAATTAATATGATATTAGAATAATAGACATGCAAATTATATAATACAAAATGCATTGGATGATCTATTTTATATCTAATCTATGATGTAATATTTGAAATTTTATTTTTAATTTCTCTGCAGTAGATGGTGTTGTAAGTAAAAAATTTTGATGTTCACGCATTATATTATTTCAAAGCAACTAAAAATATTATTAATATTAATGATTTAAATTTAATACTATAGATGTTAATATATTTCATGTATCTGTGATTTATTGCTTTTTCTTCATGTGATATATATATATATTTGTATTATATTTTATTTATTAGTATATATGTGAACACATTGGCGGGAAATAAGAAGATATTGTATCGAAATTTGTTGTCTTTATTTTAATATAACTTTTATTAAATCAATTAATTTTAACGTTTTAACGTTTGTAGAACCAAGTAAGTTAATGCATAGTTTTTTACTATTATTAATATTCTTTATTCATATTACATCATAACCTTAGAATATATATATGTACTTTTTAATTAATAATTCGTTTTTTTTTATATTTTGTGGTTGATATTAATGTGTTTCTATAGAATAAATAAATAAAAACGTCAGATGGCAGAAAGATTGGAAGATCTTAATTTACCAAATGCAGTTGTTACAAGAATTATAAAAGAGGCATTACCAGAAGGAGTTACAATTGCTAAAGATGCTAGAACTGCAGTTGCAAAAGCATCTTCAATTTTTATATTATATTTAACATCATCTGCAAATATAATTGCTAAAAAAGGAAATCGTAAAACAATAAGTGGTCAAGATGTTATTCAAGCAATGAATGATATAGAATTTGATGAATTTGTTGATCCACTTCAAGAATCATTAGAAAATTTTCGTAAAGCTCAAAAAGAAAAGAAAGATGCAACATCTAAAAAAAAACAACAGAAAAAGGATGAAGATGATATAATAGAAGAGGAAGATGGTGGAAGAGAAGTTATGGTTTTTTGATATGTATTAAGTATATAAATTATAATATATAAAAAAAAAGATATACACATATTTTACAGAATTATTATATAAATCTAATAAATTTTGTCACATTCTATTTATTATTATAAAATAAACTAAATAAAATATATTAATATAAAAAATTTAAATATTTTAAATATTTTAAATCTTCATTAAAAATTACATTATTCTTCAAAAAAATTGTTTTTTTTTTTAAATCTTTTATTTGTAATTTTTATTTTAACAATATTTGCTCAAAGAATATATATACATTAATGAAATGTAAATATTTCAATTATTAATATCTTTAAAATACTATATTTGAGAAGTGAATTTTTATAAAAACAATTTTTTTATAAACACAATTTATAAAAGCTTATTTAATTTTTACTTTTTTTTTCTTTTGTATTATTAACTCTTAACTATTATAATAGATTAAAATTATAATTTTACTTATAAGATTATTATATTTACAGATATGCATTTCAATGTCCATTTTATATAAAAATTATTTGTAGTCAAATTAATAAATGCAATCCTCATTTTATTTCTTTTTCTCTAAATATTTAATATCTTATTATTATTTATATATTAAATAATAATAAAAAAGTTAGATAATTTTTATCTATTTTAAATGTAATTTTTATATATCTCATTTCTATAAAATATCATTCTAATATTGAAAAAATAATGAAATTAAAAAATTTTCACATATATATATATATATATATATATAAATAAAACTTGTTTGTTTCTTAAAATTTTTGTTCAATAATAATCATATAAAAAATCAAACATTAAATATTAATTAAATCAATTACTCAATGGAAAAGGTATTAAAATAATCTCATTTGGTAAATTCTATACATATTATGAAATATTTTTCTTGTAAATGGAAATATTTGAAGTATATAGATATATATACTATATATATTATAATTCTTAAATAATAAATTACTTGCATTATTATTAATGAAATATTAAATATTAAATTCTAAAAGACAAATGATCTAAATGAAATTATTTACAAAAAACATTATTCATATTTTAAGGCTTTAAAATGTGAATTTTATGTTCTATCACACTTCTACACATTGGACAATCTGAAGAAATCATATTTGCACAACCTGAACAACAACAAAGGTGCCCACATGGTAGAAAAATTATTTCACACTGTAAAAAAAGTAAAAAATTCTCAAGAAATGTATGATTTTAATATAAAGATCTTTTAAATAAAATGAAAATTTTTTTTACTTGTAAATCAAGGCAAATTACACATTCGGCAGTATTAATACTCTGAATAGTATTATATTCTTGATAATTGGAACTTGTACAAGCTTCTTCTGGTGGTGCAGAGGGTATTATAGATTCGTTGAGTTTTAATTCTGCTAAATAATTTTCAACTGCAAGTCTTATAGCAATACGATCGTTTTCAGAGTGTATTCCAATCTAAAATATTAAGTATATAATTAAAAAGCGTGATAATATATAATAAAATTTTTAAATATTTTACATACAGTTTTCAATTGTTCATCATTAAGATTTGGAAGTAATGATGGTAAAGAAGCTAGAAATGGCAAACAATGCAATGCACCTGCTATTGCAACATGTCGCACTAACATTGGTTCTAGCATTTCCAATAAACCCTGAGGTCGTGTTTCCATTAAAGATTGATATTGCATTAACCAAAATTGACTTTTTCTTCTAGAATTCTTCAAAAATAAATTTTTGTAAAATTATTATAAAAAAATCGAAACAATATTTAAATTTATACTTACAGTAATACAACGTTGTTGTTCTATACTATTAATTGTTTTTAGAAGTTGATCTCTTCTATTTTTTTGTTGTTCTAATAAATTCATTAGAATAGCACTCAAAGCTACTCTTTTTTGAGCTATTTCATTCTATTTATTTAGTATAAAATAATAAAAAAATTTTAATACAAAAAACTAGGAATGTATATAAATGAAATATTATATACAAGCTATATTACATACAAGTTGTTGATTAATTTCTAATTTTCTTCTCTCTAGTTCAATGTTTGTAAGAGCAGCTAATTGCGATTGTACCAAATTGACTTGTTGCATAATACTCCAATAACGTGCATCACTACGTTCTAGCAATGCTGCAACAGCAGCTTTTTGTAAGACTTCATCTTGTCTTAATGTATCAATTAAATTTTTCCTATTTTTTTCTTGATCTTGCATTATTTGTGCTAAATGATCATTATTTCTTACTTCTCTGAAATATTTATTAGATATTAAATATATTTATATTTTTATATAAAATATTATCACTATGTTACTAACAATGTGAGCAAAGATTGTGCTGTATAATCTCTATATTTACTATGTTCTTCCAATTTTTTGGTTCTATGAAGTTCTTCTTCAAGTAATTTTTCCATTGACACTATTAAAATCATATAAATAAATATAAAAGTTATATATAATTATATAATGAATTATATATATACATATATATATATATAATACATATATACATGTAATATATGTATATATATATATATATATATTTATTGTTTTAGATGTAATACTAACAAAGAGTATCTTTTGTACGGAACATGAATTGTTCTGTGTGACAAGAGGATAACAATTGTATTTCTTCTTGTTTTTCTTGTTCTAATAATTCAGCTTGTGTTTGTCTTTCTTCCTCGCTATTTCTTAAAAATTCTTTGATAACGTTATCCGCTTCTTTTTCGGCTAAAAAAATATTTATAAGTTAATATCTATTAATTAACTTAACAAAGTGTTTTAATATTTAAAAATTTTTTTTAATTTAAATTTTATTTTTATTGATAGCTATTATAACTTTATTATTAATATTTTATTAGTAGTAAATATTTATATTTTATTTTTAATTAAAATGAATATAATAACTAAAATATTTTAATTATACCATTGTAAATGTAGGAAAGTAGACGTGCTCTGTTAGAATCTTTTTCTTGTTGTACTTTTTCTAATTCATGTTGTAATTGAGTTTGTTGCAAAACAAGATCTTCCAACAACTAGAAATAAAAATATTTTAATGCCAGCAATTGCAATAAATTTTTTTATATGAAAATAAAAAGTGCTATTTGTAAAACAATAGTTGCAATCTCAAGTACCTTTTTTTTATGTTCTTTTAACATTGATTGAATTTCGATTTCATATTCTTGTTGTTGTTTGATATTTTTTTCAACCTCTAATAATGCATTTTGACGATGTTCCTATAAGATAAAATTATTTAAATTGTAAATTAATTTTTATTTACTAAAATGTTATAAAAATATTTGTTTTAAAATAATATAAGCAAAATTAAGCTTTTTAAAACATATTATAGCAATATAAATATATAAATTAATTTTTGTTTTAAATAAACATATAATAAGTATTTTATGAATAAAAATTAAATTACACAATAAACAATAGTAAATATGCAGTGAAATATATTTTAAAACATGCTAAAATAAAACAAGCATCCACATGCCTTCATTTTTTCTAGCTTCTGTAATGCTGCCTAAAAGTAAAAATCAAAACATTTAAAACACATTGTAAAAGTGCAACATCAATGTTCATAATCTTATATAACACATGATACCTGTATATCATTATTTTTATTTTGATATATTCCTTGTATATTCTCAGAACTCATATTTTTTGATAAATCAGTATCAGAAATAGAATCTTCCGGTGAATATTCAATACCACTTTCATTTGCTAGAAATGCTATAATTACTATTGTGCCACCATTTAAAATATCTTGAGGAGGATATAATAGATTTAACCCATCAATATTTAATTGTGCTAATTGTTGTACATAACCCAAAGATTTAGGAAGCTTACGAAGGGATTTATTTTGACTAATATCCAATATAGAAAGTTGTTTTAAATTTCCCATTGCCTCTGGTAACTGTTTTAAATTGTTTTTTGCAACATTTAAAATATTTAATTTATTTAAATGTATTATTTCATTTGGCAGTTTTCGTATATTGTTGTCTTGTAAATAAAGTTCCTAAAATATATAATATGATTAAAAAATAATTTTTTTTTTTGAATTTCAAATAAATTTAATTTATATGATATATTTCAATAATTAAATATTGAAATAACATATACCTTGAGAGAAGCAAGACACATTATATCAGATGGTAAATGAGTAAATTCATTTCCATGAATATCTAATATAACAAGTAATGACAAATCGCTTAAGGCACCTCCACCAGAAAGTGAAGTTAACTTGTTATTATACATCCATAATATCTTTTTTCTAAATACTTTACATAATGAATAAATACCAGAGGGTACATGTTTTAAAGCACATTCAGAGACATCAAATATTGGTTCTGGATTTTCTCTGGCCTATAATAAATGATTATGATCTTCATATATTTTGCTACTAACAATATTTTTATATTTTTTTAACATTGAATTTTTTTTTAACCAATAAAATTATTAAATCAATATTAATAAAATAATAAAAAAATAAATAAAAAAAATATTAAATATTTGATAGATTTTTTTTCACTCATATATATCATATACATATATAGAATAATAAAATATCATATGAAGATTATATATATATAATCTTATGTATATGTTTCTCAATGAATGGGTTAATCATTCAATTCCCTCATATGATGGATTTTGATTTTAGATAAAAAAGTATATATATATATATGTGTGTGTATATACATGGAGGTTAATCATTCAATTCCCTCATATGATGGATCTTGATTTTAGATAGAAGATTACATATATAAATACAAATATATATGTATAAATACAATATATATATATATATTATATATATATTATATATATATATATATAATATATGTATATATATATATTTATATATATATATAATCTTCTATCTAAAATCAAGATCCATCATATGAGGGAATTGAATGATTAACCTTCATTCATTGAGAAACATACCAGATATAATTTGTGTTCCAGTCGTGCTTTATAATCGATATTAACTTTGCTCCCATGTGATAAAAACATCATTAATCGTATATGTCATGACAATAAATGAATATTATAAGTGCAAATCATTCTGCTATTGGTTTTTCCTCAGCACACGTGATTTCATATACATACTTTGTAAAAGACTAACCAATATCAAATTGACAGTGACAGTTCATAAAACGCATAAAACAGTGACGTATCTTAATATTTTAACTCCCTTGAAAAAACAATATTATTTTGAAATCGATATTTTGTAAAATCATTATTAATTTTGGTTTGCTTATTTTTATTTTAACAATAAAAATGTATGCAATTCGAATTAAAATTTAAAATCAAAATATAAATTTAAAATTTTAAATAATAAATATAATATAAATTTTATTTTTTATGTATTTATAAAAATATATTATTAAATTTTATCGACAATATAATATTTTATTGACTTATATATAGTGTATATATAATAGTATATAAATATAAAATGATTTAAAAATATTATTGAACAAAACATTCAGTATTGAAATTTAATAATCAACTTTTTTTTTCTAAGTAATTAACAAATTTATAAGCTCTTATATTTAAATTCGTATAATAATATATAGCAGTGACAATTTTTTCTAATTTTTTTTTTAAATTTATTATTTATTTTTTTAATCTACCTATTATATCTATTATATATATCTATTTTATATATCTATTATATATATTTATTATATTATATCTATTATCTACTTATTATCTATATTCTATCTATTATTTATTAATTTTTTCATAAATATATCATCTTGTTTAAAATATGGTATTTACATATTATATAATATTTATATATGTTAATAAATATTTTAAAAAATAGGCAATTATTACATATTAAATTCAAGAAAATTGATTCCCTAAAAATATTTTATTCGCCAAAAAGATAAAGATTTTTTACAAATTATATTTTTATATTTAATTCGTAAAATCTAAAAAAAATACAATATTTTAAATTCTAAATTACAAGCTCAGATTATTGTACGATTTCGAGCATTTCCATTGTTTTATTTTAATATTACTGTTTATGTTTTCAGATAAAGATAATAAACAACTGTAGCTTTTTATAAAACTTTTTATAAAAGTATCAACAATATATAAGCAAAAGAAAAAAAATGATTATACTTTGTCATAAATTTTGTAAGACTTCTCTCTGTCTTAATCGATATTCCGTTGGTGTAAGCATGCCCCTGAAAAATAATGAAATTTCATATAATGATATGAAAAATCAATTCAATAAAACTTTGATAAAAATTTCCATATTAAATTCATAGATAAAATTTTATAATATTGAAATAGATGTTTTATTATAAATTCATTATTCATTATTCAATATAATATAAGTGATGAAAATTGAATCAGTAATGAGCAAGTATATTTGATTGAAATATTATAAATAGTATAAATTATTATTTTTTAATATTGTGAAAAATAGAAGATTAATTTTTTTATCAAATTAATTTAGAATTTATTAAAAATGATTCATATTTAAACCTTAAAACCGTATCAAAAGAAACGCAAACGCCTTTATCACACATTTTCTTATAAAGATGCCAACATTCCTTTTCTTTGTTGGTTTGAAATTGTGGTTCGATAGATTGCATATGAAGAGTTTCCTTCGAAGGTAGTATACATGTAGTTTTTGCCTGCAATTTTTATAAGGTTTTTTTTCTTAATAATTAAAAATGAATTTATATTTCACAACGAAATATTTATATGTCTTACATTCACAATAGAATTATTTATAGTTGTTTTGGATTGTTGTGCGGAAATATCGATTTTTCGAGAGATTATTATCGGTGATTCTTGTGTCTCTCTCTTTATTTTCATAGATGTTATCTGTCTTTCTATTCCACTGTAAAGCAATTTATTATAATATATTCTTATTTTAAACAAAATATGTTTTATTGTTTTATAAAATTATAAAAAAGAAATAGACAAAAGAAAGAAAAATGAAATGAAAGAAATATTAAATTTCCATTTGATATCTTAAAGAATCAATCGATCATGCTTTTTTGCTACATTTGAATATAAAGAAAACGTATTATAAGAACTATTAATACAATTCGTTCACGATTCTTTCTTTCTATTTCCATTATATTATGTATATTTGGCCTCTTATCGTTTTATTTTTTTTCATCGATATTATATCGATTACCAAACATTATTAAAATAGAAATTATTATATCTAATGTTACCACTATATTATTATGAATTCATATTATCGAGGCGTTCATCAAAAAATCAATTAAATTCTATTCCTTTTTTATACTTACGATCGTGATGACGTATTACGAGTTTTCAATAACTTCCGTTTTTTATCGTGTAAATCACAAATAGGCACAGCCAGGCATCTCTTTTCGCGATCAGTCAACGGAACATCAAGCGGCTCTTCAATGTCGTGAATCAATGCCAGGATGGGAAGGGTCAAACCACCACCAGTAACATCCGTTTTCCAAGACACCGCTTCTTCTTTCGACGAAGTAGCTCCACGTTGGTTACCGATGATCGCCAACCACGATTCTGTCGTTCTTTTCTCCTCCTTCGGCGAGAGTTGTTGCTCCTTTGATGGACTATATTCTTCTTCGTCGAAAGAATCTTTTTGAAAGGAAACTGCACAACAAGAATTTCTTTTCACCGATTATTTGTTATCGATCTCGACGAATCGAATTTTATAATATCGAATTAAATCTATTGTTTGATTTTCTTTTAATTTACAGAATTGAGAATCATTAATTTACACTACTGCTAATATCTGATTAAAATTAATCGATTAATGGAGGTCAGTTGAAAAAAATCATAAAGTAAAAGTTATCCAATAAAATTTAAAATTTTAAAAATCTTTAATATTCCAATAAATTGAAATTAAATTTGAACATTTAAATTTGAACGATAATAGTCACGATATGTATTCATAATGATGCACTTATTTAATCACTTCCATTTGAATAAATTCATTCGATTTTTATTTAGTATTGGTAGATTCTGTAATCGATCCAATTGAATCAAGGTAAAATGTCGAGTCAGGGAAATTTTATAGTCACGATAAATGTATTTACCAAGCAACCTAATTTAATGGGCCGATATTCGCAATACTTGGCCATTTACCGAAAACTGGGCCAAACGATATTTCGTGTCATCGATTCGGTTTTACAGGATACTAAATGAGCTATCTAATATTTTTCTACGACTTTCGTCTCTATTTTCTCCCCCATACCGTTCCATTATGAATTCTTTCCTTACAAATACGATAAAAACATAACATTTTAAAAGTGAAAGTGAAAGAAAATAATATAAAAAAAAATGAAAGAAGAAATTTGTATCGGTCAATGTGTCTCTCTGATAAAAGTAAAACATTAAATTCTAAAAAAAAGAGATTGATCCACCAAATTGTTACTTCAATTTATTTTTTTCCCTTGCTTTTTCTCTCAATCTCGTTCTCCTTTAAACTTTCGTTCCTTCTTTCCTTCGATTATTAAGTTAAAGATTTGATCTTGTTGGAACTGTGAAGAACACTTCGAATAATGAAAACACGATATCTTACGAAATATCCGAAGTTTCATCGTTAAATCGGCATTTACCCTGACCGAACAGCCATCAATCCAAGTGCAATTATTAAAACCTGATTACGTGGCGAGTTTCAATGGAATATTTTGCTTCAGGGTCAGTGGTGCAATAGAGAAGAAGTTTGGTCGATTTAACGGGTTCGATCCTCTTATTGTCTTCACGAGTTTCATGTCGTTGCACGATAGAAGTTCACTTTAATTAACGACGATATACAACTGTATTTAAAAGAACGAAGATCGTTCAGAGCGATTCGAGTGTGAAAGGTACTGTCAGGAATTTCCCTCGGTTCATTCTTCGAATTTCTTGCGAACTGAGAGATCAAAGTAAAACGATCGGAATGTAAATGGAGATTTATTGAATCTTGTCTGCGTGAAAATGATATAATTTCTTGCTAAAGGATCAGATAAATATTTGCGATATCTCGATTAAATTTTAAGCTTTACGTAAATTATAAGATAAAATAATAGTGGAATTTAATAACAAAATCTTCTAAAATGTAAATTCTTAAATTTTTAAAGTATGTCGCCGTTGTTGAAATTTTATTTTTTTATAAAGAAAAAATGAAAATTGTATACAAAAAATTTTGAGAGTGGGAAAGCAAGTTTAATCACGTCGAACGTATCTCTAATTTTTAATGACGATTTTTAATTACAAAAAGCAATAGAATCTTTAAAAGTTTATCAATGAGACTCGTACTAAGATTCGTTACGAAGAAGAAAATTAACATTACGTTTTGTGTTTGTCTTTTTGTTGTTTTCTTTTCATGCTCGAAGATACTTCAAAGACGAATATTTCAAAATAATTCGCGGCATTTGCATTCATAATTATTTCGTTCATTTACAATTCCATGATCGTCAAACGCACATATGTTACTAAATTCTTCTTTCATTTGCAATTGCATTTGATATTCGCAAATGAAATATATATACACACACACACACACATTTGTGCGAACTCTATACGTGATCTAATTTAAAGCAGCTGCAAAAAATAAAATTTCGACGTAAAAATTAGAAATTAGAGATCTTATGCGATTTATATTTCTGAAAAAATCCAATTTTTTTTTTTTTTTAAATAAAAAGCATCGAAGTGTATGTACCTGACTTGATAGGCCTCCTCGCGCTACTCAAAGCTGAGTTAATCGACGTTTTAATGATCGACGTGGTGGGTAGTTTACTACGCAACTCGTCAATTAATTTATCATCCCTGAATGAATTTTCGATATCGCTATCGCTGTCCGCAGAACTAACAAGGGATACCATCGTAACGATGTCCATTGTTCTTGAATCGATCGAATTCTTTCCGGCACGAGTGCCGGATCTATTCCGTGATTTTCCATCCTCCTCATTTTTCGACGTACCTCCGCCGCAAAAACGTCTTTTTGCACTTCTGGATCGTCTCTTTAACGGTGCCGATCTCACACCTCGACTCGACGATATCTAATTAATTTTCGATTTTAAATGTCAGATTCTTTTTCAAAATAAATCTAATAATTATCAATATCGAGTAAATATTTATTCGATAAATTATATATCCCATTCGTAAAATATAAATATCGTATATCTTTCAATTTATGCGCCAATCGAGGATAAAAAAGAGCTCGAGGATAACGAGATGCAAAAAAATAAATCAACAGCGTGAATCGAAAAGTTTTATATCGGTGTGCAGTACAGATGCACGCTGAAGAAATAATAATAATAAAAAAGAAATATATTATAAAAATTGCATGCTTTGAACGGCGATATCTCGCTAATTGTAAAAATAAAAAAGAATTTCATAGAAATTTGATATCGTAATCGTGGAAAGAAAAAAATATTTCTTTTCAATGATAATTCAACGACGATAAAGAATCATATTTCTTTGTGTTATAAAAGTATCTATAGAAATGATTCCAATAAGGAACGATGTACCTTTGTTACAGCCGTATCTGTCTTTTCCATCGTGTTATATTTACAATCCACATCTTGATCTTTTTGATTACGGTTCTTTCTCATCGAGTCAATCCCAATATTAACGTGAACCCGATTATTATTAGGCGAAATTGATTCGAAACGCCGTTGCGGCGGCGCAGAATTAGTCCTCCTTGATTTCTGCTCGATCTTTTGATTCTCCACCGTTTTCTTTATCGGCGGATTTTTATCGTTCATCGAGTTAAAATTCCTCGAAGACGAAGATTTATCGATCGTAGAATCATCTTTGTTCTCGATGATACTTCTCGATGATACTTGCACGTCATTCGTAGACGAGATTTTTCTACAAGTCGAATCGGATCGATCCATCTCCCTTGGCGTTATCGTTTTATCATCTTGCAAATTATCTCTATTTTCGATCACTGTTTTTATCTGCGCATTTTTATTATCTACGCAATTCGATTTATCGACCACGGCTATCTTTTCCATCCCGTCTTTCTCGTTCGTAATCGAGTCGTACGGAGAATTATTTTCTCTGGGCGTATTTTTCTCGTCCGCTGTATCGTTCTCTTTATTCCCGATCGTTTGCTTTGAAAAATTCTTTTCGACGATCGTGACGCGATTGTCGATCGATGATTTCTGAAACGAATTTTTCTCCGAGCTCCATTTGATCTCCGATCTGATCGGGTCGAGGAAGGCTCGGTTAGTGCCGCTATGAAAACTTGCACGCTTTTGCTTAGCCGATGAGAAATCTTCCCTCGAGGTCTTCGCGATTGCCAAAGTGGAATTTTCTATCTTGATCGATGGTAATGACGTAGACGTGCCTCGATGATTCGAACAGTCGGAAGCCTGTTTTTTCTTAATAGAAACGTACTCGTCGACGCTTGAATTCCTCGATATTTGCTTAAATAAAGAAAATTGAAATTAATGGCGTTTCGAAATTCGAGATTATAATATGCTTTGCCGATGCATTTAATTGTACCTCGTTTACCCGCTCCTTTTCCGTATCAACCTTCTCCCGTTCTTTGCTCTTCGCCTGCACGGAAACTTTGTTCTTCTCCAAAGGTAGAAAATTAACATGCAGTTTGTCGTCAATTCTTCCTGAAGTTGTCGCATCATTGTTTCCCAATTTTCTAACAACTTTCTCGTCTTCTTTCTCCCGATCTTCGTCTCGTATCGTTTTATAATTATTATCCAGAGGAGTCTCGATCTTGGATTCGTCGTTTATTCGCACAGGAGACGATGGAGCGGTGCCGTTCGATATTTCGGAGTCACATCTCTCGTCCAAAGTTTCACGAGCCAAGAAGATATTGATATTAGCTTTGTTCTTCTCTCGATTTTGCCAAGCGAGCCTCAACCTCTCGGCTAATTCCAATCTAGAGTAAAGAATCGATTTCTCGATCCCCCTCGATCTTCCACTGGTAGATTTCGATCGTCCTGGAATTTGGCGAGCCACCACCTCGACTTGCCCCAGTTCCTCTTCATTCTTTTGCCGCGTTTCCCTCCAGGCAACGCGAACCTAAAATTCATCGGCCATCTTGTCATCGATTGCGAATCGCGAAATCGAATCGAGCTTTCTTCGAATTTTCTCTCCGTTACGCGTTGAAAAAAGAAAATACGGACAACATCGACAATTATTAAATAAGAAATTAATATTTTAGAGAACGTTGTGTAGTGAAGGATACCTTAGGTCTCTCAGAGCCTTTACAAGTTCCACGCTTGCCACGTGCGAATGGACTCGCGCAGATCTGCAATGATTTCTCATCCTCCGCGGATCTTTGCCGTCTAACTTGCTGACGACGGGGCGCAGGTGGTTGCAAGGACAATTGCCTGATTGGTCTGATCGATTTTTCGGATCCTGACATTTCTCGATCGCCATCGAGGCTTCGTTACGATGAAATGAAAACACAGATCTACAAAAGTTAGAACTCGTTGATTCGTAAGAGAAAAGAAAAAAAATTATTCGATCGGTCGTTAATAAATCGATGATACTCACTTTTACGACGAGTTTAAGATTCGAGATTGGAAAGGGGTGGAATACGTAAACAGGATGGATGAACTTCCATCGTGGTTGCAGCGCGAGCAAGCGCCGACTGACTAACTTCCATCCATTGCCCCCTGACACGATCGTTCACCACCACTGCCATTTCACCGATTTATATACCCACTTGGCGTTACCCACCACCGCCGGTAATCGGTGTGCAGTGCTCGGCCACTAACACCGTTACCGTTTCCACCCTCCACTCGGCCAAAGGGTGGTTGAACGATATATTGCTTCCTTTAATTCGAACGACGCTCGAGACTACCACACCGACACTTTGGTCGCGGCACACCGTTGTTGGAATGCGAAGGGTAGTCGAACTCACTCACGTACGTTAACTCGCACCGCCCCCCTAATTTCCTATCGGTCGTGTAAGGCGAGACACTACGTACTTAACCCCCCCTCCCACTCTTCTTTCATTTCATCTTTATTTTCCTTCGTTCGCGGAAAAGCTCCAAGGTTTTTTCCGATCTTTGAAATTAATACCTCCTCGATCAATATCTAGTTGGGAATTAATCTAAATTTGCGACACGAAACATCGAGTATGTAAGTTTCGATTCTTTCTTGATATTTGGAAGGACTTTTCAGGATTTTAGAAAATCCTCTTCAATACTCTTTCGTGAATATTTATCCGATATTTGACTGGAAAAATGATAAATATCGACGTACAATGAAATTTCTTATTTCTATTATTATATATTAATAATAACGATAATAATAATTAAAATGTTGTTTTGTAACGCATATTTGAAAGTCTTTTATTTATTATCATTTTATACTCTTCCACTTTTCCTTTCTCCTCCTTTCTTATTTCCCCAAGTTTCTCCTCTCAATTATTCGCCTTCTGTTAACGTTAAAGACGAGCCAATCGCTCGATATTGTTCCACGAAGGCATCAACTGCAACTGGATCACTCGATTTCCCGGGAACGTGTCTTAAATCGGCAAAGTCGAATTATAGCCGACAGTCACCGGGTATTATTGATCAAAACTTTACCTATCATCTGACAGCTTGTTGTCCGGTGTTGCCATGGCATCGGCGATCATTCAAATCCATTTTTCTCTCGTTCGTCTCTTTCTTGCCCGCCTTCTTCTTCGCCCGCCACCAAGTCACTCTTCAATCGTTGCGGCAGGATTTAAACGCGAAACTTTCGCCCCCGGAACTCGGCCACGTCGAATCCTTGAAAATTAAGAGAATCCCATTAGCTCTTCTACCCTTAATTGCCTCGCTTATCAACGATTTAGACGTACCTTGGCCCAGGGATGGGCAATACCGATGGAATAACTCTTCTCCTCGTTTCCATCTTAAAATTTTGCTCTTCTTGTTTTACATTCTAATCAATTAATTAATTCGAAGCTGGATGGACGTAATTTAAGTTGTACTCAAAGTAATTAAAAAAGTGATATTATTCTCTGATGATCACGCGAATCATTTTTCTTCTCTTTTTTAAGGCTCGTCATCGTTATTTCTTGAATAAAGTCTCTAAATTAAGATTGTTAACGTTTGTTTACGAAATATCTTTGCGTTTTGTACGTTTCCTTTGACGGAATCGAAGTTTTTAGTTTTCGTTCGAGTTTATCCATCCCTGTTCCGGTTTCTGGAATGACTGTCTATCGTGCTCGATCGGGACTAGAAAGTTCGACTTGGCGAGGCTTGCCAAGAAATTTTCGAGGCTCCTCGTTTCACGATCGAGCCGTTTCGTCAGGATTGATGGATGCCTGATTTGCCCGCAACACGAAAAACGGAATTATAAATTATTTTTCCAATTATTTTCTTTTACGTTTAAAATATGACTTGAAGAAAAATCGTCCAGTAAAAAAAATTGATTGATTATTTTTACGAATATAATAATCTAAATATAATCTTTTCTTACCAAAAAATATATATATATACAGGATGTTTCAAAAATGAAAGAATAATTAGGTTAATTAGAGATTAATTGAGGTAATTTCATCTTTCTTTGCAAAAACTTTCGTTACTTAACTTTGTTAAGAAAAAAACACTGGGGCACGTAGACTGGTTTAATTGTGACAGTGTCAGATGGTGTCGTCGGTTGAACACGAACAAGTTCAAGCAACACGTGTCGAAGAAAAAATCTGTTGAATGTATCGAAAAAAATTATTCAAGGAGTCTTCGTTTTGCTACTTTTCTTTGTTATCGAGTGCACATCTTGAATAATTTAATGTAATTTTTTATCGATAAAAAAATATCTGTAACAGATTTTCTTTCACATGTTGCATATTTATCGTCGCAGATTCGTGATTGTTTTTTTGTTAATAACTCGTTAATTGTAAAATTGTAAGGAAAGTTTATGCATAGAAAAATGCATTGCTTGAAGAATTTGAATCTGAACGATATTTCCACATTAATTGCTGAATAATTATGCGATCTTATTATGTGCTACTTTTTATTTTATTCTTCCACAGATCTCGAAAATTAATTTGGGAGAAATGGCAAACGAAAGTTCTTTCTCTTTTTTGTTAGAAGATTCGTTCAGCGACAATGATAAAAGTATCGAAGATTGTTCATCGAAATTAAAAATATCCTTTAGAATAATTCAATTTTTCGTACAATTTTATTTTTCAAATTCATTTCTATTTTATTTTTCTTAATCAATGATCACGATGCTTTGGAGAGTCTTGTTCAGAAATACGATGGGGAATTATTGCAACGAACACTGGAACAATCTTTATCCTCCTGCTCGGATAATTTATTAGATGAGAAAATTTTCAACGAAATTTTTCCTCTCGCTCACGATCTTTTGCTCAAGGTAAAGAAGTAAAAAATATTATTTTACGAATGAATTTAACCGATCGTTACATTTTTATTTTCTTTATCTTCGTTCGAAGACGTTAAAGCAGATCGGTGAAATGATAAATAGAGACGTGAACGAAGACACGGTGCAAGACACGAAACGAAAACTGTTCGTTTGCCACGAATTGTTAATAATATGGGAAAAATCTATGGAACGCGTATCGAAACTTGAGAGAACATCTGCCACGGATCTTAAATCCACATTGGAGAACGTACTTGTTACAATTGAATTAATATTCGAACACTGTAGAGGAAGGTGAAATGAAATTTTTTAATTTTCTAAAAATCTATCGAATATTATCGTACGATGATTTTAAAAAGTTTTAAACCTTGGAGACAAATCGATACGAAAATGTCCAGCAAATATTTAATATTACGGATAGAATATTTGATGATTGATCCTATTTTTACGATTGATGAAAAGAACGAAGAGAATTTTTTTTTTTTTACAGTAAAAAATTATACGGTGTTTTATTCGATAACATATCGGAAGAATTAACGAATCTCTTTCGTAAAGCAAAAACGATCTTGAATCTATTCTTGGCCACTTTGGACGGTGTAATAGTCTTCGACACGGATACGGAATCGGAACTATTGGTAAAAGGTGAGCGATCCTATTACGTCTTAACGATTCTTTAATACGAATCGTCTTTATCTTCATCGAATACACCGAGTGTAGGGGAGAGAAAAAAAAGAAAAAAAGACACAATTCAATTTCTCATCTTATACTCTCGATATTTAACAGTGTGATTTAGAATTTTTATTATATTCTTGCTGTTTTATTTGAAGAAATCGAATATGCAATAACATTGAAAGAAAAATTAAATAATCCATGGAAATTCTTTTTAATTCGTCGTTTCGATTAAAAAACATTATTTTTTCTATTCAAAACAGTGATCGATTCGATCGGATTGTTCGTCACTATTGCTCACGATTTAGACTTGAAAACGTTCGTAGAAACATCAAAAGTATTCGGAAAATTGGCAATTACGAAACAAGATCTTGTCAAAAGAACGAATGCTACGAGCGTCACTTCGCATCTTGCACAATTGGCAAAAAATATATCCTCGATGTTTTTGTTCTGTCAGGTATGTTTCACTTAAAAAAAAATATATATATAAAAGAAATTTTATATACATATATGTATCATTATTGTATGATACGAGAATTATCGAATTATCTATTATATGCACTTGTACGTATTTATATGTCACTTTTTAAGTCGCTTATCAGATATTTTATTGATTTCTCTATTGATATATATCTATAATAATAATTAAATCTATAATGATGCATGAGCAATGCTTTTTTCTGATTTTTTTGAATAACAGATATCGAAAAATATTAGAAAAATAACTAATATAAAAGCGAATTTAAAAATTCGTATTTTTTTTTATAAAATTGTATTATGTATTTTTATCCAATTATATTTATATTTACAGGACTCAACTCAAGAACGGATCGATGAAAGAAAAATAAAAGTTATTGGTCATTCGTTAAAAATTTTGGACAAATTATTCGCAACTTATCATTCATACATAAATAATGAGATTCTTTCGTTTGCAATCGAACTTTTATTAAAAATGCACAAGTATTTAATTATTATTTTTGTTTCCTTCGTCTCTTTCGTTTAATTTCAAATTTCTTTCTCTACGTTATTTCTTTGCGAATAGGTGTTCTCCGTTATGTTTGCAAAAATCAAAGATCGACGATAAATTAATCGAATTAATAAATGTACACATCTCTCGAGGATCGGAACCATTTTTAAATACACTTTTCAAATCTTCCGATTTCAAGCAGGTTCGCCCATTCTATTAATAAATTTGTTTAATCACGAATATGGAATATTTTTGTCGAGACTCTTTTTAAAAAATATTTTAGACATTTTTCGAATATGGAAATCAAGCAAACATCGATAAGTTAGGTTACCACTTATTAATAGTTAGCATTATGAAAATATTAATCAACATGCCGTACGAGCAACATTGCAAATGGACATTAGGCGCTGAATCGATCATTGATGTTGCATTGACTAACATTAATCACAGTGAGTAGTACTACATTTTTTATATATGTTTAATATTTGTTAAATTTATAAATCTTAATTTTGGTTAATTTTCAACCAAACTTATGATTTGAATGAATCGATGATTTTAAAAATTAAGATCGAAAAGATTGGAAAAGTTTGGAATTAAACGAAATCTTGAAAATATTTATATTTGTATCCTCATAAAGTACAGGAAGAAATATTAGTGGGTCAAGTGAGATTACCAGGTGTACACGATATCGGAGAAAGACCAAGATCAGCTTCGATATATGAAGCCACAATAGTGCCAATTTGTGGTCTGATTAGTCAAATACCTGCGGATGGATTTCAAGCTATCGAATTGATTTTGTTGAAGCATTTGTTAAGCAATCAACTTTGGAGTTCCTTGCTCAGTTCGGATATTTGGTGTTTCGTTGACCGGTTTGTAAATCGCATATCTCCAATAATCCGTGATATCATCATGAATATCGTATTTTATAATCTAAGTAAAATTCGATTATTTATTTTGCACTTTTTTTTTTTTTTTTTTTATAAAATTTATCGCGATACCGATTCTGATAGATTATTGAATATATATATTTCATAATTATCGAATAATAATTATTTACAAAATATTGCTTCATCATTCGTTGCATATTTTATTTTTTATGGAACCGATCTGTTTTTCAATTTAAATGAATTTTTTTTTTTAATATTTCATCTTTTTCTTGAACGTAATATCCCTTTATCCTCTTTTCAGCATTGGTTCGTCGGAACTTTGCGTTAGTCACGTGAAATATCTACTAAAAGTTTACGCTGTTTTAATGACGCGTAGCAATAGTCTCGAAGTCGTTATATTGGAGAATTTAATTGGAAGATTGTACAATTTACTCTCAGAGGAAACGAAGCATACCCTTATAACGGAATTTGATGATCTCGAAAATCCATCCTGGTTACCCGTCGCTCGATTTTTGCCATCCAAAACGAAATCATTCTTGCAAAATCGATTAGCATGTGTATTAAATGAAATCCCGACTGCCTTTGCAGAATTACACCGGCAACCCACCATACAAAACTGGAATCATATTGTAAATTATTAAAAATATATTGTAAATTCGAATAAATTTTTCGTTTCTTTTTTTTTTTTTTTTTTTACGACGATTCTAATCATAATTATTTTCCACATTAAAAGACAAAGTTGATGCCATTGGTCGGGAAATTGAATTACACGGAAGAACAAAATATCATTGATATTCTCTCTCAGATATGGAACTCTATAGCAAGCACAATCGAAATTTTCGAAGGTAGACAGTTGGATATATTATCGGAATTCATATTGAAGTTATTTGTTGCCACGCAGCCTCAAAAAATTCAAGATAATATTTTCTTCTCGGTATGTTCATTTCTTTCTGTCTTTTTTTTTTTGTATTATATAATAATAATTTATAACATTGTCATTTTATTATATAATATATAATAATATTACATAAAATAAAATTTATTTTGAAAATTTCGTGATTCAGTTTGAATTTTGCTTTGCATATATTCTTTTTTAATTTAAATCAACTAAATATAAATATAATTTTTTTATTTTACGACGTAATTATAGAAAAATTATATATCAAATCTTAAAACGTATCTTTTTATATATAATCGCATAAAATTATATATATGTAAATAGTATTTAATTATTTCAGATTATAGAAGCAATTCTAACGTCATTCTTTTATTTTCCGCCGCATGTTAAAGCGATTGCGTCACATTATTTAAGAAATAATATCGATTCACTTGATAATTGTGGACTTAAAGTTGCCAATGCGTTAGCGGAATTCAATTGTCGACTTTTAGAAGATGAAAATCCTTGGGTACGACAAGAAGCCTTTGAATCATTCGATCATGTGGCCCATATATGCCCGAACGAAGATCTTGTTACTAAAATGGCTGCTGCAGTTACGAAAAAATCGTTATTAAGAGATTCTTTACCGGCCTATTTATCCGGCACGATTTATCATGAACTTCAAAATTTCTCAAATATTGAAGATTACTTGCAACATATAGGAAAACATTTGCAAGATATCTATCATGTTTGTAATAATTATGAGGATTCTCAAAGAGATGAAAAACTTCCTAAATTGGAAATCCATTCCATGGAAAGTTTTGATGAAACTCCATCTATAAATGATCTTGATGAACACGTGAGCAGAATATGCGACGAATTAAATGATATATCGAAAAAGAATAATGATATTAGTAATCATGTTTTACGAAGGTTACGACTAGTTTGTAGAAAAATTTTGGATCTAACTGAATCTAAATAAATATATTTTATAAATAAGATAAGATCGCATATGTTAAAACGTATATAAATATATTAATACATATATGTATATAAAAGAGCATTAATATTATATAATATAAAATGTATTGGTACATATATGTACTTAAAGGAGCATTAATATTATTTTTTATATATATTTTACTTAAACTAAGTATTATTATATGTTATAATAAGATAGCCAATACATCCTCTAATAGCTGATCCACACAAAAATCATGTCCAATTTATTTCGTTCCGTTTTATTAAATCATTTTAATTTTTACAAAAATATTAGAGAATATCTTTCGAAATATTTTTTATTTATTGTTGAAGTTTCTGTTTTTTTCTATACATCATTAATATAAATTATATATAAGATAACATGACAAATAAGATTAGTCAATATTTTTGTAAAGAAAATTAAAAAAGAATTAAAAATATAATTTATAAATTAATTCAAAGAATGTACTGAAATGATTGAATATGATGTTTAATATCTTTGATAAATGATATATTGCAAAAGTTAAAAAAGTTTTTTATATATTATATTAAAAAATTATTTATATAGTCATTATATAGTCATACTGTAGTCATACTGTAGTCATAATATACTACTATAGTTACATAATAATATACGCACAAGCATAAAGCATATTATAAAGATAGCACAAAGCATAATAATATATGCTTTGCATCGATATAATATAATAATTTCAATTACTATATTATATAATATGCATACGGAAACGTGTGTGAATAAATATAATAAATATAATATAATATAATATAATTAACATATTGTATATGATGAAAATGATAATATATCATTTTATTATATCATTTCAAGATATGATATTTAAGATAATAAAGTTTAATTAAAAAATAAATTTTTATCTTATTTGATATCTTATATAAAAAATTATATAACATCTTATATTTTCATCGTTGATATTTATTTTTATTTTCAATATATATTTTGTAGTAAATTAAAGAAAAACTAGTAATACTCAGTGAAGTTGAACTCAATAGTCAATATAATATCTTTTATTTGTATAGCTTTGTAGTTTTTACTTCCAAATAGGTTGTTTTACGTTATTGTGTTTAATATACCATATAGTGATATACATATATTATATAAAGAGTTTTATATATTTAAAATTTTTGATTTTTTTTCTATATTATATGATAAAATTAATTATTTTTGTAGTGCAGTTTTTACAGTGCATATTTTAATTTACATAAAATTTTTCAAGGTTTGAAATTTAAGTTTAAGTGCTATTATAATTTTATAATAATCTAAAATAATGAATGCAAAAAATACATATTGATATTTTGTGTTATGTCTAGATGCAAAATTCGGAATTAAAGAAAAATTTATCTAATGATACAATATTTAATGCAATAAATAAAATGTTTATATCATTAGAAGATAATGATATACATAAAACTAATGAGGCTTTATTGCCTGTATGTTTTTCTATTATATATTATGATATTATAAATTATATTATATATATTATTTTATTATATAATATTATAATTTAATTCAATAGATGATTCAAACTATAATAAATCTCATGAAATCAAAGGATTCATTGTTTAAAGAAGCATACCAAGAAATCATTTTTTTAGGGAGTTTTTATAAAGGAACAAAAATAGAAAAACCAAATGAATTTGATCTAAATATTATTTTAAAATTACCTCTTAATAATAAAGAAATAAATGTGAGAATATTTTTATTTAATTATAATAATTTTAAGTTATTTTTTAATTTTTAATGATACGAAAATTTTTTTTCCATCCAGTTTTATTCAGAAAGACCAGCTTTCGTCAAAATCAAAATAGATGAATCATCTATTAATGATTCATCTAAATATAAACTTCTTCCAGATAAAGGGAAAAAGTTGAAGAATAAATTATAATTATTATATTTATAAACAATTTCATTATATTTTTAAATAAAATATTTTTTTTTTTAGATCATATAAAAATATTATTAAAGATGGCTATTTAAATCCAAATAAATTTCGTCAGTGGATTCAAGGAATTCTATTTAAAGCTCTTAATGATTTTCCAAAAGTTAAAAATGAATATGAATTAACCGTAGATCAATTAAAGGCAAAAATCAAAATAAAACAGAGTGGTCCTGCATGTACATTAATAATAAATATTCCACATATAATTGAAAATATTTGTATTGATTTAGTTCCAGCATTAGCTTTCCACATAAAATACATTAATAAGTTTATTTCTAAATTTGATAAACTTGAAAATGTTTGTATGTCTATTATATTTAAATAGAAATATTTTTATATTATAAAAATTTTTTGTTTTTAGTGTAAAAATGAAATATGGTTTGCAATTCCATCACCATTAACAGATAATGATTCTAATAATAATAATTTTTATTGGAGACTTTCTTTTAGTTATCAAGAGAAAGAAATTCTTAGTAGATATGGTCGTATAAAACCAGTCATACGTCAAATGAAGGTTGTTTAATAAATTTTATACTTTAATTTCAACATTACAAAATATTTCTGACATTGTTGTGTTTTTTTAGAAATTAAGAGATACACAAAATTGGAAAAGTATAGCAAGTTATTTCATAGAAACTTTAGTTTTACATAAAATAGAAGAATTAAAAAACGATCTCGAAAAAATACCATTTCAATTATTTTTATTTAAAGTAATATATAATAATAGAATTAATATATATGAAAAATTTATAAAATATTATTCATATGAATTATTATTGTTTTTAGATGCTTCAAGAATTATATTATGCTTGTAATAAACACACATTAGAATGTTATTGGGATAAAAAATATAATTTATTTTCAAAGATTAGTAAAATAGAAATGCAAAACATAAGTTGCCGCTTAAAAAATATCATAAACACTATTGAAAAATATTCAAGTGATCAATTCATACTGGCTAGCTTTATTTGTAAGTTGTGATTTTTAAAATTATGAAATGAAGATGTATATATATTTAAAATATAATTTTTTACAATTTTTTCTTCTTTTAATATAAAATTCAATATAAATGATTGCATTTTATTATTTATATATGAATAAAACAAAAATTATTATGAAATTTTTTTTCAAATATTTTGATTTTTTAATAAAAATTAATAATCATTGTAAATAATTGTTTCTTTATATTGAATCTAAATTTTGTTATTTTTTTTTAAATTACAGTAAATTCAAAGGAATTAGAATTATTAAAAGAAAGAATAAATAATCATCAATATATAAAAGGTATATATTAATTATAATCAATATATTATAATAAAATATAATTATAGAAATATATTATAGTATATAATAATATTAATTTTATATTAATTTAATATAAAAATAATTTTATAGATAAAAATGATGAAATACAACAAAAAAATAGTAATTCATGCGTAATAATTTGATTTATTTCAAAATATTTTTACATAATAATAAAAATTTTTTATTAATTTTATTTTTATTTTTTAATATTAAAAATTTTTTAAATATATATTCAAATATATATTTCTAATAATTTTAATGTATTTAATTTTATACTCAAAATGTTTTCAAATTAAAACATTGATGTTAATTAATTTTAAACATTTTATTTTTTTAATACATTTATTTTATTAATGTTTCATATGTTATATGTTTATATCTTTTCAATTAATATTTTTTTGTAATATATTGTATTCAATATAAAATTTGAAATATAAAATAACTTATTTTAAAAATATCCATATTATATTATATTTATATTGTTAAATATTTATATTATATTTATATTAAAAAAAAATTAATAAAAGAATTTTTAATATATCAAAATGAATATTATTTACTTATATGATTAATTAGAGGTATTGCATTAGAATCAGCCCAATCTACAAAAAAGTTTCCTAATTGAATAGCACATCGAATCATTGTAAGACAATCTCCTTCAGCACTGTGTGCATTTTCTGGCTCGGCACCAAAAATATGCTTACAAACATTAGTTAATTTAAAATTTATTGGTCGACTATTTGTAAAATCTAATTTTCTTCTTGCGTTTATACTTCTTTTTCTGTCCTGAAAATTTTTATCAGAATGTTGAATTTTTATAATTTGATTCTTAGGTGTTTTTTCATTCAGTTCTTGCATTTTTTTATAATAATTAGTTTGTGGAGTGTTAGATATACTATTAGAATGAGATGTAGTTTCCTCAATTTTAAGAAAAGTGTCATTTTTGTTATCATCATTTGTATTTATAATAGAATCTAATGCATCGGATAAAATTTTATCATAACCATCATTTAATAAAGTACTAACTTCAATATTACAAGAATTATTAATTTGGTTGTTCATTTTTTTTATTGGTTCTTCACGTAAAAAGAAGTCTTTTATTAACTGTAGCATATCAATACTTAAAATATTTTCACTGAAACTCTTTAAAAATTAATATTAAATTATTTAATTAGATTATATTAATATCAAATTATTCATATCATGAAACTATGAATTATAAATACCTTGTCAATTGTTTTAAGTTCTGATAAAAAAATGGGATAATCAAAATTATTTCCATTATAAGCTACAAAACAAGTTGGTGCTTTTTGTCGATTTATAAAATTTATTATTAAATTATATACATCACAGTTGAAATGTTGAATTTCACATAAATTTTCATTAGATAAACCTAACAACATAAGTTTTATTCATATAAAACTTAAAGGATATAGGAGTCTATTTGAAATAAATTAAAAATTGATTATTATGATTAAATTACATATTACCTGTCAATGTTTCAATCTCTTTTGAAAGATTCAAATTTGGATGTATTGGTAAAACAAGTTTTTGTAAAACTCTTGGTAAAAAATCTTTAGTATTACACACAGCAGTTCTTGATACTGCTATTAATGATAACTCGGTTACTTTTGGCATATAATTTTTTGTTATTAATCCTGTTGTTTCCAAGTCAAAGAATATAAATGTTCGTATCATTTTTAAAAGAAATTAAAATTGCAATATGAATTTCTATTAAAAAATAAAATTTTAATTATTAATTATAAAATTAATAATTTTCTATTTTGGAATAAAAAAATATTATTTTTATTCAAACCTTTTTAGTCATGTGTATTAAAATACAATTATGTCTAATAGTTAAAATACTAATAATACATATAAATATCTACTTTTTAAAATGGTGATAAAATATTTATATTGTATTTGATAATTATTTTAAATTATTAATTAAAATAAATTTTCAATATTATTTTTTATTAAACATGAAACCTTTTTTCACATGCAATAAAATTAGCAATAAATATTTCCTTCATTACAAATAATAATTATTTTGACATTAAAATAAAAGTTTTAAATTATTGATAAATAAGAAATCTATCTTTCAATTATGGCAAATTAGAAGTGATACAGGTTATATATCACATTATTATTAAATTCTAAACAATTTTTCAAAACTAACGCCATCTCGCGTTTGGATGATCGAAGCTATGACTTATTATTAGCATAGCAGCATATGCAAGGAGGTATATTAATTGTGACGTCACAGACAAGGAAAGCAATATTTTACGAAAAGGATAGAGAATATCTTTCGATAAGACGGAAAACTCATTAATTATTCGTTTTTTAATCAAAATTTTGGCACTTTTAAAACCTCATTTAAAAGATAAAATTTCAGCCAAGTTCCTCGTTACAATTTTAATATAAAATTCTTTTTTATTAAGTATTTATTAGTGATTTATTATTCCATCCATCAGTGACGCCATATTGAAAATTCATTAATTAATCTTTTTCAATTAAAAATTTGAGCACTTTGCATTAATGACAAAGAATTTTACATTAAAATTAATACGAAAAATTTATTTGAAGTTTTAGCTTTAAGATGCAATTTTAAAAGTACCGAAATTTTGCGTAAAAAACGCGTAATTAATGAATTTTCAATATGGCGTCTTCGATGTATTAGAATGTATGACGCGTTAATCATTATTAATCGTTAATAATTAATCAATGACAAAGAATTTTACATTAAAATTGATACGAAAAATTTATTTGAAGTTTTAGCTTTAAGATGCAATCTTAAAAGTGCCGAAATTTTGCGTAAAAAACGCGTAATTAATGAATTTTCAATATGGCGTCTTCGATGTATTAGAATGTATGACGCGTTAATCATTATTAATCGTTAATAATTAATCAATGACAAAGAATTTTGTATTAAAATTGATACGAGAAACTTGTTTGAAGTTTTAACTTTAAGATGCAATCTTAAAAGTGCCAAAATTTTGCGTAAAAAATGAGTAATTAATGAATTTTCAATATGGCGTCTTCGATGTATTAGAATGTATGACGCGTTAATCATTATTAATCGTTAATAATTAATCAATGACAAAGAATTTTGTATTAAAATTGATACGAGAAACTTGTTTGAAGTTTTAACTTTAAAATGCAATCTTAAAAGTGCCAAAATTTTGCGTAAAAAATGAGTAATTAATTAATATTCCATATATCGTAATGGGAGATGCTCTCTATCCTTTTTGTATAATGATGCTTTCTTTGTCTACGACTTCGCATACCTCCTTGCATATTCTGATATGCTAATAACAAGTTCGAACTTCGATGATCCAAACGCGAGATGGCGCTGATCATCAATATTTTTTGTTGATTCTCGTCTAGCTTATGTGCAAATTGTTATTCAGTCAATAATTTGTAGCAAATTTAATATTATAGCTTATAATAGCTTGTATTTACTGTACGAAACGAAATAATTTGACATATGTTAAATATTTAAAATGGTTTATTATTGTTTATATAAAATTTAATTCTTGTTTATAATGAAAACTGTATAGTAGATATTTTAAATATATTTTATAATATTTTGGTCATAATGTCGACGGATTTAATGAACATCGATGGCCATATAAAGAGATTGCAAAAAGAAACCTTAACTCCATATAAAATAGCAACTGTTATTTTAATTAAAGAATATTGTAATGAAACGACAAAAGGTAATTTAATATTAATAATTCTGAAATTATTTAATATAAATTAATAAAGATTATATAAATAAGTAATATTTTCTTTCAGCAATTGTGGAAAGACGCGACTTTTGTTTAGTTGCATTGAAATTGATTCAAGTAAGTATTATTAATTAAGAAAAAAAGAGATTTTATATTTTTAAATATATTTTGACTTACTTATTTGTTTTGATATTTATATACTTTTTAAATTTAATAAAAAAATATTTTATTATTGTAAAATTTTAGTATTTAATTTTATTATTTAAATTAAATAAATGAAATCTTTTTATATTTTTTTTGGTTAGTCCCCTGACATGGAGCTTAATACACTTTTGAATATTTTATATTCCCCTGAATATATTTTACATCGGTTTGCACATCACATGGAAGTACAATTGAATGTATTAAGAGGAAAAGGAGTTGAAGGATTATTAGATTTATTTGATAATGTTGGACGACTCATGAAACCAACATTGGATCATTCTCTTTCTTTGCCTGCGTTAAATAAAAATTCTGTTCTTGGATTGTATATAAGAAGAGTTATAATTTTTTTTGAAAAATTACCATTTGATCAAGTTGTAGCTTTATATGAAGCTTTAAAAAAATATCTTGATAATAGGATTAATACTTTTGATGGTTCTGATGTATCTGCAAGTTCTAAAACAAAAGATTCATATTCAAATGAGTATGTATTTATCGTATTTATAATCTATAAATATATTGTACATAGAATTTATTTTAACTTCTTTATATTTTGGTAGAACTAAAACTTGGGGTGGAAGACAAGCTGAATTACTTGTTGCACAACAAGCACATGCATTACAGACAGATGAACATAAAGCAATGTCTCCTGCAGAACTTCAAGTTCTTGTACGAGAACTTTTAAATTGTAGTCCTTATTATGCTGAAGCTGTGAGTACTATGTGGTAAGAATATTTTTTCCAATTATTTGAGAAAATATAACTATGATATTTTTTATATCTCTTACTTTTTATATTCTTTAATATGTTTCAGCATTATTTAAGTTATTTAAATTGTCTAAGAGTCAATGAATACTGTGGAGCTATAGACAGTCTCTACCATTGCTTTGATAGATTAGCACCTTTGGAAAATCGTTCCGCACCTGAAGAGAGATCACGTATTTTTAGATATGCAGCTTTAAATTTAGCAGTTTTACATGCTCAATTTAATCATAAGTATGTTTTATATAAGTTTTAAAGTTTATATATTTTTTTATAATATAATTATGCATAAATATATTTGTGTTGTTATTTTCTTTTTATTCAAGAGAAGTAGCTCAAGCTGCTTTAAAAGAAGCTATTATGATGGCCCAAGAAGCTGGAGATAATGTATGTTTACAATTAGCGCATGCTTGGATGTATCATTTAACTACCAAACAAAAGTGAGTTAAAATTTTTTCAATAAATAATTAATACTTAATTTCTTTATGTTAGAAATAAAATTATATAAGTGTAAAAAATTTATTTATATATATATATTATAAAATATTTTAGGGGACCTCTTATAGAAAGATCAGTTGGTAAAGCAAGTATGTTAGGAATAACTCATACAACTGGATTAGGACTTATTGCATATGCTCATAATTCTGCATTAGAAGCTAAGAATCCATCACAAGTGTTTGAGGCATATATTTTTTTTAATTCAATTGCATTTGATATACATATTATATTATTTAAGTTATTCAGCATTAAATTATTTTTATAATATATTTATTGTAGACCTTGATGAAATCTGATGTTTTAAATTGTCAACATTCCATGATAGATTTAATGTCGATGACGTATGCGGAAAAATCTGCGCTATGGGCATATTATGGTAAAACTGAAATGTCTTCTGTTTGTGCGCAACTATTACTTTTACACAATACAGGAGATAAGAAACAACATATGTTTAATGGTCCATCTACTTGTCAAGCTGTTGTTAATATTGCAAATATCTTAGTAGAATTTGGAGAATATTTTTTGGTCGATATTGTACTTGCTCATGCTAAAGAGAGATTTCCCAATGAACCATGTAATAAGGTATCATTTATATGGATCCATATCAAATTGATATTATATTTAGTTAAATGAATTGTTTATATAAATTTAAATTTGTATATAATTGCATGCTATTTTTTTATATTTGTTTTGTAGATATGGATGCTAAGTGAGCAACTTTATGTATTTACGCAATTAATGAGACAAGAAAAATGGAGCGAAGCTGAAGCGATAGCGTTAAATATTTCAAGTTTAGATCCTTTGGAATGTAAATTTAGGTATAATAATATTTAAAGATATTATTTCATTATATTCATTAGTATTCGGTATATATTATGAAATTTCAAATATCTTCAAACTCCTTCATTTTTATGATGATATGTGTATATATAATTTTTATATTTTTATAATATTTTTGAATAGATTAGCGGAGGTTTGTTTAGAAAAAGGAGATTATCCAAAAGGTTTAGAATGTATTGATAATATTGAAAAAGATGAACAAATAACTCCTCAAAATAAAATAAGAGCTATGATTCTTTTAAGTCAAATAATGTGTGCTTCTGTTTCATCAGAGAGTGGAATTGTAGGAGTTAATTCATTAGTACTTTTAAATACGGCATTAGAACTGGCAATAAAGAATCATTTATCTTATTATAAAGCATTAATAAAAATGCATCTTGCAAACATTCAGGTAACTAAATTAGTTAATATTTTTTTTCTATAATTTAAAGTTACATAATTTATTAAATTATTTTATTGAATATTTTATTAAACATATATTTATGTTATTAAATATATATTATATTTTCAGTTAATAATGGGTATGCCAACTTTAGCATTAAATTTAGTAGAAGAAGCAATTACGCAAATTTTAGCGCATGGAGGATATTACGATCAAGGTAGAGCGTTTATTTTATATGCAAAATGTTTAGTCGCTACTGCTCCAATATGCGACAAAACTCGAAAGGAAGTAATTTTAAAAGCTATTAAAGCTCTTTCCAAAGCAAAAAGTTATTTTACGAAAATCGAAGCATATGGAAAACTAAGAGTTACATTATGTTTGGAATCTTTATTATGTCATGAGATTGATCTTAAAACTGAACGAAATCAATGTGCTTTTGAATTTCGTCAATTAGATCAACAGCTTTTTACAAAACTAGATAATTTATCATTATATTGAAAACAGAAAAAAAAAAAAAATAATAAAAAACGATAAGTACAAATATATGTAATTGAAATAATACTTTTTTTTTTTATTAAGGAACGAAACATTCAATTGTAAAAATCTTTTTTTTTATATTGAAACGTTAAATATTCAATTTAATCAAAAATAATAATCTTATTATGATATTAATATTATATTCACATAATCATTGTAACAATAAGTTATTTGTACGTATTTCGATTATTTTTTAAAATAAAAGATGTCGTAATAATTTAAACTTTTTAATATAAAATTAATATAAAACTTACCTGAAATATATCCTGAAAATGATTATTTAATCTATTATAATGTAAAGTAATGAGGAGAAATTTTAAATAATAAATGACAAGTATACAATAGAAACATTTATTTATAGAGTCTGCCGCGAAGATACAACGGAATTTTTTTCATATTCTAAAGTTTTTTACCTACTCCTATTATGGGAGTTAGGTATAGTTCATACGAGTTATCTTCATTTCTTGTTTGTCATTTGTCAACAAGTTTTTCTTTTTAAAAATCAACTCGCATGAATCACATAGTAAGTGCACACAGGACACAGATAGGTGAATGATAACGCACGAAAATCGCGAGGATTTTCAAATCCCATCCCAATTTTCAGCGAATCGTCGAAAGATGTATATTAGATGATGGTACTTTCATCGAAGAAACTTTGAATGCGTATACTTAAATAATAGATTACATCCGCATTGAAAAACACGCACACATTTTTGAAATTTATCGACATTTTTTGTGAGCAATTTTTATCTTATTCAAATACTTTTTATTTTGTGAAAAGCATTTTTCTTATAATAATATATTTTTTTTTTTCTCTATAATACTAATAGCAGGATTTATTTTGCGAATATATCTCTTTCTCTTCTTGTTAACTTTTAAAACAGATATGTTTTTTTTTTCGAAAGTGTTTTTGTTTCAATAATTATATACGTTTATATGAAATAAACCCGTAATTTTTCAGATATGGATGCTCACTTTGATTTTTTTTTCAAATTTTTCACGCTAAAGTGCACGTATTTTCGGTGCAACAAAGGGGGGAAGACATATGAATATACACAGCCGGGTTTACACATAATATTTTTTTTTTTTTCTTTTTTCTTTTTTTTTTTACAATACAAGAGTGACATAGTTTAGAAAACATTTCTATATTGTCACAATATGATTTCTTTATCTGCTCCGATGTATTGAATTTAATTACGCACAATTAATCGTTTGCCTAGTTAATTTTTTTTAATAGCAATTTTATAAATATTATCTATTATAATTACATTATTAATAATTAATCAATTATTAATAGATTATAATGAAAAATTAAAAATTTAATATACGTATTTATATTATAACATATAATAACAAATTAAGGAAATTATATCGATTTTTAAGAAAATTCATTCCTTCGAGAAATATAAATTCTCTATAATTTTTTTTCGAATGATGATGAAAATTCTAATTTGTGATATACATAGTTGTTCGAATTGATATTTTAATTTCCCTGCACCATAAAAATACGAAGTGGAGCACTGTCTGTTGGAGTTTTATTCAAAGATTGTATATTAGAATACACATTTTTCTTTATAATAAGTTTTATGATACATAACTATTCTATTAAAAATAGCATCGTTACCATGGACATTGTTCCGAAACATATATATATACGAAATACCAAAATACGATTGTTGTAAATGTTCAAAATAGAGACGATCTTATACTCATAAGTTCTTCTTTTAAAACTTAAGCCTTTAAATTATGATACCGATAATTACACCGTCATTATTCACAATGTAATAAAGCGCGAATTTCATAACGATTATTTTTAATCTTGAACGAAATTTAAACAAAATTTTCATACTTTCTCAATTGTTCGAATAATATACGTATAAACGCGACGAATATACATCGTCGATATAACATGTAACTCGTGATTCGTTAAAAAAGAAAGAGAAAAAGCTTTAAACAATAAAAACATACAGCCGAGCAAATTAATCATTCAAAGCTGTGCATTTCGTTCGAGGTAGGTTCTTCATTTTTTTTTCTCGTTCAACGTTATATCCCGATTGAGCTTTCAGAAGAGTTTTTAGGCGGGCAAGAATCAAAAGCGACGAGAAGTCCTTCCCTTTCCAATCGTTCCTTTTCTCACAATTTTCTCCACTTTGACGAGATTCTGTCCGTTTCTGTCTGAGCATAGGACGGTAAGGTGCTCGTAGAGAAGTAATTTACACACCATGGTTGAACAGAGGATATCGATAGAACGATCAAACTTCCATGACTCTTTGCACGGAATTGATATCGAGTGCACAGCTGCCAGTTGTATCGGGAGAATCTTGGAGGTATTCCTCGGATGGCGTCATTCCGGCTGTTCTCATGTCGTCCCTCACTCGTTCCACCTGAATAACGTTTCTTTCTTTGTTATTATTATTACTATTATTATTACTTTATCGAACAAAAAAGAAAAATAGAAAATTGTTTTCAATCAATCACAAAACGTAGATTGATTTTTCTTTCATCAGGGAACAATTAAAGATGCTTGCGGCGTAGGAAACTAATTCGGAAAGGGATTCGAGTTTGGATCGAACGAGTTCCACCAACCTGTCGGAGGACCCTCAACAAATTCAGGCCGGCGACTTTCTTTAAGTCGAGCACGTTCCATTTCCCACTTCGAAGAAGTTCGGCGAACAGTTCCGGATACTTTGAAACATCTTCGAGTCCTCTCGGTGTTCTGTCAACAAAATCGATTTGCCTCTTTAATATTTTTGATATCTACTTGCCGTTCTTTCCCATTCGAACAAATTATAACTCTTTCTTACAACTCTTTATCGATGGTCGATAAATCGCTAGTTAAAAACTTATCATGGAATATCGCGAGAAAGAAAGAGAGAAACATCTGTTAGAAGGACAGGATGTCGCGCTATAAATCTTTCGACGAAAAGATTAATTAGAAACTGTGCGTGGTGCTTTCTCGATTGAATTAAACGGATCGTGACGATATTTCTTATTCTGCTAGATTATTCTCACTTTCTTATTGGCGATCGGTACTTTTTTCCCCAATCGATCTTCCAACGATTGATCCTGCGTGATTTGTGATTGTCCTACCACAATTTAAGAGACGATTCAATATCGATGAAAGAAATTTAATTGATCATCCATTCTTTATAATGGAAACGCGTTGATTTACGGGAAGAAGAAATTTACTTACTTGTTGATACCGTCGAAGTCGCCACCGACACCGATGTGGTCCACGCCAATTAGATTTCTAATGTAGTATATGTGCTCAGCGACGTCGGAAATGGTCGCCTGAGAGCCACATTTCACGAAGTAATTATAAAACGTCACCATCACTATTCCACCGTTGGCAGCCTACAAAGTAGAATTTTATAGATTTAACGCTCGACAAAATCGTTTATATTTATTTTCGGATGTAATGATTGTAATTTAACAACAATTATGAAAACGTTGCAGGAAAGACGTTAACATTTTTTTTGAAGAGGAGGAATTATTCTGCGAAAAATCCAATTATTTTAACCGAAGCATCGCAACTTAATCGCACCTTCCGTTTCGACCGCAACTACCGCGTCACGTTGTTGGACCAAATCTACTGCAATGTTCTCGCGTAACCGCATTTCTCGATCGTACGTTTCTCCTTTCGGTAACCGATATTCGTTACTATCTTATTCGTAAAGCAACTTTTCGATTTCCTCTCGATCGTTTATACGTTTCGAAACGTTTTGCTTTTCCGAGATTCAAATCCGCTTTCTTTTTTCTCTCCCCTCCAACGAATGATGGATTTTATTCGAGGCAGGAGAAAGAGAGTCTAAACGTCCGAATTCAATAATAGGAAATTTAATTTGAAAGGGATTATTTTATCGATAATTTGCCAATTAAAAATTCTTTTAAGAATCTTTTCTATCGGAGGAGAGATTCAAAAAAGAAGATAATTCGCGTTTTATTAATGTGTCCCTTAACGAGGGGACGCGAAGAGGATCGTAATGGAGAAGAAAACCAGACGATAGAAACGAATAATCGATGATAAATGTTTCTGGAACTCCAATTCGAGGGATAATCATCCATCCTCGAGAGAGAGAGAGAAAAATCGCCATTTCCCTTTGATTCGTTGGGAATTTGTTCTCCGTGAACGGATCCTTTCGCGCAGATCGTTGGTGAATCGTGGCTCTCCAACAATGAATTTCATAAAGCACACAGTAACAGAGAGGACTTTTATATCAAATACCAGTTTAACCAGCAATGGAAATATTTTTAACGAAATTCCTCCAATTTTTACATCTTTGATATGACGCGTCGTATTTTTCTCATCTTAATTAAACAAGCAAAAATAATGTATCGTATTAGTTCTGTTCGTAACTTACCAATTGCTTCAAAATGTCGTCGGGCACGTTTCTCGAGGAATTACAAATGGCGAAGGCCGAGGAGTGAGAAAAGATGAGGGGTGCTTTGCTGGTCCTTAAAGCGTCCCTCATGGTGGCTCTCGCTGTATGACTAAGATCTATCAGCATGCCAAGCCTATTCATTTCTTGGACTACTGTTTTCCCGAACGCCGTTAGACCGCCTCCTGGAACAAATAAATATTTCACTTTTTCCCCTTCCTATCGATCAACGGTTTTATTCGCCAATATCTTTCATCACGCGTTTCATCAAACGCGAAATTTTAAATCTCATCTCACCGTCCTCGTCCTCGTCTTCAACCGTCGAGCTTTTCGCCCACGGCGTGTTGCAAGTGTGCGTGAGCGTCAGATAACGCACGCCTAATTGATACAGTGTCCTTAAAACAGCTAAGCTACTTCCTAGACTATGTCCACCCTCCACCCCAATCAGCGAAGCTATTCTGCCCCTTTCGCGAGCCTCCAGAATCTCTGAAAGTTTATGAAAAAGAAGTTTATTTATTTTTTTATATACATAAGAATGAAACAGAGATATTCTAATTTCTTTTTTTAGAAAAGATAAGTAGGAGCAAGATGCACGTTTCGAGTAATCAGGAAAGATATTCACCCCTCGAAGACGCAGCGAACTGCAAGTGTTGCGAGTACTTCTCTATGAGCCTCTTAATGAGGTCCACCTGCTCCAGAGTCAGCTGGACCGCGTTGAGATGCTGGGACTCGCACGGCACGTAAGCAGACCAAAACTGTGGACGAAGTAAGAGGATTCTTTGGTTAATTAGGAAAGAGAAGGAGGGGAAGAAAGAGAGGCCAAGGTTGATTAGTCGTACGCGAAAATCGTCGTGAACGATTAGTTTTCAACATTTTTCTTACATTTTTATCCTGTTATTTAAACGATACTTTGACTCGCAATCGTGGAAATTTTGATCACCTTCTTTTTTTTATCAAATGGCGAAAGTTTGGCGAAGAGAGTTCGCAACACGTTGGGCCAAACCGACCGATGATCGATGGGGAAACGGGGCTCGAATTTTGGTTCATTATTGCAGTTTAATAAGATCGTCGTCCATTATTGTAGCGAAATTTATTACGCATTACTTTATGCCACGAAACCGTGACAAATTTTATGAGGGTGGCTCGTGATTTATCGTACCGCAAATATGGTATCGCGTAGTGTCTATAAATAATCTTCTCCATGAAAATTTACTGCGACCAACGGTTAATCGAACCGCGAAACTAACAACGAATAATAGATTAGATAACCATTAAGGCTCGATTCCGGAATAATTTATCATTATCTTTTCGAATTCTCCATGTATTCTTGCACCACTCTTCTTAAACGAAGACAACTTTCAAAATTCAACTTGAAATCCGGATCGTTCATCGAGATTGAAAAACGAATTGCATATTCACGTAGAGATGCAAGGTGAATATCGCACAACTCTCGAAAACAATAATAGCTATTTGCAATTTTATAATTTTTCGCCATTTCTCGTATCGTTGGATGCAGCAACATATATATTATATTTAATCTCTTAAACATTAATTCTTGTTCGAGCGACATAACGAACGATAAATTTGCACGTGACTAAAAGCTTTCATTTATATAAATAATAGATAGCGCATAAAATTCCGTTGCTCTTGTTAAAAGGGATTAAACGGATTGAATTAAATTTTCGATAGAACGGAAAACTGTAAATAATTTATTTCCCGTTTTTATTTTTAAAATTGTAACCGAGCAAAAGGGAAAACCTTCTATTTATTAATCGATTTTGAAACGTCGCCTCGTTTCGCTGCAATTTCTTCCAATTTCACTCCTCCTCCGCTTCTCCCTCCCGCTAGAATACGTACGACCACCCCAAAGCGATCTCTCACCCCCATCCTTTATACATCGTATACGCTGCTACCAACCCCGGCTAACTCTCTCACCTTACAACTTACACCCCTCTAACTTTCAACCTCGTTGATCGTTCGTGACTAACTCCTAAACCAACCGAAGGGCAAACTAACCGTGAAAGACCGCAAAGTCTCCTATATTTCTCTCCTCCTACGAATCTACATATATACACACATCATATATATATATATATGTACATCGTGATAAGAAGAAACACGCTATTTCGCTGACGATTCGCCTCATCGCGTTCCCCGCCGACGAATGCTCGGCTGGCTGCGCGATAATGGCGTATCCGGGTTGTAGGAAAAAAGATAGGAGGATGGGAAAAACAGGGAAGAAGAAAAGCAGTGGGCTAGGTAGCTTGGAGCGCAAAAAGAAGCAGCCGGAAAACTTGGAGAACCGGTAACGAGCTTGCGGTCGAAAGCGTAAGGGATGAGAGAGAGGGGTTGGTTGGCTGGTGTTTGTGGAACGTAATATCGAGTCGTTTCGCCAGAGAACCAGAGAACACGCCATCCGCGCGTTTCATTACGTGTGTCGCGTTACACGGTTACCCATAAAGGGTAAAGGATGAAGAAAGGAACGTTTTCCCTGTCGTCTCGTTGTCTTTCTTGATATTCTGCCGGAGATTTCAAACGACCCTCCTCGAACCAGAAATATTGCGTTTCTTTTCGATTTTTCCCTTCCCCGCAACGAAATTGCCAACGTTTTGCTTTCACATATATATATATTGCTTTCTTCCAATTTCTTTTCTCAGCGAATGATGAAAGATCTTTGGAATTCGTATCGATTGACGATCCATCGTTCGGAAAGAAAAGAAAATGAAAATGTAGAGTTGTGGAGTAATTTATTCTTTATTTTGGTATTTCTTAAGTCGTGAAAGGTTTCAAGGCGCAGGTAAATGAGATTGGAAAAGACTTTCTCGGTAATCCGACGGTAAGCAGGATATAAAAGTTATTCCCTTCCATCGACAAACAAGGTTATTTTGCGACATTGTTTCATCGTGATGCTTGAAATTACTCGAATAGGATATATCGATTCGGATAAACGTGTAATTAAATATTCCCAGTTTTTGTCAAGCTCGCGTATTAATGTTTTCAATAGAATATTTTTGACGTTTAATTACCAATCTTCCCCTCCCACGAATTTTTATTATATTTTTTATTCGACGACATTGATCGTACCAAATAAATAAATTAATTAATACTTTGAAAAATTCATAATATCAATATCGCGTTAATCTATTTCCACTCAAATTTTCTCATAAATTTTTACACCCCTTCTCTCTGCTCGGCCGGAAATCACAATCCTCGAAAATTGGAAAGCTATCGATGCGATAAATCTGTTTCGATGTTTCATCTCGATACCGAAAGATTAGACCTGCTTTAAGGAACGCGCGTCGTCTGGCTGTAAATAATCTGATCAGGATTTTTGTCTGACGCCGGTGATCCCTGCTTAGAGGATCCAGAGAGCCAACTGGAGGGGGGGAGAAAAATATCGGAACTATAGCGAGATATGGGGAGAGATATCGGCGATAATAAGCTACCGTGTGCCAACAGAGGGAAGTTTTATAGGGTGGATTAAGCTCGAGGATAAAGTTCTCGTATTAAGCATTCTATTAAACATTCCATATATCTAATTTTCTTCGAAATATATATCTTTTTTTCCACAAGAATAATCAACGCAGATCAAATCAAAAAGACGAATAAACGAATCACGAATTTTAAAAATTTTAAAGCCTGTGCGATTTTGTCAACGTTTGATAACGATTTCAACATAATTTCCATAATTTGGATTAATCGTGGATGCGCGTAAAATCATTCGAAACGTTTCGCAAATATTAATCGTAATTAATTTTTAATCCATCGTGTTAAATTAACGTTGATAAATTTATCTTTGAACGTTCCGCTTTGAATTTTTTCCCGGGATTTGAAAAAAATTCGATCAAAATAAATATAAACCGTTGGCCGCGAAGAGAGGTTGGAGAAGAGGTTCGCAAATTAATTACATCGTTCCTTCTAGTTGGCTAAATAAAAAGCTAAGCGAATTTCATGGGATGGCGAGCCAGGCTTGTTTTATTATTTCCCTCTTTTGCCTACGTTTCACCCGAGTTCTCGAGAGGAAATATGCACGAACGTGCCATGAAAATATTTCTTCTTTAATTTTCCTTAAACCCCCGGTGGTTTCGTGGCTGTAAGGGTAACCGCCCTCCCCGTTGAATCTGTATGCGTGCACACGCGTGCACACGTGTGCTTGTGTGTACCGTGGTCGGACGTGACAAGTTTCCAAGGCTTTGTGACGATAATCGATGCATTCAAGCCGCCCCAGACGAGTAACCCGAAGTAACCCCTCGGTTCAACCGCATGGAAAACACCGATTCCTTCTTGAGACATCGCTCTTCTTATTTTTAACCCTTTAAAAAGCTTGCCACGCGTGAAATTCCCTCCCCTCCGCCCTTTTAACTCGCTCTTCCCCCCTTATTTTAACCTCGATGACCAACAAATTTACCAAGCGAAAAGCGTATTCCATCATCCCTTCCATTTCACTTTCTTTCGGACATCCCGTAATAACGAATCATCGATGGACAGATTACCTGGCCGCCGACCATCCCTTGACGAAGCCTAACCAAATCCGTTTGGCTCCAGGCGCTCTTGCTCCAAGGCGCGACTTGCCGCAGATCCTTCTCGAAATCGAAGTCGGCCAGCTGGTTGTGAACGAAGTTTCTAATGTTCCAGGGCAGGTCATTGTGGCCGTCGATCAAAGGCACCTCGGAGAGGACCTGGCGCACGGTCTCCAATCTCTCCTTGGGCGATGTCAGGTGTGCAGTCTCGCCATCGGCTGGTCTTGGCCCAACCCTTCCGACCCAGCTCCCGATCGACAGTATGATCACGCTTGCTGTCCAGACACCGCTCTGCCCGCCACACTGCAACGCAATTACCACGGTTAATATAAAACCATCCATAAATGTAATTCGATTTCTCTCAAACGCTTCGCTCTCTCGAGTCACTTCGAGGTGGTACGATTTGGGATCTTTCCAGGGGGAAACTAACGCGATTCTCAACAATTTACCGGCGGATCACGCTTTTATTACCGCCATTGGGGACTGGCTCTGTCACTAATCGCCGTATAGCCGTAAATAATCGGTCGGGAGCAAGTTTTTACTCGAGGAAAATAAATATCTTTTTCCATTTCGATAGATCCATCCGTAGGGAAGGGATTGTATTGTTAAGAATTGTATCGCGCGGAATTAAAAAACAAACGAATCGTGCACGCGTATACGAGAAGTCATCGAAAAGTTTGAAACTCCCCTATAACCCTGTTTTAATCAATTTCGCTTCTCTCCAATTACCGCCAAATTCCCCCTCCACTCCATTACCTGAAATGTCAGCTCGATTAAAGCTCCATCGATCCAGAGATTCGGTTATCCGAGATACTTTCTACTCGTAGTTACGTAAATATCGAATCCTTTGTCGAAAAATGGTTGGAAAGAAAAAAAGGAAGGAACAATTGTGACCAACTCTGAAGCGAAGACAAATTTTCCACGCGGATATAATGGGAAATGTATCTAATACGAGCGGATGTCGTCCTCACTCTCGGCTAATATTCGCGATATCCAAAGAGGACGAGGGAGGAGAAGGCTTTGATGTTTTCGTCCAGAAATAATTTACTGTTTCCGTCCTGTGAGTTGCAAATATTCCCGGGATACGGCCAACTGTCATCGCTGCAGGCGGTGAATAGTTTATGATCCTCGTCAAAGGAACACGAATTCCTTTTCGCAGGGCTGTTTCCGTTCAAAGCGCGTTAGAAAAAGGCTCCCCTTCCTCGCCAATTATCATTTCCTTCCGCCCGGCTACTCCCTTCCCTGGATTTCGTTCCACATCTCTGGAGAGGAGAAAAAGTTTTCTTAAAAATCTACAAAAATTATTACACGATATATCATCGGTAGATCGGACGAGTAAGATCGATCTTGGTATATTTCGTTGCTCGTCAACCGATGGATTCGAGGAAGGATGATCGATCGAGGTGGTTTGATCAAAAATGGACATCGCCTGTCCGAATTCGTTTACGCGGAAGACAAAGTTTAATTTTAACGCGGCTCGACAGGTAAATCCAACGGTGTCGACGAAGGAGAGACTAATTCTCTTTCGTTCTCTTCGTTGTTTCGAATTACGTGGGAGGTGAAATTTTTAAAAATTCTTTTCAAACAAGAAACGAAGGAACAGTTTTCTTTTTCCCAAGTCTCTTAGATAGAAAGGATTAGGAGAAACAGGAACCTGCGCTGCTTGCTCGCCGAGCTGCGGCGCTGCGTCTGACGCAACCTACGCTCCTCTCCTTTCTGCTTTTCCACCGAGATCGTCCGAATCCCCGCGCTCTTACGGGAATATCCAAGGATAAAAATTTTATTTCGCCCTGTCTTCGAATCGCGACGATATATCCGCGTAACATAAATCGTTATCCAAATCTGAACCGTTCAAACCGATTCTTTTCTTGCTTCAACGCGATTGAAAATATTCCGTGCAACGTTTATCGATCGTTCCACTGCGAAAGAAAGGAGAAAGAACCGGGCGTAAAACGTAAATAAAATTTAATCAAAGTGCCCAGGTGGGGGAGGTTCCAAAACGAATTCCATCCCGATTAACACCCCCTGCGCGAAAATTCCAATATCCAGCAGGAAGGAAACGAAATCTTCGATCACCGTGATCCACCTCTTTTCTTTTTTATTAAAAGATCGTAAAAAGAGTTGTCCCCTCTGTTCGTTAACTCGACCGAGGCGAAAGCAAAGGGAAACGGATGGACGGAGTTGGATTGGCCGGCATCCAAATATCCCGGTATTGGAAGAACGTGGTCGAAGAAAGTGGAGATCTCGATCGATCGATCGGTGTTCCAACTCGGACGAGGCCACAATGGGCGTTAGTTACAATGGTCCGAAATGAAAGGATGAAAGGAATAAGCGTCTCTTCTCTTTATTTATATTTTCTTTCCTACTTTTTCCTTCCCCCTCGACGTATCGTTGCGCCACGGGTTACGTACGAGATGAAATTTAATGCCTTTCTCGAATTTATCACTTGGGCTGCTCGAGACAGCTACTTCGAGCCGGAGAAATATATTTTCCAAGCCTGGAGGTATTTTTGTTTCTTTCCTTTCTGTGCCTATGGTTTGCACCGTTTGAAATTTTGACGAGTCGCCTGTTCCTCCGTTCCCGCCATCCGAACCAATTCGCTTTCGTAAATTGGATATTTTTTTCTCCAAAAGGCATTGCGTTTATCTCGCTCAATCGACGTTTCAAACGGAGAGATCGAATTATCGGTTCGAAATAACGACGATCCGCCACCACGAAAACAACGCTCCTCGCTTTATTAACGGCATCAGGTTCTCTCCTGTTGGAAAACGAGGCGCAGATGCGTTTATTCGTCCGAAGGGAAGTCGGCACGGGTCACCGACCACGTTTACAGAGCCTCGATTCCTTTTATATAATTGACGAGGCAATTTCGCTCGGATCGAGGCGGAGCCTTCGAATTCGAGCATCGTAAAAACGAGAAAACGAACGAAACGTCGACCGAGACGACGCGTGTAATTTTATAGCCTTGGAAACCTTCCCTTTCGACCGTTTTTTTCTAGCTTTTGTCACGTTCTCGAATAGACGGTTATAAATGTTTATCTTTTCCATATATATATATACATATACATAGCGTAAATTTTAATTCGTTTGCCTGTGGTTCGAATATAAAAATCGATTGCGTCCATGGAGGATCGCTGCTTTCTTGTTTCAATTATTTATCCTTGCTGCCTAAACATCGATTCGATCTTTCTCCCTCCTGTCACTCGACGTGAAAAATTAATTCGACCAACAAGTGTCGCGCATTAGAGAACATCGATCTCGGTCAAACGGATAATTCAAAAAATCGATGTTACTCCAACTGTCCGCCCGGCTCGAACATTCATCCTGGCTCCCTGCGATATTTCCGAATTCACGTGCCGTCTAGCAGGAGGAGGCGGCCGATAAAGTGGATGCAAGTAAGTGGAAATCTAAGAGTAAATGCCGTAAGGGAAGCGAATTGGAAATTTCTCCGATCGCAATTCGCGTTACGTGACCTCTCCTCTGCGCGCTATTTCATGGAAATTTCTCCAGGGACGGGCCTGGAGATGCGCATCCGCCCCCATCGTCCGAGCCGTCCTTCCACCACGCGTGCTGCGCCCCTAAAACATCACCATCCATCTTGGCAATTTTTCTCCCGAGATGGACGTGGCGCCCCCTCCAAAACGGCGACAACGTGTTTCGCGTGGGAGATTTCGGGGAAAGGATCTTTCTTTTTTGATCCCTCCACGTGTCTTTCACCTGGGGGCGAGAGTCAAATCGATCTTGGAAATTGAAAAATATTTTTATGGGACGAAGAGGATAATGTCGATGGAAAGGAGATCTCGATCTTTTCGCTCGTTTGAATTCGACTCAAATTATGAATTCTACTCTACACTCGCGATGGGACGTGGCCTCAGATCTCGTTTCTATCTTTTTTTAAACGAACCCTCGACACAAGCGACGTCGCAAGAGAAGAAAAATTAAAAATTGGGAGTAATTTTCGAAAATCAATGGATATTGTTTCGGTAAATAATTATTGTCATCGTTATCGCCCTTTTATTAATAGCGGTCGCGTGCTCGGAAATTTTGACGTGAAAACTCGAATTGGATTTCCATGAAAGGAACGCTCGTCGCGTGGAAATAACGCGTAAAAACAGCAAACTCTGCCGCGCGACACACAGAACGCGATTATACGTACGATCGTTTCCATTCATAAATTTCAAACTTTCGTACGCCTATCGCATTCTGTGCAAATTGCTTTCATCCCCCTTCGTTCGCGCAAAAATACCAAATCAAAGAGAATAAATATATCCTTCCCCCTACGATTTCACCAATCTCTGTTTCCTCGATCTCTGACCCAAAGAAATAATCACCCCTTCATTCCCGGCGAGTTGAGAAAAAACCGAAGGGAGCAAACAGAGCGAGTCAATCCGGAGAAAAAAGAAAGAGGAGAAAAGTATCGATGAGCTCTGGTTTCGCTGCCAACGAATAGAAGGAATCCCCCCTTTTTCTATCGTTTTTCGATCCCTCGTTTCGACTTTTCGAAACGCGTCTGATTTCAAATATCTCCATTCTTTCCACCGATCTACCAGAATCTAATTTAAACTGTACATCATACACTTTACTCGATCTTGGAACAATCATCCCCTCGATTTCTCTCCCTCTCTCGCGTAAAAATGTTGGCTCGCAACGGAGGGGAGAGGAGAGAATAGAGCTAGCCAAAAAAGGAACGCGACACGCGCGAAACAAGAGGAAAAGAAAAAAGGAGAAAGGAGGAAGAAGTAACGCGTTCGTTTAATTTTCGACCGTGGTACGTACGCGGCGCGGTGAAAATAAAAAGCATTGGCAAGCACGAACGCCACCTCCTCCTCCACCCCTCGAGACCTTTTTATTTCAGACCCGTTTTTCCCTTCTCTCCCTCGCGAAACAATTCCGCGGCGCCCTCGTTCATCGTCCAATCACGCCATTTCTTCCTTCCTCCTCCTCTTCTCCTCTCTTTTCCGCGACGAAAGATTCCAAGTGGGGGCGGAAAAATGATAAAATCGTTGGAAAGTTTGGAGGAACTTTGTTATTCCACTGGTCGGGGAAAGATTCATACGTAGTAAGTAAGTAGCCCGGGGGTGGAGGGGGCAAGATGCCTCGACACCGGCCAACTTTTCGCGTCCAACTTGGAGATTGGAAATATTTCGCGGATGCCCACCTTCTTTCTTCCCCTTTATCTCGCATCGCGATCCCCCCAAAAATCTGATCGAAGCGTTTTAGATTTTCACGCAGTTTCCTTTTATTATCGGTTACGGTAGATGCGAGGGGGATGATGCAAAAGGGAGGAAAGAAAGGGAGAGAGGAGAACGTTATTACTCGAGGGGAAATATTTGTCGAGTTACTTTGCAAACAAGAATTGCTCGTGACCGTTTTTCGTGTCTCTTCGAACTCCTTTGATGCGCTGTCGAGAATAAAAGCACGTGTTCCACCTCTCGATACCGGTAGGGATCCCTGTTGCATTCGTTCCCCCGACTTTTGTGTTTTCCTTTCCTCCAACTTTCGTCCCCGTTACGTTAAACTCGAAAGTTTTCTTCAAGATTGAACGATCGAGCAGTCGAGATAATTTTGGAAGGAGGATTAGAGAGATATAGGACGAGCTCGAGGAGCGGCCCCGGGCTAGGAGAAGTTGATTTCCAATAAATTCGTAGAGCACACCGTGTATATGTTCCAAGAAAGACGGAAAAATCGATAAGATCTCTTTGTCATTCGTTCGCCCTTATCGTATTTTTACGGATATGAAATTAAAAACAAGGAAACTTGACGGTCCCCTTCCTCTTTTCCCTCCGCCAGAGAAATCTTCCACGTCGAAGATCGTTTGGAGGATCTCGAAGAGCGAATGAAAGGGAGGGTTAAAAGAGCGCGACGGGTCCCGAAACGGGCGGCAAACACTTTGAACGTGGGTTGGTGCGATCCATTCAAAGATGCATGCACGTTCTGATTAATATTGAAACCTTAATTAACGCTCCTCCGCAGGCCAGAGGATCAATCTGCAGAATTTAAATTGAACGTTTCATTGCGCTTTCAATAATGCATTTCAATTCTGAAACCGCTTCTTGTACTCCCCTAACGCTAATAATAGATGAGAATGATAATTCTCCCTGCCCACGAATTTTCATTTTTCGTTCCAAATTGAAATTTTCAATTGTACACTCTCCCCTTAAAAAAAAATCATTTCGACACCAAACGCAAAAAGTGGTTCCTCGAATCGAAACGTCATCCATTTTCACGGAAGAATCAGCCTCGCGGAAAACGGTTACAGCCGGTCTTAAATTTTACTTAACGTTATCTGGCATCGTAGATGCATAGGTAGATAGGTAGGTAGATGCGAACCGGGCTACCGGTCGCCAAGTTATGAACAGCGTTTGCTCGCGAGGACATAACTCTGGGCGGAAAGTTGGCGGAGAACAGCGTTGGAATCCCTTCCGTGTTGGAATAACAAACCACCTATGTTACTGTCCGCCCATCCCCTCCACCCTTTCCTTTGCACAGTCTACCTGCGAAAGCGGACGGCTTCAATTCGATTTTCAACTTGGACGACCGGCGCATCACCGTAGAAACACTTTGCTTCCTCGTACGTAATATCTTTCGCTCCACGTATATATATATATATATATCGAGTACGTTGCCTCCTCTTTTGTTAAAAAAAAAAAAAAAAGTATATTTATCGATCTTTGAAGATAGAGTTTATCCCTTTAAAGGTCAAAGCCTCTTGTTTACATACGGTACACGGCGAGTGGACTCGAGCACCGTTTTTGGCCGATAGCTTTGCCGTTACACGCGCTCGATGCGCGAAAGCTGATTATTCATCGCGGTTCGAGGCATCGCTCTCTTGGCCGGAGATCGTAATGGAAAAGTTTGTTTGGGTATAGGACGCGTGCGAGGACGAAACTTTTATTTACGGGTCGGGTAATAAAGACGATAATAGAATATTCTATAAATGGAGAGAGTCCGCCTCTAGTTTCCGTAACGTATTCCATTAGCGAAAGTTAGACCGACTCTCGAGTGGAATAACCGTCCGGAAAAACGATACGTGATGGAACGGAAGAATCGTTTCTCTCTCTTTTTTTTTTCCAAAACATCCAGATGATTCGAGATTTCTTCGAGATCGAGAAGAGGAATTTCTACGAATCTCTTCTATATTTTTTTCAAAGTGCTCGACGAGCATTTTTCCATCTTTCTCGTTTGACAGTACTCTCTTTCTTTCCTTCTCTTATCTTTTCTTTCTGCTACATCCTTAACATGCCCTACTTTCTTTATCTTCGTTTCTTCTCCGACTCTTATATTTATCTTTTACCACAATTTTTTTCACCGCACCGCATATTATTCCACTGTTTGCTTCCTCGTCCACCACTTCTACCACCACCATCACCACCACTCCACCCTGTTTTCCACGCTCCATTTTCTTGTTTTTCGCTTCTTTTCACTCTATCCGACCCACGTCATCGTTCCTTCCTTCCTTCTTTTTCCTCTCTCTCTCTCTCTCTCTCTTCACCCCGATTCTTTTTCGTTTTCCATTCGCCTATTCCACGTCGCTTCAACGTCGAACTTACCCTCTTTCGCTGCACTTGGTCTAGGCGAAGTTTTTCGTTCGCTGGGAATATTTTCGAATTTTTTCTCTCACCTTTGCACCCGTCTTGCCTGTTATTTCTTCCTTCGTTTTTATCCGCGGATCTATTTACGGATACCATTATTGGCACACACGTACGAAATATCGAAATATCACGGCGGCCCTCTTTCTATTTATCGCGTTGAAAAACAACACAACCGGTGTTATCGAAATTGTCGTTTCGCGTGCGGTGCCTAGCTCCGGCCGAAATGAACGTTTAACGGCAAACACATCGATTGGATTCTTTGATGTTGCGGCCTGGGATCGGTTCAAAGCGCGCCAAACGACTACATTGGCGGATTTAATTGAATTTCAAACCGGTTCCAGGTTTTAGCTCCCCGCCCTCTTACGAATAAATTCCTGGGCAAGAAGCGGCTCGCAGGGAAAGGAAATTCGAATTCTCGAAAAGGGGACCGAGCTTAAACCGAGAATCGTTTCCTCCTTCTATTTTTCTTCTTCTTCAAATTTGCCTCATCCTCTGTATCAGCTGGAAAGCCATCCGAGTAATTAATTTGCCAAACGTTGCGAAATATTACTTTGATATTATTTCGAGGCACAGAGTTCCGATGCAAACGGAACAAGAAGCGAACTTGAGCACGGTGGGACGCTTGGCCCGAAACGTTTGTTGTTTCAATTAACGATACGATCGAAATAATGGTAATTAACGGAAATACCACGTGGAATATATTCTCGCGGAAAATGGAGAGAAGAAAGTTGGGACGTTAACTAACGTGGCAAAGGCGAAGAGAGTCTATATTTCGATTCTTTCCAATTTCAATCATCTATGTATGTAGAAGTCGAAAAAGTAAGTTGGAGCGTACGTAATAAGTCACTCTATTTAACCTAATTACTCGCAAGAAGAATCCAACATTGTATGCGCGATGTCTTTAACCAACTTGCGTATACGTCGCATAATCGTTTCCCCATCTGGATGGGAAAGGTCGAGGAACGTATCGAAATCGTATTAGGTTGGGGGAAACATTGGCCGCCCTTTATCCGCCCATCGCGCATTCCTCCTCCGCGGCAATATTTCACCAAGCATCCTACGTGCTTTTTCCGCGGTCTCCCCTCCCCTCTATTCGAATTCCGGCCACGGTGGCCACGGTTTCCCTTGGAAACAGCTTACCCTCGCGAGACACATGGGACGGATCGACTATTAATGGAGACCGTTTGTAACAATATTTTCCGACTATATCTCCAATGCTCGATTATATTCCGATTACAGGTAAAATTTCGTTTTCCATTTTAAGCGAAAGAGAGATTCGATCCTGATCGAAATTGGAGAAAGTTAGGAGGAGTTGAGAAGATCGTCGGCGAGAGACTAATTCGAAAAGCGAAAATTTTCGAAAAGCTTCGTCGTTGGGAATCCGTCGCTGGATAGTTGCTTCTCCGCGACGGCATTAACGGATAACGAGCGTTTCGCAATAACGAGGCGGAAAATACGGCAATTTAGCAAAACTTGGACGGGGAGGAGCGGCGCTAATGCCGGTGGGTATTCGAGCTGCATCAGGCCGAATACGCACCGCGATAACGCCCATTTTTAATGGCTCGACTTGAGATTCCTAAACAGAGGATCGTTATTATTATTCCAGAGGAACTTTTTCCATTTTTTCCGGATAAACAAGTCGTTGGAATTAAAATAGGCCAATATACCAAGAATCAGAGGGGAGGGTAGAAGGGGGTGGCTTTTTGTCTTTCTCTTCTCCCGAAAGCTTGTCACGGATGCATAAACCTCCCGCGTTTGAGAGGAAGATTAGCAGAGAGTGCTATCGCTCCTTATTTTCCTTTCTCCTTTCTTCCCCGAGCGATTCCTCGTACAAGTTTGAAAAAGATGGAGCGGAGAGGATCCATCGAACGGGCGATAAAGATCCAGAACGCGCTACATTTCCTCCTCCCCCCTCTCAAATCTGTCGGAATGGAATTATCCTGAAGGGAGGCGGATAAGTAAAAAAACTTTCTTCTCCGAGTTGGAAGGATCGTTAAAATTTCCAACTACTCCGATAACAAGTCCTGGTAATAAAAATTATTGTTGTGAGAAAAAAAGGGGGAGAGAGAGAGAGAGAAGGGAAGGAAGGAAAAGCGAGAGATTGGAAATTAACCAAGTTCCTTAACGAATCGGATCGATCGATGCCCGTGGAGAGAAAAATAGAGGAAACGCTCGTCAATGGCCATTATCCTTCGCGTCGCAAGTTCCGGCGGCATGGATCCGCCACTCGTTAACATGGAGCGTTATTTCGAGTGTTTCTCGTTATCGTGGATGACGAGGAGGAGGAGAGCGCGTTCTCGAAAAGAGCCGAGTGGCGGTCGATCTATCGATTTCGCGCGGCGGGATTTGATTATCGAACCGGCTTGGCGACGAAAGGAAACGGCGTTCGGCTTGATAGAAGTAGAAGGGAAGTGAAATTGCGGGGGCGAATGAACGGGCGAGAAGTGGAAAAAAAGAGGGAGGGAAAAGTTAAGAAGGCGAGGCGTTAAATGGAGAAGAGGAGGAAGTGTTGATTCGAAAGTTTTCTACGAAAATTTCCCCTCCTTTTAAATAAGAAGATTTAACTCGCTCGATTTCTTTTTCCTTTCCTTTTTTTCAAGAAATTTAATATAAACGAGATGAACGGGAGAACGAACGACGTGTCGTATAAACGGTCAATTCGAACAGGAAAAGGGAAGGAAAAAAGGATCGATAAACGGGAGAAAGGGAAACGAAGTCGGAGGAAGAAGGAAATAATAGCCGGGGAGATAATAAGCGGGAGGGAGGGGAGAGTCGGAGAGCTGGCAGCATCGCAGAAACGAGGCGATTAACCGTGCTAGACTTCACAGGATCGGGTGTCCATGTTAATGGAGGACGATTTTCTAATAACGAGTGCCACGTTCTCCCGCTTTTACGAGTTCGCAACGGTGCCTTTCCTCGGCCAGACGCTTTATAATCGCTCTTTCCCCATTGTTTTTAACTCCCCTCGAGGATATTCCCCGCGAATCTCGGAAAATATCCCTCCCCGTTTAATTTACGACGAGTCGGAGGAACGCGAGAAGCGTGTTCGAGTCGGGATTAGAAAATTGGAAAGTGGTCGGTCGGAAGGAAATAAAAGGTAAAACGTTTCGTAAAAGTTGGGAACGCGTGACTGGGAAGGCGAAATCCGTAAGGTGGAGAAGTTTTAAGAAAGTTACGAGGCCCCGTTCGAAAAGTCGATCCTTAAAAGCCACTCTCTCGACAGAGCGTAAAAAACTTGGATAATTCCACCAGCCTTCCACGTGTTTCGATATTTAAACGACGCTCAAGAACCCTTCCTATTGTTTTATCTTCTTCTTTTTAACGCCGGATTAAAAAGCGATACGTTCCAACATCGGTGGGATAAAAAATAAAAATATTTTTTACCAGCGATTGAAAACACTCCGATTCATTTTTCGAGCGTTCAATATTTTTTTTAATATTATTCAAACAATAGTACGATAAATATCAATTGCAATTTCACGGTGGATAATTGAACGCAAATGGAAAAAATAAAAGATCGCATACACGTTTCTCCCCACTGTTCCACTCTTCGCTTTGCCCTTTAATTTATTTAATTTTCACGTCTCGTTGAACGAATAGAACGAATATCCAATATTGCGCACACGCGCGTTCTTTTTTTCTTTTTTTCCACGTACTAATTCCAGAGGGAACAAAAGCGTTCATCTTCCCTTCTTCCTTGGATTTCCCTGCAGACCTCGTTACACACGAAAGATCGTTAAACTCGAGGACGATTCCCGAGAATTGACCGACTCTTCGCAACGCATAAGAGGGAAATAATACTCTAAAAAGCAATAACTACGCATAATTAAACGCGTATTATTCGTCGTCGAATTCTCGTTCCAGGATTACGAATGAGGGAACACCTGGGGGAGGAAAAATCCAATTTCCTCGATATATCGATCGATCCTCGATCCACAGGGGAGGGAGAGGTTGGACACCGATGGACGAGGCCATCGTCGCGTCTCGCCGGATTAAATTATAACGTCGGCCCTGATTTACATCGATAGCGGTGCAAACTCCCGCCCGGTTCGTTAGAAAGTTTCACGAAAGTGTCGCAGTTGGCGTGTTCCCGGTATGCCACCGTCCAACGATTCTCATGCAAACACGGCCGAGCGCGCTTACTACTTTGGTCACGGATACTCGGGGGCTAGAAACACGGGCCTTTCTATTTGTTCTCCCCTCCCTCCATTTGCAATTCTTCCTTCCAGTCATGCACGTTTAATCGTCGAACCTAAGGATAACTTTCTTCTTCTTCTTCGTCTTCTTCTTATTCATCGGATTAGATTAGATAAAGTAAAAGAGGAAATCTGCAATCTATAGTTTGATATATAAATAGTGGAAGGGGATCGAGGTGGTAATTAAATTAGGTTGGAGGAGGGGAGCAAGATTCTTATTTACGATCGTTAAAACTACTTAGTTACTTGGTTACTGAATCAATTTAAAAGTTGGTAATAAGTTTCGGCAAGTTGCGCGCTTTTATTATCCCTCGGCCCGATAATCTTCCCTTCGATCCGACGTCAACGCGCTTCTCTGAAATTTAAATAAATTTCAGAAAAATGTTCAAAAGCGAACGAAATTCTCAATACCCTGATCGAGCTATTCGATTCTCCCGTTCGAAACGATTTCTAAAATAAGAGAATAAATTTCCTTCCAACGTCTCTCCTTAGAAGGGTCTATCCTTTTTAACACCTTCGTCCCTTTCGTCTATAATGGAATAACAGTCTGCTCTGAACCCGTTTCGCCGCGTACTCGGTCGAACGAGAGAGAAACACGGGGGGAGAGAAAACGGAAAGAACACGGTGGAAAGTATTGATTAGCGGAGGGCGAAAGATCACGATCGGCCGATACGTGGTTTAACGAACGAGGGGGCAGCCCCGGTGGTCATCTTTAATTCAAACGACGATCAAACACCGGCCCGGCCGCTCCTTCCTTCCAGCTCTTTGATCCTTTCCACGTTGATTTTCCGCCGGAGGAAACGACGCGGGCGTCGAATCGATAGCCACGTTGATAAAAATCTATGAATTTTTTCCCCTCCCGGACGACCAGCCGGTTGCTTTCCGCGACATCGAATGGAAAAAGGAGGAAGGGGAAAAAAGGAACGTATCACGGACGAAATGTAGGTCGGCATCGAGTTTCGCCGCGAAATAAAGTGCCCTTTGAAGCGTTCACACTTTTATCGCGAATTCGATATCTTTCGCAACGGTACGCGGCCACCGTTAAACGCCACGGTTTAACGTTTCATCGCCAATTTTCTCCTCGCGAAACTTTCGTCGTTTCTTCTTATTTCTCCAAGATTAAAATCATCGGTCTGCTCCAAAGGATAATTTTAGAATTATAAAATCTCTCTCCCCTTCCAAATCTCCCCTGGATATCACGCGACTTTATGGCTTCGATGTTTTATCAGATTTGAATAAATTTCCAAATACCTGTGTCGCGTCGGACAGCCCCTCTCTCTCTCTCTCGATTTATCAAAACTTCTATTTTCCATCCGCTCCGCGTATAAATGGAGGGCATCGATTATGAATCGCGCGATAGTACAAATTTCGCTCGAGCTAATTTAAAGAGAATTAAATCGAATTCGTAATTCGATCGATGCCCCGTTTCAAAAGCGGACAAAAGTGAAGTTTGCGGAAGAGAAATATTTTTGGACCGCGCATCGTCCACGGATACGACTTGGAACCGAGTTTGCATCGGCCGATTCGCGCAGCAAGGGGTAAACAGAAAGCGGGTTGTTGATGGAATGCACGGGCGGAGTGGAATCGAGCGATCGAAAATCGGCCACGACACTGTTACCCAGAAACCTGGACCGTTGGATATACCGCCCCGTTAATGTACGTCTTAAGGATTTGCAATTGAGATTCGATGTTATTCGTGGTTTCGAGAGGGATCGGTTCCACGGTTCGACGACTTTCGTAATGGGATCTTGTCTCTCCAATTTTCCCCATGATTCCACGGCTGGTGTATTATATGTGTGTGTATTTCGATGGACGTGTCGTTGGGGATTATGATTTTCGGATCAAAGAGGGAGAAGAGGAAATAAAGGATCGAAAGTGTTCGTTAAATCGCTTCGTGACCCTTAATTCCGTACTTGCTCGAGCAGAATTTTAAACCAGCTCGAAAACCAATTCCTTAAACGGTGACCTAGCTTCTTTCTCGGCGACACAGAGAAGGAGCAAGCGGGATAACGGCGGAGAAACGAAAGTGGACACAACGAAATGAAAAAGTATATATATATATAAAGAATGGAAAGAATCGAATGAATTTTGAACGAATTGGACGATTATTGGCCGTAATTAGTGTCTTTTCTTGAACTTTTCCTTCGTCAAATTTACCCAAATCAAAGGCTTATCCTTTCTGCACTCCTCCAACAAAGAGAAATTTTAGAAAATTACGAGAAAGCCTTCCCGAGAACTGAAAGCAAATGGTATAGGACGTTCGAGATGCAAAAGTTAACTTTCCGCGAACGAACGACTCTTAATAAAGAATAATCGAAGAATTAATTTGGAAGCCGTACCTTTCTTTGAGAAAACATTTCTTTCGAAGAGAGAGAGAAAATGGAGTTTCTGAGACGTAAAAGGGAGCGTATGGTGAATTAAGAGAGTTGGCTATTATTTATAACCAATCCAGAGGCAGAAACAATCGATCGCAATCACCGTGCATTCACCGCCCCACTCCCCCTCGTATCGACTGTAACCGCTCCGCATTCGGTATTATTTGCGTTCGTTGTAATCAATGGGTATTCACTATAATTCCCGACAACTCTTTTGTAACAAATTATTCCCCCATTTATACTTTCCACGTATTTCGAATCGGACGGAACGTCCAACCGATTCCCGCGTAGCGTTTGAAAACTGACTAATGGCAAGCAACGTCGTTCCCAACTTCCTTTCGAGAAACGAAAATTCTCCTCCCGCGTTAATCGATCCCAAGTTTCTCTCTCGCTCCGTACGTGGCCCGATTTTAACGGCCAATCCTCGATTGTTTCGAGGATACGCCCTGCAAAACGACGCTGTTGGAAAAATTTGGAGTTGGAATCGATTCGTTTTCTACAAACGAGGAATAGATTATTGTAAATATTTATCGCTCGGACAAGGTATTTCACGGGCGAACGATTCCATCGCGGAATTTGGAATTACATTTTAACGAGATAGATTCGTCACGGAATGATCGTTGCTCGTTCACGGATGACGGCAATTCGCCTGGGAACCAATTTATAGCAATTTACTGGCGCGTAATTAAATTATACGAGCGAGGACGAGCGGGCGCGAGCGTCTAAGAGCATCGTTTACCAACTCGAGGGGATACCATGGATTTCGATGATTCGAAACGTGCCGTCAAACGTTCCGACGAAACGAGTTAAAGATTCCTTCCTTTTCTTTTTAAATCGTATTTTCAACGACGAATTACAATAATCCTCCTCCTAATTATTATTATCATCACCTTTTCTCTCTCTCTTTTTCCCCTCTTTCTCGAATAATAACCGATACCGTCGCTTGGCGAATTGTTAGTTTTTCGCGCGTATATTAATCGCGATTCACCTCGACGTCCACGATTTTTTTAACAACGCGTAAACTGGCGTCAAAAATGTTGCGGAATATTCGAGGAAAAAAGGTAGGATGCGTTAAAAGGGAGTGGCAGGAATGATCGAAGAGGGGGGGGAGGAAAAAAAAAATTCGCTAGACAAGAGTCAAAAATTCACGAACGGCAGACGCTGAAACGCTGTCAAAATAGAAACACTCGGACAATCTGTATCGGCCGGTCAACGAAAACGTGTGTGCGTGTACGAAACGGAACGCTCGACAGAACTATACTGAAAAAATAGTCAAAGATACACGACGCGAAATTGATGTTCGTTTCGAACGAATATCGGCGTCATATTTCTTGTAAAAAAAAAAAAAGGGAGAAAAATACGTCGCTTTAGAATTTAAGTCGAAGGATATTTTCTTCTTCTTTTTCCAGACAAATTGTTGGTTAAATTTTTTGAATTAAAAAAGTTTCGAATCAATTAAAGTTTCGATATCTATTTTTAATCAGTCAGTTCAACCCTTGTGGTTTCTTTTCGTTTTCCAAATCTTGCTTATTTAAAAAAAAAAAAAGAAGAAAATAATTACGTTTATACATATTCGGAATACGTTGCGCGATTGCAATGTTCGTACATACGTATCCCGCTATTCCATCTCGAACGAGAATCTCATTAAATTATCTCTTTCCACAAAAACGGTTATTCTTGTTCATTCCAGCATTTCCATCGTCGTTTCCAGCCCCGCAACTTGCTCCCCTCCCACTTTTCATTTTTCATTTTCATTATTCTTTGTAAGTTAACAAGCTTCCTGCTGGCCCTTTTGAATTTTGATCCCTTTTCAACGTAAAACTCCCTCCCATGGTCTTCCATCGCCGTCCCTCACGCGCTCTGCTCTCCCCGTCCTTTTATCATTCTCTAAACCCCGGCCACTCGACACCCGCCCACTCGTCCCATTCTCCCTTTGTCTTCGTCTTTACACGCTCGCACGCCCGCGATTACGTTTGTTTGCGGTGGCCCGCGAAATTTTACCAAACTCCTCTCCCGTTTCCCACCAGTCCACGTTCCGGAAACCGATCGTTAAAAATCGAAATTAATTCAAAGTTGGTTCGAATACGCTTAGGGTTGAGCGCGGACTTTCTTTTCTCCGACGATTTATTTTCGAGCAATCTTCGAGTCTCGGTAAAATTATTCCAAAGGTTCGAGTTTATTAGAGAAGCGTGTGTTGATTAAACGCGCGTACGGATTATCATCAGAGAGAGGAGTTCGTGTAAATTTTCCTTCTTCCAAGCTGCTTCCTCTCCTAGGATTCGAAGCGTCGTCGGTGACTTTGGAGCGGTGCGGTTGGGATCGCCTGGGAATCGAGCGGATGTCGGGTGAAGCGAGGGCTGGGTCCGAGTTCGGAAAATTTTACTCTTCGTCGAAAGATCGAAACTAATCCTTCGAGGATCGAGCCACTTGTCTATTTATTCGATGCTCGAAAATCGGCACGAGCGCAACGTTCCAAAACTGACAGCAAACAAGGAGGAATTGACGAAAAAGCAAATGTTGTTGGTCGATCCAGAGAGGGGAGAGACTCGCGTTCCTATCGATTAACGATAATTATCGAGGAAAGCTGGCTTCCAAAGTGGGAGGGAAGGGCGGTGCTCGAAGGGTGTAGCGAGCAGATACGTCCAGCTGAAATCAGAGTTGCTTTGTCGTGGAAGGAGCTGCGAGCTTGTTGCGCGCCCGTCCATCGATCGAATCAAAAGACCTTTGTTATCGAAATGGAGAGCTCGCCGTTTCCCGCAGGAACCGCTCGCATCCAATCTTTACGCGTGCTTTCTCGAACTTTGCTTAATTTGGACTAGCTTGGAAAAAGGATCTATAAATATCCTTGGAAATTGTTGCTCACTCGCTCGAATAACGTTTCGATATTAATTGCGCCGTTTCGTAGCAAGAGAGTTATCGCGCTCTCTCCTTTATTTAACGCAAGCTTGGAGATACAAGTTCGAGTAGGGACAATGTTGTAGTTTGCGCGACTATTTCCAAGGAATACTTGCGCCAACATTGACGAGCAATTTTAAAAGGAATTGCTCGGAATTGGAGTTAGCATTTATGTATTCCAAGCAACTCGGCTAACAAGCTTGCAAATTCCTCGAAAATGTCGCCCGATCCCATCGGCCGACTTCAATTGCCTCGTAAGCAACCCGATAAACCCACGGATCCTAAGAATATTTGAAACTGCGCCAGAACTCGCCTGGATATCTCCCGTGTCAACATTATATATATATATATGTACTCGATACAGTGGAGGACAAAGATTTTTCTCACCTTCCCCTAACCGAGTGCGCTCGTGTACGCTCGATTCGCGGGGATTTTTGATTTTTCGATCCTATTAAAAGGATTTTTCCAATCTCTCGACGAGGGAGGATAATAACGAAATAACAAAGTTGGAAAAATGGAAACTTTTTCCAGACCTTTGGCAAATATTTTTATATACCGCTAACCCGATTATTATTCCCCTAAATCGATACACAGCCGCTCTATATTTACTTTCAATTCCCTTTTTCCCGGTTTGGAAAAAATCGATTTTAACGATTTTACGATTTATCGATCCCTTCCTTCCTTTTTTCCTCCTTCGAGGGCGAAATAGAATTCGTAAAGAGCACACAGAGGCGGAATATTCGGTGTTTTCCATCGAAAAACAAACGTTCGTCATCGAGCGCGAAACGAAAATTTGTTACCGTTTTTCGGGCTAATTAATCGCATTTGCCCATCGGGCTCGAGAGCCCGGCTTGTGAATTAAGCTTAATTCCATTTTTGATGGCGGCGAATTAAGCTCGATTCTGTCGTTAATGAGATAAATTAACCCTGCGCGTTCGAATAGAGAACCTCCCTCCTCCCCTCCCCTTTGTAGCACGAATCGGAGCACGAAGCAATTAGCGGCAGCGACGCGAATTCTTATCCAATTCGTTTCTCTCTTCGTAATCGGTCATTTCGCACCTTTCGTAATATCGAGATACGATGAAAAATTATCCTTTTCTTGTAGATGTCTCGTATCGAGACGAAGGAAATTTCGTTCAAAATTTCACCACCGCTATTCGATCGATCCTCTTCCGATCACCGACCCGTGCCAGAGATTAATGAGATTCCACGCACGCGCCACCGTGTCTTAATTATCGAACGAACAGGTTCGAATACCGATTCCTCCGTTTGATCTCCGTCTTAATTCGAGGATCGAGAGTCGGCGAAAGAATCTCGTCGAATAAATTAGGAAACACGAGTCTACGATTCTTTCGCTTATCGATTGCATTTTATCGAAGTTATCGAATATCGATAATACGCTGGATCCGGCCGATACGTTTCTGTCACTTGGATTCGTTGGAGAAATTGAAGTATAACCTGTAAATCATGTAACTCCGGGAAAAAATTAGGATCGGTGAAAATTTCCGAATTTCTTTCCTACCACTGTTTCCATCCAAGAACAAAATATGTCTCGTTCGAGGAGAAGAGGAAAAGACACGACTCAACGGAATCCGGATTCGAATAAGAAAGAACAAGTCGTTCGGCCGAAAGAAAAATTCATACTTTTCCCGCCGTTCGTCCAAAAGGTCCCCTCGCCCCCCAAGAAAGAGATTAAAGTCACGTTCGAAGATGTCGAGTTCCCCGTGTGCGGCGAGGAAAAGTTCATTGTGGATCTGAGAAAAAAGTACATAGTTTCCTGCAAGGATATCTGCACCGTGTGCGAGGATGTGCTGCAAAAAAAATTAAGTGCGTATCCCAATATTTTCGATCGATAATCGACAACGACGTATAAATCGGGTAAAATCAATATGGAGAATTGGAGAAAAAGAATTTTTGTTTAAAAACGCGGAAGCCCGATCAATCGTCGCGTTTCACGCAATTTTTCACAGATGACGCGGCCGTCGATCCTCGCCATTTTTCGCCCACTTCGCGCGTGAAAATCGGATCGCGTTAAATTTTTCCCCTTCCTTTTTTCGAGGCGAAACGATAGAGAGAAGCTTAATCGGCGAAACAGTTGCTCGATGAGATCTCCTCTTCTTCCTCTCCTCCTCGCTTCGAAGAGATCGTTTATTACGTTTCTCCGTTCGTAGTGACGTTGAAAGATTTCGAGGATGCTCGATTACTCGAGGAGGAGGAGGAGGAGGAAGAGGAGGAGGAGGTGAAGGAAGTGGACGCGAAGGAGGAGGAAATTAAAAGGATGAAAGAGGACTACTTTTGGACGGATTTGTGCGAGCATCCGATTACGTATCCGGAATTGGACGAGAGCGAAGAGATCGAGGATACCACGCATCGATACGTGTCTCACAAATTGTAAGCACGTATCATTCGCAAACATATATAATTATTCTAATTTATATATTTCTTTTTTATCATTAGTTATATCCTTGAATTAATTATATATATTATTTATTAGTTTTAAAATTGTAATTACGCAACTTTACGTTACGATTAGTGTCAATTTCTTTCGAAATTAATTTATTTCTTTTAGATTAGTAATATTAATTGAAAGATTTTCTTCAAACGAATCAATTAATTGTTTATCAACGACTTGTTGGCAAGCGTTCGACAGCTACCTCGCAGAGGGGGGAGGGAAGAAATTCCAATTAAAACAGGGAATTTTTTTAAAATCTTGTCCGATATCCACCGATATCCAAGTTTTCACGAGAATAGAGAAGGCGTATAATTGGAATCCAACTAAGCTAAATAACAATAACCTTGCTGATTGAAACGGTCGAAACGTGCAAGACGTGAAGCGGAATGAACGAATTAACGACGTTCGCAGATACCAGGAGCACCGTCGAATTCCGAGGCCGAGACATTTCCAGCGCCGTAACAAGGACATTTATTACTTCCTCATGAGCTTGCCCAAGAAGCCTTCGTCACCTGTCAGGTACGTGCGAGAAGAATATCTCCTTTTCGAGAATCGATTCGGCGAGGAAGACTCGTAAATTTGTCTCGTGGAAACTTTACTTTTATCCGATCCGCGACTATAAACCACATTTCTCCCTGTCCGCCCCACGTTCCTCGCATTCTCAAAATTAACGAGAATATATTTCGAGGATATTCTCGGGAAGAAGCTGGGAGGTGATAAATTATTCAAATTTCTCCCTCCCTTTCCTTCTTTTCCTCGAGCGAAGCAAGTGGCGGCGCGAAGCAAGGAAAAGACGAATCCGATCGATACCGCAGGAAGAATCCGAAACAATTCGATCTGGAGGGCGCGTACGAGGAGTGGCGTCAGAGGCAGAGCGAGGTGCGGGAGAAGATAATACTGGACAAATCGAAGAAACGCATGCTGGCCACGCTGCAGGAATTGGTGGAGAAGAACGAGCTGCACGAGGCGGCGACCGTTTCCGTGGCCCTCCAAGCGGTGTACAATCAAATCTTGTTGACGTTGATGGACGCGAAAATCCGCACCGACGTTTACACGTTCATTAACGTCGCCCTTATCTGGGCGATGTCCGAGCTCGAGCTTTTCGATCACGAGCAGTACTCCAAGATCGGATTAACGATCGTCGGATTGCCGGAGGATTTCATGTTCTGCAGCTTCACCCGTACGTTCCTCCTTCCCAGCCGCGCTCTTCTTTCCCTTTCCTTTCAATTTGCCGGGCAGAGAGTCAAGGATTTTAACGATTCCGCAGGGAAAAATATTCTGGACATTGTACAGGATGGCGGAATACGGAAGGTTCTGCTGACCGTCTATCGAGTGCCGTTCAGCCCCAGCATCCACACCACCTTGCATCCCCGTTTGCCGTGGGCGTACATCGGGCCCTCGCACCAACAAGGCCACGCCAAATTCTACCCGAACACGATCGAGAGAATCGGGGAAATACTCGGGTACGAAGAGACCGCCTTCGACTCCACCTACATCTCGGACGTCGTATGCTTCCACTTTATGGACGTGACGGAGGAATCTTACATCGCGTACAGAAGAAAGATATACCAGTTCGAGCTGTCGGGCATCGTCGATCACAAGCTGACCGAGAATTTGTTCCTGCAATTGGTGCACTTTATATGACTTTTATCCCGGGGACAGTAAGAGAAAACGCATCTTCTTCCCTCTCGTTCACGCGCCGTTTAACTTTTCGCGAGGAGAATCGAGACGACAATTCGTTCGTAAAAATACGCACTCCCTCCCCCTTTCGAGAAAAATCGTCATTATCTGGGCAGAGGTTCGAAATTTTATCTCGGAGGAGTTTATCCATTAATCTTTGGACGGACGGGGGAAAGTTTAGATGGGAAATTTCACGGGGAGAGATCGGTGTAAATAAGTGGGAATAAAGGGAGAGGGGTCGCGACACCTGCGAGTGGTCCTTCGAAGCGATGGATCTCGACGTAATTTCACCGCTGAATCAGCAACCGCTGCGAGGCCGCCAAGTGGAAAGTCCATTAACCGACATCCTGTTGCCTTGCCTTTTGCTTTTTCCCCTTTTTCTCTCCGCTTCCCTTCGTCACCTACCTCGGCACCTTCCATTACGATAATACGGAGAGTCGTGGTCGAGAAGATTAGGTTCGACCTCGCCAGCCTAATAGAATGGATCCTGGCAAAGGCTTCCCGCGTGCCTCCTCTATCAAACATGGTCGATGCTCCAGATATTGAGAATTGAAAGACTCCTCCTCCGTTAATCCTGCGGGAGCCCCTCTTTCTTATAGTTGGGGGGGCTTTGTGGCGAAACGATATCTTTTTTTCATTTCTCCTCACTTTATCGATTCGTCGATTGAACCGAGTGCACGAATCAATCCGATTAAAGGCCAGGCAAAGGCAGAATTCGAGCCCTTCCCTTTTTAACCAAAAGTTCCCTCGACACGAGTCGGAAAGGTAGAGGTTTCCAAGTTAATTGTTTGAAAGCCACGTATCGGGAAGCCGGTTAAGAAGCAAATACGGTTACCAAGTAATAATCAACGAAGGTAGGGCAGGATAGGCACGAGTTATTCGCGTACGTTCAACTCCAAACTCGATTAAAGTTAATAACGACGACGCAACTTTAACCCCTCGCCCCTATCAGCTGCAGAAAATCTGCTGGAAACAAATTCCGATATAAAATTCGGATATAAATTCGTCACGCCTCTCGCCGAGTTTCCTTTTCGACGGCAAAAGTCGCAGGACCGATCTGTTCTCTCCACAATGCGAAAATTCGTGAACGAATCTCGATAAATATTCATAGAAGGAGGCCTCAACCACAGCTTCTCCTTTCCTCTCGCAAGGACGAAGTAAAAGACAGAGGCATTTCTCGTCAAAGCTTGGCAAAACCTGGGACCTGGGTTTCTGGGTTACTGGCTGGAATCCAGTTCAGAGCGCGAAGGACGAAGGGACCGAGGAGACGTTCGAAGGGAGAGGGAAATTAGACGAGAGAGGAGAAAAATTGGCCTTCTCGAATCGGTTATTCGATCCGATGGCGCAGTCGAACCCGGTTTCACGCGTTACATTTTAATCCGGCATTACGGCGCAGACTGTACATCATAATCTCGGATCGAGCAACCGTGGCTAAATGCGTTGCACGTGTAGCGGCGGTCACTCCCTATCCCCCGTAACTGGAACTAACTGTCGCCGAGCCGCTGTCGTCGCTCCATTTCCTCCGCCCGGGTTCGAATTCGCGCGCATAACCGCGAAAAAGGATCAAGCTCGAGCCGAGATATTTTAAATTGGGGGAAATGTTGTAAAGTTTCGAGCGATATTCCACGAGAAGCCGAGGTAATGAGGGTTTCGGCATTTATCATCCGGAGAAACGACGATGCGCGTGCATCACGAACTTTTAATGCAGAAACGGAGACGTTTGATTTTAGGGATTGGTTCGAGCGGATTCGAAGACAGGAGAGAGAGACTACAAATGTATCAGATCATAGGACATGGTATTAACAGCGGTATAGAATTCGTAATTGCAATAGGGTCAACACTAATGATAATGGTATCTAACAGATTACGTGTAGTGCGATGAGGTCGGGCAACAATGGCCCGATATCGGTGTTTGCTCGAATTAAGATAAAATCGCGTCGATAATCTGTCCACGAATTAACATTTTGATAATCGCGTACACCGATTTTTCCTCGATCCAAATTATCTCCGTTGCTTCCTTCCTTTTTCCTTAATCCCACACGCAGTGGAAAAGTTTCCCTATTCGCGCCAAATCTTCCACCCAGCCAACTTTTCTCCCTCTTATCTGAAACTTATAATTCGGTCGGCGGCAAGTTAAAAACTCGATACTACGATGCCAGACGAAGAGGAGGAGGAAGAAGAAAGCAATAATAAGACTTCATCTCGTCCCGAATTTACGTACATGGTCTCTCGAGATACGTCGATGATAAATCCTTTCCTTTATCGCTTCGAGAGCGATCGAAGGGAAGAAACGGATGGAACACGAAAACGCTCGCGAGAACGGCAAGGATATTACCTTTCGCGGAGCCGAGGGAGGAGGATAATTGACATTCTCGGGGGAATGGGCAGAGCCAGGGCATTTTCCAGCTAGGAATGCGCGATAACGAAAGGAAATTTCCTTGGGGTTGGAGGAGGAGGAGGACAGGTGAGGCGAAATTACTCGCCCTTTAACCTCGTTCGAGGTCTTTACCCGCGCGAAATAACGGGGGAGCGGGCGAAATTCCGTGGAGGCAGCTTTGTTTCTCGATCGAATTTTTCCCGAGCGCTTTCCCCTCCGCCTTTTCGACCCTGTTTCGAAGGGAGAGACAACGTCCTTGGGTTGGAAGGTCGGGGAGAGTCTGGCGCACTTTCCTCGTTACTCGTCGCTCTCGGCGCTGGCTGAATGCCGCTGGTATCGATTTTGATATTCTATACGTGTGTACGGGATACGTGCGCGCCTCCCAATGAATCGGAGGACGCGCTAAGCCTTTCCTTTCTTTTCCTTTCTCTTCGTTTTTACTCGATTATCCCGTTTCGAACGAGCGATTTAAAAGCAGCGCGAGTAACCCATCGGTTAAAAATCGAAAATTCACGTTTTATCCAAGGATCGATCGCCGCCTCGTAAATAAAAGAATTTTCAATCTGCTCCGCCCGCCTCGCGCAACCCCTATCTCGCAGTTTCCACTTCCCCGTCCCAATTTTTTGTTCTTCCGTTTCGCTTCTTCCCCCGCCCCGGGACGCGCGAGATTCATAACAGTTTTTGACCAACTTTTACGACGAAACGAATGGCCGATAATATTTTTCGCGCTTGTTTCGCCCGTAAACGGGGGAAACGCCGGTGGCAAGAAATACGACGGAAGATAATCGACGGGGAAGAAATACGCGTTTTATGCCCCTTCTTACGATCCCAGCGTTAACGAGCCCAACTTTGTCCTTACCCGTGTTTCGTTCGGTTGACGCGCCACCAAAAACCGTCGTTTCTCGCCTCCCCGAAATCGTTCTCTCCTGTGCGAAAATTCGAGGAACGAATTTCTCCTCTTCGAGAAATCGTTACGTTTAAGGGAGAGGCGAATGAAATTTTCCGCCAGGCGTGACAAAGCGTCCTCTCGCGGAAAGAAAAAGGCGAGGGTAATGCGGTGCTAAAAAGAAGGGAATTATTGCGAATTTGCGTACGAAAGGGAGCACGGAGAATCGGGAGGAGTGAATTTTTAAAGGAAGAAACGCCGCGCTCTGTCATTGATCACGCGATATTTTTCACCTCCCTCTTCTCCTCTACCTACACCGTGAAATATTACTCGTGTCTCTGCCCCCGTGGTGAGAGACAGAATCCGACGGTTTCGTCCTGCTTCCTGGAGGATCGGCGCCGAGGGACGTCGAAGAGGGGAGCGGTGAATATTGCAGTGGCCATTAAGGGCCGGCCAGATCCTTTCCCTTCCCCTTGTTAATTTTTCAACGCTCCTTCCTCCTCGCCGTTTTTTGATTAGTCACCCGAGAATGAAGAAGCTCCCTTCCTCTCCTTCCACCACGAGATACAATTTCGATCGGCCGGAACGCAAGAATCTTTCTCGGCTCGCTTGTTAATCCTCGCATCTGTTCGTAGAAGCGGGAGAAGGGAAAGAAAGCAGAGAGTGGAGATAAAATGGCGAACGTGCCGGAAGGGGACGCCGGCAGGAATCACGAGCGGTGGAAATGAATTACGAAGCGTGGACGAAGGAGGAGGTAAAGCGAACGGAAACGGGTCCCTCGGGGAACGGGAAGGAAGGGGAAGGAAGTCTCGAACCTGGGAGGATCCCTGACCCGTCACCGCGCAACAGGAGGATCAGCGGAATAAGAATTTAGGAAAAAGAGAGCCCCTGATTCCTCGACGTTTCTTCTCGATAAATGAACCCTCGCCCGATACAGCGAAACAGAAGCTGGAAAACTGGGCCATCCCCCGGCAAATTCGATAAATTGGACAGAGAAAAAGGAAGAAAGATAAATTTGGCGATAAACCAGCAACTTTTCGTCCACCCTTGTACGCGGGAATTTAATTACGCGCCCCTTGTTGCGCCTAGTTCCAGCTTCGCCCTGTTTAAATAATCAATATTGACGTAATAACGTCGAAACGTCGATATCCGTCCCTCCGCTGCTCGGCAAACGGCAAGATTTCTAGCGGGGTTTCGGCCGCTGAATAACGAAACGGGATATCGGTCGAACTTTTTCGTTACTCTTCCCATCCCGGGCATTTTCTTAACCCAATTCCCCCCTCCCGATACTCGCCTTCCTTTCTTCCCTATTTTTTATCACCCGACCCATTGTGCAAGCACGCTGGAAACGCTTTGATCATCGACGAGCCCACCCATCTCGCTCGCCAACCGATATTTTCCCGCGTTCGAGAAACAAACAAACTGGGACACGGACCGAGCTCGCTCGCAATAACCTTTTCGCCCTTTCCTCGCCTTTACGCGATCCTCGTAAATCGTAGCCTCGTAGTCGAACCTTTTTCGAGATTATTAAATTCCAACATGTACCGTCTCCTTGGCGCGGAGGATTTTTAAAATTCTTCCTCTCGCTTTATCCCCTCCCCGCCGATAATTTTTCCAAAGATACTCGAAGCGAAGAAAATTAGTCCTCTCCTTCTTCTTTTTCGAACGAGCCGTTCTATCGTTCCGTTGTTAGATCTCGAAACGCTTTTTTTCGCGTTTGATCCGGATGAAATCGCGCTTCGCGGAGGCGTGATGCGCGCGGAAGCGGATTTTCAAAGTACAATTAAAACTTTCTCTACTCGAAACTCCGCTTCGGAATTTTTCCTCGCTCGAATACGCTCGAGAACGATTAATACGCACGATCGTTCTTTTCCTCCCAACGAACGAGATTACAGCCGGCCACGACGAAAAGAATATCCGTACGCTGCCTTTTATCACTCGGATCAGAGCGGATAAGAGTTTATTCGCGCGTTATATGGAACAACCGCATACATCTCTTTCTCGAGCGCATACGTCGACTTTATTCCCTTCTTCGAGGAGAATAAGAGATTGAAACACGATTCCTCGTTAAACTCGCGAGTAGAGTGTCTGGCAAGTTGGCCTCGCGTTAGATTAGAAGCGAACCTAACTTTCCTCCGGAAACTTTACCGAATTCGATAAACAATAAACTTGGCGTCGCGCGCAAACTTGAAACCGTTTACGAAACAGCAGCGCCTCCGACTCGTTTCGACCCCTCCATCCCTTTCGAAAATTTCGGGGAGGAAAAATTCGTCTGGAAGGCATTTCACGATTTCACTATCGTCCTATCGACTCGAAGAAAGTCTACGTAAATTACGGAAGCGAGAAATTATGAACGACATCCTTCCCTTCGATATCCTCGCCGATAATTGACGATATCAATTATATTTCGATTACGTACAATCCGCGCAATTTCCCGGGAAATCGATACCACGGAGAAATAAAGTCGATACGCATTTTTCCTTCCAATTGGATGGAATCTCGCGAGAGAGTTTCTTTCCATCTTCGTTGGGTCGAAAGATAATACTGGAAAGAGTTTATATCGTAAATGGAGACAAATATGAGAATTAAAAGCGAGAGGGTACTTTAGAGGGGGTGCTAAAGAATATAACTCGATAAATAAATTATGAACGAATAGTTTTGATTCAAATAAATCACTGTACGAGGAAAAATTTCGTTCCATTGGATCTTCTTATTTTCCAAACGACTGCTCCAACCATTAAGCGTAATAGATACTCATAAGCGAAACAATTTTTTTTCGACAGAATAATTCTAAATCTCACGCAAATCCAACGGAATTATTAATTGTAATATATTTCATACAATATCGCTTCGTTTAATTCAGAACGAACGAAGAAAAGAGAAGAAAAAAGAAGAGCTCGACTAATCGGCGAATACGATTTGGAGTAAAAAGGAGAACAGAAAAGGGGATGGAAAACGCGTAAATATTATTTTTGTATCCCGTTCTCCGCATAAAAATGCAGGAATCGTTTTAATGATCGCGGCAATTTTGACGGTTCACCGACGTTTTTTAACGGCAATCTGCACGTGTTCCGTTTCCACGTTTCGTTCGATAACACGCCAGCCGGCGAGATGCATAGCCGCGTTGCGTTTAACGTATGCGGAAACACCCTGATTAACACCCCAATTGCATACAGACGTCGCGCGAGGGAGATCGGATCTCGCTAACTTTCGAGCCGATCATTCAAATATCGTAACAAACAGTTGCTGCAAAATTTTCGAAAAAAAGGAAGGTATATAAACTTTTTCCCCCTAAATATTTCTCCCAACAAAACCGATAATAAAGCAATTAGCTCGGACGGACAGCTGCCAATCGACCGATCGATTAATGCCACGCGACGCGCGGAAAAAACGAGGGGAAATTCGTTGGGAATCCCCAGCTCGTTGTCATTTCCCGCGATAATCGTATGCGTCCCATTTTCTTCCAAACGCGACTTTTATTAAAAAGCTTCCTCCTCGCGATCCGCCCTTATTCCGAGGAGAAGGGGTGCCCTAAATTCCGCGCGATCCGTCTTATCCCGCTTCTTTCTCTGTACAAACTCGCACGACGTCGGATCGATCGGTGTTTCGCAAGGGAAAAAAGGAAACGTTTCCTCTTTCGCCTCTGAACAAGCTTTCGTCGAGTGCGCGCAAGATATAGAGACGTAAATCCGCTCGGAGACCGATATCGTTCTTTCCTATTCGAAACTCGCGATTAAGCGGGGCCAATTAGAACAAGCGAGGAAAGAAATGGCGCGATGAAATATTAATTTTACTTATTTCTCTGTAGATTTTCATGCACGCGTAAACGAGTTTTATGCAGGCCCGAGAAATTGCGAGACATTACGCAGTCTCTTTCCCCCGTTTTCCACCCGACTCGCCTTCCTTTCTCTCTCTCTCTCTCTCTCTCTCTCCTTCTTTTCATCTTTATATCTTCCGTATTCTACGTGGAAGTAGACAGACGCGCGTTCCCTCGAAACAGTTTTTTTCAGCTCAAACGGAATACGGTAGGACGGTGTAATCGAGAGTTTCGTACAAGGATCAAGGTATCTCTGTGCAGGTAAAGATAATCGATGACGAATTTTTCTCGAGTCGAAGAGAAATCGTTGAACGTCGCGCCCTTTTCCCTTTTGTTTCGCTCGTAATTATCCAACAAACGGAATACAGGAAACTGGGCCGCCGCACGGTCAACACCGATATTCCAAAAATAATAATTCGTATTCGAAAGGAAGCGTTTCCTTAAAATCGTTCTCTTCAACGGAGGAAAAGGAAAGATCGATTATCCAATCGCGATTTCGAAGCGTCGGCGAGAAACAAGCATCGGAAACCGATGGGCTCTCTTATCGCGGCGGGGCCGGATGTATCATTTCTCATTCGCCGTTATTATTGCGAGTGAATAAAGGCCGTTACCAACTCGGGCCAGCGTGTCGCCCATTAATAACTTTGCTGGACGAATAACCGGACGTTGAAAGTGCTCGCGCCCCGGAACTGGTATTCGCGCCCGCTCGTGGTAAAAAAAAGCCATTGTCGCGCGCTTTAATTAATCGCCCTCCGTTATGAAACCGACGCCCTAACGCGTTCACCGCGGTCGATGATTTTTACCAGACGAAATTATTTTATTCGCTATTTTTATAATTACTTCTCCTCGGCGGAGAATTTTCCAGTTAATGCACAAGCGCTCATCGACGCTTCGTCGAAACATACGCCAGTCTTTGTCCATAAATCGATCGATCGCACTTCCCCTCCCTCCGTGCGCGCCAGACAAATTTTGGAAGAAACGAGGCGAGTCGTTTTATCCCAGCCGATCGAAATCTCGGAAAATATTTTCGCATTACTCCGCCTCGCTTGAACGTATTTATAGGAAATAAACTTGGAATAAAAATACATCCTTTTTCTAGCAGTAAAGAGTGTCGCATCGATGCGCTTGGTGTCTTATCGAATTGTTCCTCGCGAAAGTGTGAGAGGAGCGAATAACGTCATATTTTATCCGCAAACCGTGGACAAAAATAGGGAGGAGCTTTTCCTCGTACGTGGCTCGAAAGGATTAATTTCGACGTTGATCAATGAAACTCTTTGTAAATCGATCTTTCTTGGGACTCGACGAATAGAGAGAGAGAGAGACCTTTTCTTCGGACAGACGTAAAAATATCACGTCGATCGAGCGATATTTACTTGGGATCATGAAAAATATACCCATCTGTTACCTATCGACGCGGTTAAAAATATTCTTGGAGAAAATCTGAGATATAATCTCTCGTACAAACGCTATAATTGGCGCCTCTCGAGCGAGCTCAACTTTGAACCGAGGAGGAGGATAAAGGTTAATTACGACGCGAAGACGAGCGAGAAAATACTTGCGGGTTATTTCAAATGGAAATTGATGATTTCGCGTGGGAAACAAAAACGAAATTATTCTTGGGAAATTGTCAATTCAACACTTTGAAAAACCGTTGATGACGTACCGCAGCTGGCGTTCGACTATTTTTGATACCATTCCCTTCGAGAGTAAAGTACAAGGGTCATCCAACTTAACGGCGGGGAAAGGAGAAATTGAAAAAGCGAAGTTTTCAGATATCGCTGTCGACAGAGCCTTCGAATCAACACGTGTTCCGCCGATAAACCCGTGTTCGTAAACACGATATTATTAATACTTCCGCGAATAAACACGAAATATATAAATACGGGTTGCAAATTTGAAGAAATTTTTAAAAATTTCCAAAGAGGAAAATTGTAAACTGTCAACAGTTAATCGTAAATTATTGGAGCGAGCATTCAAAGTATCTGGAAATTCGTCGTATTCGTGGACGATGACGGTAAATAAAAGGAGTGGCGCCGATCGCGTCATCGAGCCGATAAATATCAAGTTCGAGCGTCGCAAATTCGATCAGGATCTTATTAGCCGCGCGCGAGACGAAATTTATCGACTCATATATACGAGATCGCCGCCATTTCGATCGAACGGTTTACGACACTTTCGACACCTGCTACCCGTCCTCTCGCTTCGACGAAAGAGGCCATCCAAGGACCGATATAGAGAGAGACCGTCCTCAAACTTGAGTCGTTAAACTTTATGGCGTATCTCGCGTATTTACGAGGCCAAGGTTTCTTCATAGTCGCAGCGATCCTCCTCCGACGCGTAAAATCCTGCTCGCAGTCTGCGGCAATGCAGGTGACGCACCGCGACTGCGGGAACGCGATCGGAAAGGAGAAGGAGAGAATGAAGAGAGAGAGAGAGAGAGAGAGAAGATATCTGGATCCTGCAACGTGGCCAGAAGCAACGAGAGAGGGGGCCACCGTTGCTTCGAATTATTTATTTAATAATAGCCCTTCGAGTCCCCTCGACGGAATCGGAAGATGACGGGATCGGTGGAAAAAGGTAGACGCTGGAAGGTCAAAGCTGAGCAGTAATTTGAAATTTATCAGGAGACGTTGCGGAATAATTATTTCGTTGCGATCGAGTTGGAGGCGCCTAAAGAGATTTATTACCATCGCGCTGCCGTAGCCAATTACGATAGACGATCTTTCTTAATCTGATTACACCCGCTTTCAGGATGGATAGGCTTTTAGAATTAATTCCATTCCGTATTAACAGCCCCCAACCACCGATTTCTCTCGACAACGTACCTCAATTTTTCCTCCTTACGAATCGAGAGAAAAAATACGCCTCGTGAATAAAGACGCGCCTCGAGAGATGGACGAAACGCGCGAAATAGCAAAGATCGGCGAGAATTATAAAGAGGGAGTGAAATTTCAGACGCTCGACAGTGTTGGATTCCGAAACGAGGAAGAATCGGTCCTCGTGTCCGATTACTCTCGCGCGGAGGGACACTCGAGATTGAAATGAAAAACGTCAGCGATAAATCGTCGCGCCGTGTCGGAACGTGATCGATTAACGGAAGACGATTAATTGTTTCGGAAATTGATCGCCGAGAACGCTATTACGACGTGCAACGACATCCGTCCGAGGGAAGCCTCGAAAAATGATCGAAATTATTAATACGCTCCCACAAAATCACTCGAGATTGCGCGACAAACGGAATCATCCGAGCTGGAAATTCCAATCATTCGAAATTACGCAACGATTATTACCGACATCTTCCACGGAGTCGAAGGCACAACCTTGTCCCTTCGGTCGGTGATAATTTCCGAAAATCCGCTCGACGAATATACACGTTCGTTTCCGGTTGAAAAGTTGGATCGAATCGCCGAGAAACATCGGTTAATCGGAAGTTGGCGAGAATTCATTTTACAATTTCATCCGGCACGTAAGCCGGATGCGGCGCGATGCTTATCGCGCCGTGAATTTCGCGTGGACGGTTTTTAGCCGCCGCCCCGACACGACTAACTCCCTTGGCGATCTTCCGAATGCTTATCCGCACACCCTTGTTTCGCGCCCGTGTACTTGGATAGCGTTGCGATCGTTTCGAAAAGGAAGGATCGAGATACAGAAGCAACGAAACGAAATAAAAGAATATCTTTGTTCGATCGATTTCCGATAAACTCGTCGGTGGGAAAGGGAAAGATATAACGAAAAAAGAAAGGGAGGAGGAAAAGGAGAAACGCGAATAGTGGAATAATAACGGGAGAGAGACGAGCGACCCTGCTCGCTGGACGAGGGAAAGGGAGAGAGAGAGGGAAAAAATAAGACGCGTTCCAGATGTGTGTGTGTGTGTGTGTGCACGTGGACGGGATAATTGTTATCTCGATGGGAATAGCCCGCGTGTAAGTTCGTTTTTTCCTGGCGCAACTTCTCTCCAGCTCGTATCCCCTCGATGACCTTTACTTCTACAAACGCTCGCCTGAATTACGTCCACGGCAGCGGACCATTCGTTTCTTTTCCTTAAAAAACGATAAGTTAATATTTCAGGCGGTGAGATTACAACTCGCTCCCTTTTTCTTTTTTCTTTACCTCTCGCGGTTAATAGACGTTTCTGCTCGGCTTATATAAATCCGTTAATTCGGAAACACGTGGAAATTTATTATATTCCGCACAATCGATCGACCCGTTCCCTTCCAGAATTTTTTCCATCCAACTGCAAAATGCTCGACATTGCGATTACACGTGTAAGTGTAAGTTGGTGTTGTAAACGATTCGTTTAATTTAGAAACACAGGTGTCTGGCCAATCGAAATTATGCGGAACAAGCATAATTCGCATAATTTCCAGCTATACACATACATATATATATATATATATACACGCCGTTTCCCGTAACCCGATACCGTTTTGGTAATAAATTGCGCGGTTCTTCGCGCTCGTTAGCAGACAATTTACACGTTGTAACGGAGCGGCGATTCGTTTCGAAGGGACTCGTTAAATAGATGCGCGCATATTCGCCTGATTAATTCGACCGTTCCAATTAAGATGGATGCAATCGTTCGCGCCGTCCATCTTAATCGAACGACGATCTAATTTAAAAATTAAAGCCCGATACTTTCCCATCTTCGCTGGAAATCGAATTCGTGTTTACGAAACTGTCGGAGGAAAGCGCAAAGCGGAAACAATCTACGAGGCTGTCAGCTCTCGAACAACCGCTCGAGGAGCGGAGTTGGCTGCTCGCGACAGGATCAAAAGGCCATTTCCTTGGGGGGTCGTCGATCGCCGCACCGCAACCGATCGGCGTATCGTCACAGTGTCGCGATGGTACTCGAGGCCACTTCGCCGAGAAACAAAAGCACGTCCCTTTGATCTCTTTTTCCTTTCCTTCCCCCTCTCTAAACTTGCGTTGCTCGGCTAATGCCCCGGATAAAAACGATCTCGCCGCTTTTCTCTTGCCGAACGGAAGTCACGGCCTCGTTAAAGGGATCGACCAAAGCGGGAAAGGTCCCCGACTCGAAATTGAGCGCCAATTCCTCCGGAATTTTCCGAGGGAAAGTTTACGAAAATTCGTAAATTCTCGTTAAGGACGCGCGAAGAAAGCGCGGATTCGTTCGCACGTTTCGCACGATTCGATGCATTATATATGTATGACGCACATCCAGATCTGTCGCAATATTCGTTACCGATGCATTCATGCATATGTAACGCCTATCCGATCGAATATTCGAAAGAAAATACGGATAGACCCGTACTCGAGAACGCTGTGCAAAGATGCGCGCTGTAAAAAAAAAATACTGTCACTCGCGCGAAACGTATATCGCGAAATTACATATCGACCCGGCTGGAAAATGCCAAGTTTAGATCGAATCGAAAAATTCTAGTATCGATTCTCCTTTTGCGGTGCATCCTTGAAAAAAATTGTAGAGATTCGGGAGAAAATTGCTGGTATAAAATTGCGGTCATAGACCACCTTAATGGAACTTACTATTTAACGCCCTAATTTACAGTCCTATTACGCCTCTTCTACCGACTACGTAACTACCCCTGATATAGTCCGCGACTGGGAAGGCCACGCCTATTAGCACAACCGGACTATTAGGTCCTCTCTCTCATTGTCGGTAAAATTAACGCGAGATGGCAAATTCGCTGAGCCACGCCCGCGAAGATCGAGAGATCGTTAGAGGATAAACGCATGAAACGACATCCTTCGTGACGCAACAATTTGAGAAAGCTACCGATGAAAAATTCGTGGGGCAAAGTGGAGCGCGCGATGCCCCAGAGATATGAATAAAGGGACGAGTGGAGATACACGTGTTACGCGGGTAAATATCCCGCGTGGGGATTCCCTTCTTCTCGTATCGCGTTTAGAGACGACGTTCGTAAAGAATCCTTCCTCCCTGCGGAGCCGCCGCTCCTTCTTTCCTCGGCCAGCGAACTCGACCGATGGCCGAACCAGTTCTCGCGCAAACGTAGCGAGCTTGATAAATCGTGGCGCACGAAATTTTCACGGGGACGCTTGATAAATAGGACGCCTCTCCGCTTCCAGCGGAATTAACAGTTGCGAGAGAGTGGGAAGAAGAGCGAGGAAAAATGAGAAGCGAGTCCAACGAATGCGTGCCACTCCCCCCCGAGACACGAGTGGGGTAGTTTGAAATCAGTTTCGCGATACGAAACTCTCGTGGGTGATGGCGAAATTTATGGCGTCGCTTAAAAATGAAAATTGATATCGGCCAAGGTTCGTACCGCGAAACGATCGTCGTTGGAATAATCGAATTCCTCGATATTTTGTTGTCGGAAGGGCGAAGGGTGGAAAAGGGTATTTTTTGAAAAATAGCTCGGCTTGAAATTCAATCTCCTCCAATTTCTTTAAATCGATCCCGCGCCAATCGTTGCTCGCCTGTAACCGATATTTTAACGATCGGTAGTAATTGGTCGTTGAAACACAAGCGAACGGATTTTTAACGAGGACCGTTGATTAAAACGCTTCTACTAAATAATCCCGGTTAACCGAGGCGCTAGATCCATCAGGCCTCCGGGTTTTCGCGGATACCTGGACAAATTAATGACCATTGAATTCGCAACATTCCGTGACCCGGTGTAGCTACGAATTTGCACACGCCGCTAAGCACCGATACGCGTCCATCTGCGTTCCCTATCGTTTTCCAATCGCTCGTTTTATCCCCCTTTTTCACCGTGTTACCAACGACCTCACGCCCGCCTCGTATCTTTTTATTCTCGCGAATAGAAATACAATACGTTTTAACGACCGAGTAGTCGTCGAACAAGCGCAGAGTCTTATATACGATAACGTTGCATCGACCGTTCCATTGCGCGTCCCGTGCCAGGATTAACGATCCACGAATTATCCCCCATACGCGCTTTGATCCCCCGAACCGAAAGATTTCCTTCCCACTCCGAATAAATATCTCTCCTTTCGATAGTAACGCGCTCCAACGCGAGAATGTAAATCGAATTACTTCCGATTACTTTTTAATCAGCTCTCGACGACGCGCATGCGCGTATTCATATACTTGGAGTGGAGAAACACTTTCGCGCCCGTTAAACCGTTTTCGATAAAACGAGTTCGCGTAACGAAACGAGCGGATCGAGTTTGATTTCTCTCCGTCGATCCTAATTGCGAATTCGTTTTCAGGCCGAAGCATATTTCGTGCGTTATTCGCCAGGTTTGCGCACCGCTCGAACCATGGAAGAAAGAATAGTCGTATCGATCATCCCGCGATCGAAATTTGACGAGAAATTTCGGGATTATCGCCGCCACGAGAAAAGGCAAGATGGCTCCTCCTCGACCTACCTTTGAATATTCCACCGAATATCCTCGTAACCGTAACCGCCGTTACGACCCACCGAATAGCTTCCAAGCTTCTTAGAATTTGCGAAACCGTGTAATAAACTCGCCATTCCACTCCGTTGTCCGCGAGCCGTGGCCTCCCTCGTTTTATATCTTTTGAAAATTCCAGCGGCCGTAAACTTGTTTTTGTCGTTTTTGTCGTCGCTGTTATTTCCCATTATTCGCCCTCCTCCACTTATACTAACCTTCTATATATATATATATATATATATATATATATATATATATATATATATATATACACACACACGTTAATCAGGCTAAGAGTTCTAAAAACGCGACTCGTAAACTTTCAAACTAACGAAACGCTGCTTCTTCTTCGCGATCGAGTTTTTTTAACGCGTGTATCATATTTCATAGTTCGATCGGAGAACAAGCGAGGACGATTCGAAAGCAAGGAGAGATGAAAAATTAAAAATGCGCGTGGAACGTAACAACAAAGTCCTTGGATCGATCGTATCGGAGCATTCGTCGAAATTACGGGCGCGATGTTTTTCCCGGCTGTTGTTTCGAATTTTGCATCGGCCACGGAACGTATACGGATAATCTATTTTCGTCCCGGGACACGAGTTACGAAGCTGCGTTTTATCGCGTCCCGGAAAAATTGAATTTCGCGATAACTTTGAACCGGAATATCGGATTATAAATTGTCGTAAATCAGGGAGTCGGGCACTTTCGTAATGATTACAATTAATAGCGCGTGCTTGTGTACGTCGCTGCGAGTAACGGATGATGCATCGGAATGAAATTTTATCCCCCTCGAATTTACAAAGGTCTCGGCAAGATCGTTGGCGAGAAATTTATTCGCCTCGTCCACCTCGAAGCGACGAGTTAATAATTCGATAAATCCGATTGGAGGGATTATACAATTTTTCGAAGCCCGATGTTTACTCGCCGCGCGTTTAAATTTTAAAAAAGCGAAACCGAAGCGAAAGAGATTGTGAAAAAATAAAGAAACGAGTGTCATACACGCCGAATTATTTCGTTCCGCCTCTCCTCTCCCTACATCGCACCAGATATCTTTCTAGAGGAGAAATATCGATCCGAGAAATACACGCAAACGAAATCGTTAGCAAGAACGGCGGGGACCCGAAACGTAGCCATAAATCGATTCTCAACCGGCGTCGTTCGCTCAGAGAACGAGAGCCAAGGTCGTCTCGTTCACAGCCAAACTCGCGCGGAAATTTCCTTCGAATTTGCCTCGTTATCGTCGGCAATAATTTGCCGAATTTCCGATGCTCACTCCGCTTTGCTCTTCGACTAATGGATCCCAACGAATGCATCGCGAACGCATTTCGCGATACGTCGTCGGTGGAGAATCGGCCTCCACCGGATGCTTTCTCCATCGGTTTATCGGTAATTTAATTACGTCGTGCAGCGACCACACACAGGGCGGCGGCATCACGAGGCGGCGTAATTACTATCTCGTCCCTAATAATGCCGGATAATGCCACCCCCTCCCCTGCCACTGACTCTACGACACGTACGAGTTAGTCTGTAAATTAGAGACGTCCTTTCGCCTCGCCTCGTATTCCTGATTTATCGTACGTGCCCCCGCTGTTATCGTCCCCTGCACAGGCCCTTCCGTCCCCAAACGTCTCGTCTCAAGGAATCGTAATTCGACATCCTCGAATCCAACTTTCTCCGCGATGATTATAATTTAATCGAGCGAATTCGAAAAACATTGATTACCGAACCACGTCGGATTATCGGTGAATAACAATAACGAGTGGAGGAGGAAACTCGACGCGACGAGTTTTCATCTCGCGTATCTACAAAGGGATCGGGAAACGGAGATAGTTTCGAAACGTGTTTTTCAATTAAGGGAATATTGCATTTCTAGCCGCGCCGATTAAATATGAGATTCGCCGGGACGTGGAGAGAGAGAGAGAGAGAGAGAGATTTTAATTTCGATAGGAATTTACGGAGCATAATCCGATCCGAAAGTTTTTAGAAATAATGGCGTGGGTAATTGGTTCGTAAGAGGATTAAAACCGATCTCCTTCTTGGCCCACTATTGACACCTCAACGTTAACGAATCTTTAAAAATATCAGCCTCGAAAAAGGCAGCGTTGCTCTAAGACGGTTGTTTACCCTTTCCATCGCGATCGTAAGATTAAAAAACTCGCGCAATTTATAGGATAGAATAAGTCCGCCCCCCTCCCCCGTAATTCTTATGAATTTTTCAAGAGCTGTATGCATATGGAACGAAACTCGAATCGCCGTGAACGATGTTTAATCACGGCCGGTTCCGTCATTTCCGTTTAATTAAACGGAATTCCAAGGAGCAAATCTTGTCGACGAAATCTCGACTCGAAATTTTTGACCCCTCCCCTTTTCGAAACACCGGCGCGACGATTTCTCCAGCTGAAGATAGGAGATAAAATTTCATCTAAAATTCTTTGGAAATCAAATTTCAAATTCTCGTAACTGGATTAAAACTTGTAAAAACGTTCGTTAAGGAAAGTCGAGTTCTTTCCATTATAATTTTAATTATGCCGGATATTCTGATATTCCGCGCAATTACGAAATTTTAGCCGGACGGGAAGAAATGCTTGAAAAGGGAACTTGCCTCCTCCGCGCGAATCTCTCCTCTGTGCACCGACAAATTACGCTGCTCTGTTCAAACGGATATCGTTCTTCCCGCGTATGCATATGTATTTAAATGAAGCTTAGCGTTACGCGATAAACAGAGGTAACGCGTGTCGCCCCCTGGCTGGCATAATGCGTTCGAGCAACATCCCGCGTCCTTGGACGGACAATGGAACATTCTGTAAACGTTTCGGACACTTGGCCGAACAATGGAGGCGAAGAATTCGAGCGAATGCTCCAAACTCGACTCCTCCGTTTACGGTTTCGGAACTCGATCGTTCGTATAACTCGATCGTGCGGTTTCAGAGAGCTCGGTTGCCAAGATTTCGCACACTTTTCGCCGAATTTATTTATGTTTGACAAAAGTTGAAGCGCAATTTTTAAAATTCTAAAATTTATGTCGCATCGTGTATTCTCGTCCCGATACGCTCTAAAAATTACGGGGATCGTTTCACGCGTAATTAAATACGCAGGAGAAACAATAATATGCGAGGTAAAAATTGGGAAATCCGACATTTAATAAATTGCAGCTCGGCGATGAAATTATGAGATACATTGTATTTGATATTTTCAAAAGTGCTTTCGAATGTAGATTTTAAATTCGAATCGCAAGTAGTCTTTCCATTAACTCGCTCCACTCGCCGTCGTCCTATTTTCGCTCTATTCTACTTTCTACGCTGGAAATAACAGAGAGTAATAACCGTCCAGGTAATACACAAGCCTGTTTCACGATTTACGTTTGCTTCGGAATCGGAATCCTCGACTCGTGAAAATCGACTCGGAGAGATAATTTCGTAATAGTTCAAAGCGAATCCTTTCTCTTTTTCCATCGATTCTTGTCCTCGTATAAGCGAGATTAAAGAGAGAATATTCGAAAGAAGATTCATTCGAACGAATTAGAATTGTCGAAAGCGTTCATGACGATCGGTTGGGTTTTCGAACACCTCCTCAAGATTTATTATATCGTACGTCGACCGGGTTACCCAGAACCGGGTAAATATTTCCACACGTTCAATTTTCTGGAAAGGAAAGAAATCGATTCTGATCGGTCTTGACAATTTTTCCCCCCCTCCTTCCTAATTTATACAACACGATGGACGTTTTTTGTACATCGTGTTTAAATTAAAAACCGTCTCCTTGGAATAAATTTAAAATAACTTTGCCCGGAGTTATTTTATCCTCGTCGAATCGTGTTATTTCAAATTATATATCAGATATTTAGAGAGTCTGCGTCGAGAGATAAATTATAAGGGATAATTCCGTGGCATTAGAAACATAATATGTTAATCTATTTTCAGAGGATGATTAATCGATGCGTTGACAAATGACCGCGATATTCCGATCGCAAAGGATTATTAATCTCGCGCGCTAGAAGAGAAATAATTCGGAATATCAGGGTAAGGAAGGAGGAGCAGCTTCCGTTACATCGCTAACTTTATAACGAAATAATTTTCGTTCGAAGAAGTGAACGGGGATGGCGGTTTACAACCACCTTGCTTCGTTCGCGTGGTTTTTTTATTTTTGCAGAGACAAACGTGACAATGATAGTGAAAAAAAAAACTAGCGGATACGTTCTGAATATTCCATGAAATACCGCGTTTTAAAGAGGATTCTACATTCTGTATTTTCATTTATACTCTTGTACCAAGGAATGTACGTGTTTTATGAAACACGTTTCTATTTTGAAAATTCATCGGCGCAGCTAGGAAAAAATAAACTTCAGTTTCGGTATCGTTCAACTTCCTCTCCCTTCCATTCCCTTTCTTTCTTTCTTCTCTTCTTTTCAACTCGTTAAAACTACGTAACTCGTACGCTGGGAGGAAAAGAAGGAGAATAAGAAAGATACGTGGGAAATGATTTTCATGGAAAGGACCCGAAACGTCGTGAGAAGAGGCGACAGGTATCGAAAATTTCGAGGTATCCGCTTGCAGGAGGGCGTTAAGCAGACGGATTTGCGGGTTGTGTGATAAAGCAGCGAAAGCTGATCCCAGATCTTAGCTCGAACGGGATTATAAATCAAGACTCGATAATGATCCGTAATGGATGGTTTCGCTGCTTCGGGGCTTGCTTGCCCAACCTAAAGTTGCCAAGGCGGCCTCCGCCTCCGCGATTATTCATACTTTACCGACTTTTCCGTCGTTTCGCGGAATTAAGCCCTTCGACGTGACGCGAATCTTCCTCCACTTTGCTTTCCAATTCGACCCGAATTTTCTTTTTCCAAGGGGATTAATTTCCCTTTGACCCCTTCGACAGGCAGCTTTCCAAGTACTCTCTTAAGCAAACGAGATCCAACTTTCTTCCAACCTCCAAGTTTTTGTCCTCGATTTAGACAGTTTATTACATCCGGAATGATGTATCTGCATTTATACGCTCTCAATTTCTTTTCGCGAAAAAAATGGGGGAAAAAACACGAGAGGCAGCGAAAATAATTGAGTCCGAGGGACGGACTTACAAGATATTTTCCCATCTCTGGGAGAATTACAAACGACCCTTTGTAATTACACGATTAAAACTCCCCGCGGAATAATTATACCGTCGCGTATTAAACGTGGAATCGCGCGCTTTTCTCGCCGAACGTGTATTTTTATTCGAGAAATAAAATTAAATCCCCACTATCTTTGAATTCCGATAGAATTTTCGATATAAAACGAGCGATTTCGTTTTTTCAATATTGACTCCTATCCCGCTCCTCTAACCAGAAAATCCACAACTTCCCTCCCATTTCTTTCCCTCCCATTTCTGTCGCGGCTTCGTTCGAACGTAATGAAATAAACTGGACGAAACTCGACGAAACAAAAAAAGAGGAAAAAAGACGAAGCGGAGAAATAAAATTGTTTTTGACGAAAGAGAGCGAGAGAGAGAGAGAGAGATCGAAACGACTGCACAAGGCGAAAGAGGCGTTTAAATTGGGCGAGAAATCCGCGAAACTCAGCGTTACACCCGTGTAACGGATTTCCATAACGATTCGACGAAAAATCTTTTTTCCATCGCGCCCGTACACCTCGGGATACACGCTGGGCGAGCGTTTCATGAATAAATAAGAAACAAGTTCGGAAAGAAGCGAGGGCCACGAAGACCGAGATTCGAGAAATTCACCGACTCCATTCTTTCGACCCGTGTTCAATCTCTCTCCACGCCGCCTACCAGTTTTTCCCACTTTCGAAGGGTGTCTTGGAAATTTTCATATATTATGCAAACATCTCCTCCCTTTTTATTTATCCCGCCACTTACTTCCACCCCTGCTCTCTTTCCTCGATCCACCTTGGCAAAACGCGTCACGTAGCCCTCGCGTTTTTCCACGCCGACGCTTCTCCGCTTAACGAATTTCTCGCCATTTCTCCTCCGATTCCTCGTCAGATTTCCCACATCTCCCGTATCGAAGGAATCGAAATTAGTGTAATTTTAGCGGAGGTGTTTGCGCGATTCTAGAAATTAAAAATCCAACATCACGTTTTTAATCAGAATAATAAATTGATACAGGATAAAAATTCGCGAGGATCGAACACGTTCCACGCTTCCCTTGTGTAACGCCAGTATTCCAAAAGTTTTCGAAAACGGATGGGAGAGCACTAGTGCGATTTAAGAAGCGCTTGTAATTTTAGAATTATTTGTACGAATGAGAAAATTAGACGACGCCCGCATTACGATTTTAATAAACATTCGAGATTTCCAAATGTTTGTTCGAGGACAATAATTTCAGGATAACGTGTCCTAACGTTATTAACAATGTCCACGCTAATGTGTGTGTATATACTCGATATCGTGACGCACGTTTTAACGTGCAAAATGAACGAAGATGGAGGAAGAGAGAGAGATAGTATTTTCCATAAGCGGATAATTGTTATTTATCTACCACCCGGTTTCGTCAATGTTTGTCAGAGGGTTTCGATTTTATTTTTCCACTCGCCATAACTGCGCTTTCCCCGTGTTCCGCTCGGGATGGACAGGCGTGAATACAACAACGTATAATTTCCGTCGACCCAGTTAACTGAAAATGTAAGAGGATTATGAAAAACGCTGGCCAATTTCCCATTCTCCACGCCAACCCCCGGAAAAACCTTTGTCGAACAATCGTTGATAACGCGAAAATATCTCAAATTCCTAGCCATCGACGCATCTTCTCTCCGTCCACCGTTATTCTTACTTTAAATATCAATGAACGTCGGAAAAGTTAGCGAGTCGAATTCCCCAATACGATAAAAATCCAAGTGCTCGTTATTTGTAACGCATCGACGCATTCTGCGCTTGAAATTCAAATTTCCGCGTGCCATTAGCTTTTTTCCTCTTTGCTCCAAATGAAAGAAAACGATCTCCGAGAGCGAGAATTATTTGCCATCGAGATCGTTCGCGAAGAGAGAGAAAAATCGATCGGTTCGATCGAATGGAGAGCACGAATACCGATCAACAAGGACATGGATAATTAGAAACGGGCATCGTTAATTATCGAGGTGATTGATCGCCGTTCGTGGAACACGAGGATGAACAAGAACGGGAAATCGAGTTCTGTCGCGAAATTTCTGCGGGACGATCGGGACGAAAATTTATTACAAGGGATCGTGCAATTTTCGAAATTGAATAAATTCTCCCAACTTTGACAAGTTGGAAAACGCTCGACGAACCTTTTAACATTTTTAACGTTGTAATCGTCGAAGGAAAAAATTGTTACATCGATTGGAAATCGTAGGCGAATACGTTCACGTTCGAATCGGCAGTATTCCACGGAGCGATAAATTCGAGCGGTCGATCCTTTGTCGCGGCTATAAATAATTGATGGATTTTCGAATGATAAAGAACGGTGAAATGATGGTACAAAGGGAGAAAAATGACGCGATTCTTTCATTCAAATCCAGAGACGTTCTCCGCTCGATGGAACTGTCACAAAAGCTGGTGTCACAGAGGAAAATACGAACGCAATTTTCGTTTCGATCGAACGAAATGCGACAATTTTCTTCGCCCCACTTCCCCCATCCTCTAATTTCATATCGCGATCGTACAACTCGTAAAATGATATCTCTTCCATCCATCCATTTATCATATTTTTGATTTTTTTGATATTTATCATATTTTCGTAATTCTGCTACGAGAAAGAATTCTTTGCGGCGAATTCGAGTATCGGATCGAAGAAAGCAGTGTTGTTTGCCTCGATGCGACGTATTTTCATAGAAAGCGTATCTAGGAATATTTACGGTTAGCCCGGAGCCAGCCTCGAGTTTACGAGCGTGCAAGAAAATTGTTTGAAATGAGTTGCGCGAGATCCGAGGCGAGGTTGTCTCGTTCTCGTAAACGAGAAATAACGCAATTGAATTTCTTGGTCGTGTTTCGAGCAAGGTTACCACTGTCCCCCCCACCACCGCTCTCGTTCACGGCCGTTCCTCGTCTCGCTTCTTCGCTATCCACCGCGAAAATTTTGTCGAAATGGAGACGAGCTTCCCGACGTGGACACGTGCACGAAAAATCCATCCGTCGTTCCAGAGTTAGCCGCCCCTCTCTCTCTCTCGCGGTTGAAAAGTTTCGAGCGTATCTCCGATCGTTAACCGCACGATCTTTCGATTAAAAGTAACCAGGAGGACGGAACAGGGATGATTGTTAATCTATCGGAGTTTCCTCCTCGGTAAACGAAACTCGGAAAGAACTTGTCCCAAACCGGAAACTTCGACCCCGAGTTAGCGAACCGAGAGCCTCCTCCGCGGTTTTGTCTATCGATTAAATTTAGTAGTAACGATAAGTTGAAGCCGTTTTAAGTGTTTTGTATGGTACTTAGCGATAGAGGGCGAGTCGGTAATTGCGCTACCGCGAGAACAAGAGACGGTACAGCTTTTTCCCAAGCTTTGAAAACTTTTTAATACTTGGGGATTAGGTTTTATAAACTTTGGCCTCTAAGTTATAAAAAAACGCTAAAAATGCGAAACATTTTTCCAACGTGTCGAGGGTAGAATTTAATTAAATTATCCTTTCTTTTTTTTTTTTTTTTTTTCCTTTTCTTCGCCTTCTTTCGCTATCTACGAAATTACAATATCCTTTGGATTATATTCGAAGAGATTACGTCTCGTACTCATCGCGAATACGCACGAGTAGATTCTAGAGAGAGTATCGTACAATTACGCGTGATATATGGATTACATCGATCTAATTAAACACATAATATAGAATTTACAATTAACGCACGTATATAAAGGATAAACTTGCAATTATTGACCAATAATACTCCACTTTCGTTCCGACGATAATCACTTGCAACTATCGATACCGATTATCGCGCATATCTGCATCGCGATTGTTGGGGGTCGCGTTATTTTCACGATTCGAAATTTATTGGAGAAAGATAGAATTCCACGCGTCGTTAAGGAATAGATGCGAACGCGCATTAATATCAAATATCCAATTTGCTTAACACGCGTATGCATCGATGATGTCCGTATTGCTCGGTTTCTACGATAATAAAATAATATTATTAAAGTTATTTAAGGGAAAATCGATCTTTTCGTGCAAAATTTAATTTTCGAATTCGCGTTTTAATCTCGTCGTGGATGACGCTCCAAGTTTTTTTATCCTACCAACTACCGACTCATTTCTGAGAGGCGAGTTTTCAAAACAATGAAACTCGTCACGACCAAAGTTTTCAAACGGGAAAGTTACGGAACTGGAAATAAAAAAACTTTGCAACGAAGATAAGGAAAAGGATCGCGGGAAACGAGGAAAAGATGTACCATCCGCTAATTACCCGCTCGGATAAATTCTTCGTTTTCGCAATAATTTATAGAAAAAAAAAAATTCCTATCCCGATATTTAACGAGGGAAATCTTGTACGTTCTTCTTTTTGCTCCTTCGTCCAATTTTTCCCGGTTAGGTCCCGAGGCTGACGAAGAGGATGGAATTAGCGGGAAGCTGTGTCGGATCAAGAGAGGCAAGATTTCGGTTTTCTCGTTCCCGGGGAACGACTTCCCGACCGGAAACAAAAGCCGCAGACGGATCGCGTCTGGTTGATCGATAACGAGGATTAATTTGCCAGCCGAGTCGCGCCTACGTTTCCATCAAGACGAAGACGATGCGCCTCGAACAGCGACCCTTCCAGAAATTACGCGAAAATTCCCTCGATACCCTTCCTCCTCCCGCAATCGATTCCTCTATTTTCCTTAGGAAAACACCAATTAAGCGACCGCTATCTCATCGCAGATTTAATCGATCCGGCAAAACTTTGTTTACCTCGCAAATACGTTTCGAGGATTCGATTCTCGCTAATGCCCCGCCTTTAATTTCATCTCTATCCAATTGAAACTATTTTAAACAGTCTTAAAGAATCTTAAAGTTTCGTATTTAGATCCAAGATGTACGATTTTCCTTCAACGCTCGTGTATTTCTCGTAGGAAAAAAAAAAAGAAAAGGAAAAATAGAGAGGAATGAAAATTACGCGTATATTTGTCCGGATCTGGTTACTATAACGAACGAAACATCAGAGTACCCGTAATAAACTTTGTAAGTGCGTACAATGAACGCTAGCGATATTATATCGTGAAAGTGTTTCCTAGAGTTTGTATTACATTTGGTACGATAATAAAATATGTCTTTACCGTAAATTCGCTATGCTCCTTCGTAATAAATTTAACCACTCGGTATCCTTGCTGTAATTTACTCTTCTTAATAAATTCTTGCACGTAAGTCAGAATTAAACCTATTACCAACGATGATAACCATTTCCGCGAGATGTAACGCATCGTGAAAATCCGATCCCCTTTCCCTTCTATTAAAATTATTATTCTCGAAAATCTCGTACGCAAGGATCGGGACGATTAAGAACATTTTAAAGAAGCTCGTGGAAATATAGCGCGAGGAAGCTCAATTTATGACGTCGATATAATGAACTAATTTCCGTGCTTTCGAAAAGCTTCCCTCCTACTTTCCCAATGTTTATCGAGATTCCGCAACTTTTACGATTTAAAATCCCAACACGACTGCCATCAACAACAGCGCGAACAGCGTTTATCAAGTTTCGACTGAAGAAAATTTCCTCGAAACATCGTGATATAAGAAAATTTAATAATTACTTTCGAAAAAAAAGAGGAAAAGAAAATTTGAGAAATTAATGAAATCTCCGTAAATCTTAATACTTTACCTCCGTCGTTAAAAACGAAAAAGAAAAAAGAAAAAAGAAATACCGTAAATCGACGGTCGAACCAACACGCGGGTAACACGAGGTAGCGCAAAAACACGTTCTATCGGGGACGAGAGTTTAATCCTGACAACAGTCACGTGAAAATAATTACAGGCCAAAGCTGCGTGGCTCGTTCAGCGCGCGATAAATCAGCGCGCGCAACGGGTGGGCTTAAACGGTAACGTACAGAGCAAACGCGGTAATACAGAAAATTCGTGCTGACATTTCGTCCAGCTATCGCCTAACCTAACTATTCTCCCTCCGTGCATTTGTATTCGACTCGAAAACGCGTCGCACGATGACACGGGATGAAGCATTGCGATATCTTAATCCCTGACAAATATTCTCGGAATAAAAGTAAAACGTGCGAAAGTAAAGACGTAGAATCACTCACCCTCATGGTCGTAACCTCACATGATTCCTCCCCCGTTGTTGAAAGACACCGTCGAGCTGCGGCGGATCAGGAGTCTCGTGTTTATCACCCATTCGCCATGCCGAAACGACGACTGATCTCAAGGAAGAACTACCGCGAAACGTACGACACTTCGAACGGAACTAATCGATACACTGCTCGATATCACTCTCACACTATTGCCCGAGATCTTTTGTTTTGTTTTCGCGTGTAAACTTTACGATCGAACGAATGTTCGTCACTTTGCGATTATTTGCCACTATTTCTTGCAACCGGGAAAAGCCGATAGATATAAACAACGATGGATAGAATTATATCGAGATGTCGAGTGGTGTTGTTAAAATTCGCGACACTCCGCGAGTTACGATACGAGAAGCGTGGCTTTCGATGTTTCGACACGGAAAGGGGAGCAAAGCCAGACGAGATGCGAGGTCGTGGCCCGGCAGCCGGCGACTGGCTGCTGCTCGAAACCTCGCAAGCTCGAACCAGTCGGCCTGGCTAGGCGCAAGCTCCCTACTCAGCCTCCAAAACCCTCCCATGTGAAGCTCCCGATGCCCCTGAATTTCTTCGGTATGTCACCACGAAAAATGTTGCTGCGCGCTCCGTACACTCGCCTCTAACCTCCATTGCCACTCGGTCGCGTTCACAATGAGTTTTTGTCGCGTCGATCGAGTCGTTTACTCTTTGTCATCTTTCTCGACATTGACGGTAGATTAATATACGTAGTATCTACAATATTGACTGTTTAAATATTCTATATAGATACACAATCGCGAATAATTTATTAAAACTAGATTTCTATCGTGTAATACGTTAAATGTAATACATCTTTTCACGCCATCTATTGTGCGAATTAAAAATTTTTGTTCGGAAAAGAACGCGATTCAATCGCGCCAATCAGAGCACACCATTAAATATCTTTCATCTGATTGGCACGCTCTAGCTACCGAAAAATTTCGTACTAAGCTGTGGCAAATATATCGATTGATTTTTGAGGTTAAGATCGATATTTTCTAAAAAATTCTTATATCTCGTCCCTAATAATTTAAAATCGAATCGCTTGTTTTGAATTTGAACTTTATTTTTAATTTTTAATTTAAATAAAAATGATCCATATATTCTTGCAAAGAAACGAAACAAAGGTACAAGGATGTATTGTTTGAAATATATTTTCTTAACCATGTTTTGAGATGTAATTAAAAATAAAAAGTTTCTAATGCGAGAAGTTATAAAGTGTACGAGATTCTTTACATTTATATCACTATTTTGTTACCTTTGTCTCTATTTTCTTATTTACAATTCTATACATGCAATTATAATGTTTGCTTAATAAAATATACCTTTATATAAGTTACTTTACCGATTGTACTCCATGCATAAAAAAACTAATAAATTTTTTTTTCAATCGAACACAATAAGATATTTTTAAATACAATTACGATTAAAAAAGAAAAAAAAGGAATAATAATTTTATTAATAATAGAAAAACCGCCGATTAAGCTAAATAACACTCCGAATTACTGCGACGTGACTTTAACGTTCTCTCACAAGCGCGTGTCTCTTGTATAACTGCTCGAGTCAAGTAAGCGGAAGTACTACTTCAATCAATGTATATACGCTTGCGTTTCACTTTGAGTAAAAAGATTCGTTCTCCTAGCACTTTTAGCATCATTGTTAGAGTTACGATTTCTTACTTAAGCGCTATACTTATTTAAATGTTCATAGACAGCTTCACAAAAGAAAAACCAAGCTTAAAATGCGCTTATTTTATAATAATCTATAATACGATAAATGCTATAACATTGTTGGATAAAACATTTTGAATTTTTCTTTTTCAAAAACGCTTACCTCTTCTTTAGGCGTCTTATCCTTTCTTATCTTCTCTTTGATACCTTTGACGTCTTTATAAATATTCGCGATTCATCCAAGCACTTGATACAACACTTTGCACACATTTCTTTCTTCTCGACCCGCAACACTTTGTTCAATTGACGTTTTACCAAAAATGTCGACCTTTTATAAACTTTTGGATGCCAAGGGCCAACCAATCAGGTCCTTGAATATCTTTTACGTGATTGGTGCACTACTGTTATTAAAATATTTTCCACTTAAACAAAAGTCACGAGCAATCTTTCTTGCTTATTTATTCGCAAAATAAATACTTTTATCTTTGTCCTCTTTTAAGATTTTTGAACTAATTGAAATAATAATTCCATTAATAGAATTTATAAAATTAATATACTTTTAAATATTCGCGATTTATTTAACTTTGCACGCGCTTTCCACTTTTCAACACGAAACATATTATTCAATTGACGTTTCACTAAAAATGTCGACCTTTTATAAACTTTTGGGTACCAAGGCCCAACCAATCAGGACACGTACTTAAATATCTTTTACGTGATTGGTGCGTTGTTGCTACCAAAATTTTACGCAATTAAAGAAAAGTAATAAGAAATCTTTTTTGCTTATTTATTCGCAAAATAAATAATTTTATCTTTACTCTTTTTTAAAAATTGTTAAGTTAATTGCAATAATATTGAGGATTTGTATATTGTGAGTGCATTGTTGTTTCATAAAACGAGATTTTATAAATTTGATATACTTTTCAATATTCGCGATTTATTCAAAGATTTAATACAAACATTTCGCACGCTTTTCTCTTCTCAACATATAACAATTGATGTTTTACGAAAAATGTCGATCTTTTATAAACTTTTGATTACCAAGGATCAACCAATCAGGACACGTATTTAAATATCTCTTACGTGATTGGTGCGTTGTTGCTACCAAAATTTTTCGGCGATTAAAGAAAAGTAATAAGGAATCTTTCTTGTTTATTTATTGGCAAAATAAATAGTTTTATCTTTTTTTTTAAATTTGTATGCTAATTATAAATATTATAAATACATTGTGATATATAAATTGTTGTTACATAAAGTGAAATTTTATAAATTTGATATATTTTCAATATTCGCGATTTATTCAAAGATTTAATAGAAATATTTCACACGCTTTTCTCTTGTCAATGTAACAATTTATTCAATTGACGTTTTATGAAAAATGTCGATCTTTTATAAACTTTCGGTACCACGGCTCAACCAATTAGGATATATCTTTAAATATCTCTCACGTGATTGGAACGTTGCTGCTATCAAAATTTTTCGCAATTAAAGGAAAGTAATAAGGAATCTTTCTTGTTTATTTATTTGCAAAACAAATAATTTTATCTTTATTTTCTTTAAAAATTTTTAAGCTAATTGGAATAATATATAATACAAATGATTTATATATCACAAATACATTGTAATATAAATTATTGTTTCATAATGCTAGAACATATAAAATTAACATACTTTTAAATATTCGCGATTCACTTAAGCACTTTACACGCATTTTCTATTTTTCAAGTCGCAAAATTTTTTTCAAATGACGTTTCACGAAAAATGTCGATCTTTTATAAACTTTTGAGTACCCAGGATCAACCAATCAGGACGTATCCTTAAATATCTCTCACATGATTGGTGCGTTGTTACTACGACGGAAATTAAAGAAAAATCGTAGAAAATCTTCCTTTGTTTATTTATTCGCAAAATAAATACTTTTATCTTTATTCTCTTTTTAGAGAAGAGAATAAAGAGAAGATTTTTAAACTAATTGAAATAATATAAATAATTTGTACATTATAAATATATCGTAATATAAATTGCTATTCCATTAATACGAGAATTTATTAAATTAATGTATTTTTAAATATTCGCGATTTATTTAAGCACTTTGCACGCGTTTCCCACTTATCGACACGAAACATTCTATTCAATTGACGTTTCACGAGAAATGTCGACCTTTTATAGACTTTTCGATACCAAAGCCCAACCAATCAAAACATGTCCTTAAATATCTTTTACATGATTGGTGCATTGCTATTACCAAAATTTTTCGCGATTAAAGAAAAGTAATAGGAAATCTCCCTTGCCTATTTATTCGTAAAATAAATAATTTTATCTTTATTCTTTTTTAAAAATTGTTAAGCTAATTGCAATAATATTGGTGATTTATATATTGTGAATGCATTGTTGTTCCATAAAACGAGATTTTATAAATTTGATATATTTTTGAATATTCGCGATTTATTCAAAGATTTAATACAAACATTTCCGCACGCTTTTCTCTTTTCAATGCGTAACAATTTGTTCAATTAATGTTTTATGAAAAATATCGATCTTTTATAAATTTTTCGGTATCAAACCCCAATCAATGAGAACACGTCCTTAAATATCTTTTACATGATTGGTGCGTTGCTATTATCAAAATTTTTCGCAATTAAAGAAAAGTAATAAGAAAAGTAATAAGTAATAAGAATTTATTTGCAAAGTAGAGTTTTATCTTTAGTTTCTTTTAAAATTTTTAAACTAATTGGAATAATATAGGTGATTTATATATCACAAATACATTGTGATATAAATTGTAATGTGAGAACATGTAAAATAATTTTAAATATATTCGCGATTCATTTAAACATTTAACATGCGTTTCCCACTTTTCAACACGAAACATTCTATTCAATTGACGTTTCACGAGAAATGTCGACCTTTTATAAACTTTTGGATACCAAGGCTAAACCAATCAGAATACGTTCTTAAATATTTCCCACGTGATTGGTGCAATGTTACTACTAAAATATTTCGCATTTAAAGAAAAATCGCAGGAAATCTTCCTTACTAATTTATTCGCAAGATAAATATTTTTATCTTTATTCTTTTTTAAGGTTTTTAAACTAATTAAAATGATATAGGTAATTTGTATATATTATAAATATATCGTAATGTAAATTGTTATTCCAATACGAGAATTTATAAAATTAATGTATTTTTAAATATTTGCGATTTATTTGCACGCGTTTCCCTCTTTTCAAAACGAAACATTCTATTCAATTGACGTTTCACGAGAAATGTCGACCTTTTATAAACTTTTGGGTACCAAGCTCAACCAATCAGGACACGTACTCAAATATCTTTTACGTGATTGGTGCGTTGTTGCTACCGAAATTTTTCGCGATTAAAGAAAAGTAACAAGGAATCTTTTTTCCTTATTCAGACATTAAGTTACGCCTTGGTACGTTTTTGAAAATTTTTTCTGTTCTACAATTTTTGTGTTGCAATAAATTGGTCTTACTCTTATATTGTTTTTTTTAATTTATTATTATTTTAAGAGTGTAGAGAGGTACTTAACCTCTACTCATTTTCCTATTATATTTTCACAAGCTTTTTAGCTTGTAATTAAAAAAAAAAAGAAAATCTTTTTTCTTTATTTATTCGTAAAATAAATGTTTTTATCTTTAATTTTGTCGTTTAATGTTTTTATGCAAATTGTTCGAATAACAAGTAATTCATATTTATCATCATAAATATATTGGGATATAAATTGTTGTTCCATAATGCGAGAATTTATAAAATTAATATACTTTTAATATTTCATTTAAGCACTTTACATGCATTTTTTATTTTTCAACTCGCAACATTCTCTTCAAATGACGTGTCACGAAAAATGTCGGTCTTTTATAAACTTTTGGGTACCAAGGGCTGACCAATCAGAACACGTTCTTAAATATCTTTTACGTGATTGGTGCAGTGCTGCTACTAAAATATTTTCCACTTAAAGAAAAGTCACAAGCAATCTTTCTTGCTTATTTATTCGCAAAATAGATAGTTTATCTTTATTATCTTTTTTTAAAGTTTTTAAACTAATTGGAATACTACGGATGATTTCTATATTATAAATATTGTTTTTCCATAAAACGAGATTTTATAAATCTAATATACTTTTGAATATTATTCTCGTTTAAAGTTTTTAATAAATTCGTAATATACGAATCCTTAAGATTATTTCATCGATTCGTTTAAAAATTTCAAGGATAATAAAGTGAAAACTATTTATTTTGCGAATAAATAAGCAAGGAAGATTTTCTACGACTTTTCTTTAAATGCGAAAAATTTTGGTAACAGCAACGCACCAATCACGTGAAAGATATTTAAGGATACGTCCTGATTGGTTGATCCTTGGTATTCGGAAGTTTATAAAAGGTCGACATTTTTCATGAAACGTCAATTGAATAAAGTGGAAAACACGCGCAAAGTGCTCGAATGAATCGCGATTATTTAATTTTATAAATTCTCTCTTTATGGAATTACAATTTATATCACAGTGTATTTATTATAAATACGTATTATATAGGTTATTCGATCAATTCGCTTAATAAATTTATTATAATGTAAAGCGAGAATATCGTACAATTCTTATTGATATACTTTTGAATTTGATATACGTTTAATAATCTTTTTTCGTTCGAATCGGAAATCTTTTTTTTTGATGAGAAGTGGACCATCAGTTTTCAAATGTTGGGATTATAACAACCGTGCATTAATTATTACTTCTTTAGTCAGGTATGTAAGCTTGAAATTTTCATTATCCTCTATATTATTAAGTCTCGAGCGTACAAAGCGGATATATTTTTACGCGAATCTTGTAATTACGACATTTGATTTCATCATTTATATATTACGATCTCGTTTAAACGCATTTTTCAAAAAAAGAAAAAGAACTTTAAATCTTGTTCTAATTGTTAATAAAATAAATTAATTATTCCTAATTATAATTTCATTATTCAAATTAATAATTTGGATTAAATCGTTATCGTATAATTAAAAGTTTCATTATCATATATCGTATCCTCTCCAAAATTCACGATCTTTTCTAAAAACACGGATTTTGGTTCGCATTTGTAATGTAAATTCAAGAGATTTAATTTATTTCTCGCAAATCGTTCTTATCACGTAATTCAGTCACGTATCAGTCCTTTGAGCGAACTTTGCTCGGGCGTCATTTGATAAGCATAAAAAGCCTTATCGCTCGTTTCAAACTCATCAAAGTTTAACGCTGGTTCGATTTAATCCACAATCACAAGGAAGATGCAACTGATTTCTATCAATTATTCTTGTCGGCACATTAATTTTTCATCGTGACCTTTTCTCCCGGATGCAAGCTCTAACCACGAGCTCGTAGTTGGTCAAGAACGATTGCTTTTAAATGATTAATCTCAAGAAGCTTTAACGTCTACGCAGACGAAAGATGCGACAAATTTATCTTATCGTTCAATTTATACAATTTCATCGATATAAAAATATAAGACGTAGATTCAATAATAATATTCACACGTTGAGTCATACGACATTTCTCGAGCCAATTTACGGGATTTAATTAATTTTGCTCGAGGCATAAATTTCGTTGTGTCGAGTGATGGCAAAGTGAGTATACGAGTCGACGACGAATAGGTTTGCCTTCAGATTTTACCTTAGTCCTCGGCTAATGACTAATTCCAAGCGACTGCTTTGGTAGACGAAGATGCTTTCATTGTGTTTGCATCTCGTTGCTGTTTAATATTTAACGGTAAAGTGGTGCGGAGCTGAACGACGTTTCAAACGCCGGAGGAATTCAAGCTTCGGTTACTCGATGAACGACCTCTTGTTTGTCGATAATTAAAGAGGTTCGTTAGAACAGAATTATCGAGTGTGAACGAACAAGTTTGACTCGATTATCAGCATCTCTCGATAATATAACACGTTCTTATTTTTTTCCTTACTCGAGCAATTTCGAATCGAATTAAAAAGAGTAGGAACGAATTTATTCGAAAGAGTTGGATAAAAAGGAAAATCGAAAGATGGAATGTCAACCATGAGGTCGCGTTTCAATTCTCTCTCTTCGAAAAGGGCGTTTAAACATCCAAGTACATCCCCCGGAATGGATTTTGCAGTTGCCACGACTTTTTAATTATAATAGTTTGGCGCGTTACTCCCCTTCTCCTATTTTTTTACGTAACAATCCACGGCACAAAGAGCTATCAATAAAATACGCTTGGTTACTTTTCTCTCGAACCAAAGCCCGATGTATAATTAAAATTACTTTCGCACACAGCTATTCGAGTACCCGTTCGAGCTTCCGTTTCAACAAGAGAGAAGAAAAAACTCGTAGCAATAAAAATACGATCATTGCGCAAAAGCTGCGATTCATCCCGATACGTAGGGTAGATCGATAAGAGAGTTGAGAAATTGTAACGTTCCACGAGGCAGGCAATAAATCAACGACTGTCAATTTTACCGCGAGTGGTATAACATTATTTTGGTCCGACAAAGCAACGTCTTTCCGCGCTGCTGGAATACGAACGAATCGGTGGATTTTCGTTAATCGAAAATTTCGAGGAGAAGCATTTCACCAATGCAGATGTCCTGCTGGGAATGATCCAAGCCGTCGTGGCCTTGCGAGGCGTGGCCCAGCGACCCGATATTTTTCCCGGATACGTACAACGACCTCGTTACTTTTCCAGTCGTTGTTCCAGTTTCTTCGCCGTTCTCCCGGCGGCTCCAATATCCTCGGAGTGGTTTCGGCGGTGATCATGATCCATGACCGTTGACTCGTCGCTACTTTGCAGTTACTCACGTTTGGATTCCGAGGGGGGGTCTGAAATTACGCCATTCGAATCTTCACGAGTTACGCATATATACTTGGTACACAGCCACTTCGATTACCTCGAGTATTTTTACATTTTTGGAACTCTACCAGTTGAGCGGGACATTAGGAATTTTGCTCCATGCAAAATACGTTCGAATTTCGGCAAATATTTTCCACCGCTTCTACACGTACGTTTCGCCGATCGATATATTCTTATTTAGGAAATTTATTCGTCCGAAATTTCGCTCGAATATCCTTTCGCAATCGCAAATTGTCGCGGTTGTGTAGCATCCGGACGATAGTTTCGTAAATTCCATTTTCCTTGCTAGACCGGCGAGATGATCGAGGATAACCATCTATCTAGCGAACGGGGAGGGGAAGATCAATCGTCCCGCTTCTTCTCTCCGCTTTTATCGCCATGAAAAATAAGTAAACATCGTCGCGTGGAAATATCGCATGCAGCGACGAATAAATTTTTGGACGGATCGAGTTCGTTTCAACGTAATGCGAACATCGATCTTATCGACGATATCGCAACAATTTTTGCGTACGTTTTTAATACCGTTAAAGGATGGAAAGATTTCGGCTGCGAGATCCGGCACCATTCTTCTTCGAGGGTGAAACGCATTATTCTTATTTTATCGCGATCGATCTCGCTTCATTTTTCCTACTTCCGCCTACTTTGGCCATATTTCACAGGGCAGCATCGCCGTACGGCCGTTCACAAGACGGAAAATTCGCGGATAATTCGCGGCATTCGTTTATCCGTCCAAGGGCGGGGTGGAAGGCTGTTCCACGGAGGTGGAAGAGATTGGAGCGTGACTCGAAGATGCGCATTCCGCCCTCTGTTCGCGCGTGTCGAGCCGGAAGGACATTTTAAAAGTGACGCGAGCCTATTTGTCTGCGGTGACCCCGATGGTGGCGCCGCGCTTTTTCCATCTTCTCGTGTCATCTCGCGTCCCATTTTCTCCCTTTGTGCTTACCTTTTCCTTGCCCCTCCCCTTCCAATCTTCCCTCCCGCGATTGATGACGCTCGTTTTCTCTCCGGATGGCCCGAGAAAAAGGAAACACTCCTATCCATCCTCTCCCCTAATGGACTTCCAACTATCGCGCATACGTTTCCCTTCCCGCCGATAATTACCGATCATTGGCCTCGTTTCGCGAATTTGTTGTCCTCGCTCGAAACCGCCTTATCGTTCGAAATGGAGATGGAAAGAATTCTGAGATAATGGCGCGGAATCGAGAGATCTTCTTCTTCCGCCACGACTCTTTTATTTCGCGTGCCAAGGATCCCCTATAAACACCACCATCCATCAAATACACGGTATCGTGACTCCGTATAATATGGCGGCGTTCTGGTTGGGACATGGACGGTTAATGTCTCGTTTAGAAATCGGATTTCACGCGAATCATCGATCGAACGCCATCGGGGAATATAGATGTCCAAGAATTCCTTCCTTTTCCTTCGCAACTTGGTTACGAACGGAAGAAGCGTATCGTTTAAACATTTTTTGCGATAATTAATTTGATTAAATTCTCCATGTTAATTTACTTGCTGCTTCGAAATTTCATTTCGAAAATCGCGTATCACGATTAAAGTTCGAACAAGATGCTTTCGAACTTTGTTTTACTAGTCGGCTAATCTAAATCTCGTATCTCGGACGCTCGCAATAAAATTACATCCTTCCACCAATGTTTCGCATTTTCCTTGAAACGGTTCACCTCTACAAACACGATAGACGTAATCTTGAAAATTACAGAATTCAGCAGCGGAAATAACCTCTCCCTTTATCGCGGACAACAAATTCCTCGTTTAAAACTTTCCTTACGCAAACGTTCCCCCTTTTTCCTTTCTTTTCTCGAGAACGGAATAGATCATAAAACTAACCTCTATTTACGAAACTTGGCGTTTGAATGATAATTACATTCGCTGGCATCGGCGTTATCTAGGATTCATACTCGGCGAGCTGACGCGCCGCGCGCGGAAACCTTGGAAGAATCTCTCGTTAACGCGGCGCAAGCGCACGAGCGTGGAATCGCGCGGACCTAATAAATGGGTTGATCGGATGAATTAGCGCGGCGCAATAACGCGGCGGACAAAGCGCGTTCGCATAACGAAACGTCACAGTGGCGAATGCGCGGCAGTCGTTAATTAATCAGCCCTCTCGCCTCCCGCTCGAGTATCGGCCTGCTCGAATAAATGGCGGAGCATCGGAATCATCTCACCACCGCCAGGTGATAAATATCTCCGCATTATTCGTTATTCATATAACATGCATATATGCATAGGCGGGGCGCATTGTGTCGGAAAAGGGTGGATGGAGGCCGGGATGAACCGGTGCACTGGTTAATTCGGTATAAATTTACATGTAATAATATTTCCGTTTCGCTCGACGGACCACCGCGATTCTTATCGCGACACGAATGTATATCGCGTTCATTGAAATTTTGCGGAGCTACGATTTGCGATTCCTTCGTGCTTCGTGTGTTTTTTCTTTTTTTTCGTACGATACGAAATTCATCTCTGTAGGAAAATTGACGATATAGTTGGATCGAGTAAAATATTATTATTATTATTATTATTATTACAGCTGGATTTTCGTGCAAAGAAATTTTCCCCGGGAAGAAGTTTAATATTCAAAAGTCGGAGGGAAAAAGAAAAAGTTTGCGAGGGATTCGCTTAGCGTCGCGTAACTACAGAGATGTATTCCGATCTAGAAATCTCATGATTCTCGTAATTTCTCGGCCTCGCGGGAAGACAAAGAAACGAGGGAGGCTTTCCTTTTTTCGAAACTCGACGGTGGTAAATTTTCGAGTCGTTTCTCAAAGTTATATATTTCGGTTTTAATCCGGGTATCTAGTTTACAGTATGATAATGGGGCGTAGTTTGATTTGTTTCGTATTAGTTGCCAAGTAACACGGAAACTATATAGTTTACGATGTTGTTTGACACCGGGCTAATATTGACGATGGCCCCGTGTTCGTCACTGGCTGCTCAATTTGCATAACCGAATCGATTAATCTTGGTAAAAGTCGAATCCATCTATCGACTCTTAAAAAAAAGAGAAAGGAAAACAACGAAGGGGGGGAATAGAAAGACGAGTGGTTAATGGAACAAATGGGAAATGGAAAGGAGAAGGAAATTAAAATGCCAGGCTGGCGCGGAACAGAAGCCCCGCTTGCTTATTTATTCCATTACAAAAGCTCGCGGTTGTTCCGTTGAACGCGCTTTTCTCGCCGCATTAAAAAATTCGGTTCTCGTTCGGGGATGATATCCCCCTTAAACTTTCCCCTTGCCAGAAAAATAGGTGGAAATCGCGCAGCGATTTATCTCTCGAAAATGAAAATTTCAAAACGCTGTTCCACCTTTTCGAAGCGCTCCTCCTGCTGTTATTCCACGCGTTTGCACTGGCCACGTCAGCCGCACAAAGTCTCGGTTATTTTCCCGAGGCGGAAGCAACAACAGGACAATCCGCGTCCGAGCTCGCGGTGGAGAGAAAAATTAAAAGTCCTACGTACGTCTCGCGCCGTACAAAGGGTTAACGAACAGCCGGGGGATGATCGAGGAGGGGCGAGCGGCGGAAAAGAGTGAACTCCTTTTCTTTCGCGTCCATTACGCGCCATCGGGGCGACGCATCCCGTTTTGAAATTCTTTACGTTTCCGTACGACCCGCTTTCATTATCTCTCCCTCTTTTCCCCGTCCCCGCGTCTCGTCTCGAGTTAAAAATATATTCCTCGAACCCTCGTAACTTTTTTAACATCTTTACACACGCGAAAAGAACGCTTTGGAAATCCGTCGCTGCGTTATTCGCGATAAACTCGTAAAACTTTTCATTTTAAAATCAGATCAGCGAGTTCGTAGAACAACGAAATCTACGAAATAAACTTCCCTTTTCGATAGATTTATCCGCGCGTGTTACACGCGTCGATACATCGACGAGCTGTCAAAAGCGGCGCGGCGGTTCGCTTAAAAAGAGAAACGTGCGTTTCATCCGACCACTTTGTCCATTCTACGCGCGAACCGAATATCAAAGAACGGAAAGGAAAAAATCGAGGGAGAAAGGGAAAGAAAAGAGGCCCGACCAACGAGATAAAGGGGATTATCGATCGTGGGATGAATATTGCTCGCTTTTTCAATTGTTTAACCCGCCCCTCCTCGCGCCAGGTGTTTATCGATTTTCGAACAACCCGCCGCTCTTATTATTCGAGGACAAAACTCGACGTGTTAACACGGAATACCCCTTCTCGATCGTCCTCGCTTTGGCCAAGTTTCCGTATCTTGGGAGGGAGAGGCGGAGGGCTGCGAGTCGAAGGCCGATAAAACTTTGGGGAATTATTTAAATAGCTTGCACTCGATCGACCATTCACCGTGGAGTTGCGGAGTAATCGGCGACGGTCCCACCCTCCGCGAGATTCAATCACGCGACCTCGTTCTCCAATTACTTTCGAGAAACGAGCAATCTTCCTTCTATTAAACGGCCGATCGATTTTACAATTTTGTTGCGTCCACGTTCCTGCCCTCCCTCTTCCTCGGGATTAAACTTTAAAACGTGCGAAATTTGCCAATCGCTTTCTTCCTCCTTTGCGATCGTAAACGAGTTGCAACGAGGAGGAGATTTGAAGGAGACGGCTCGAGATACTCGAGATTAATCGAATCGTTATCCATTATCGTTCGTGTTCATCGATCGTCGATAAGAGCACTTGTGCACGACCGAGTCGACCTTCGAAACTCGTTTTAAGAAAGGATCTTTGCAACGAAATGTGTATAGACGTGGTCGAAGATTAATTTTGAAATCGTATCCTTGAAAACGAGAGTCAAGATGTAACGAAAGCGAAGGAATTGAGATCACGACTCCGTAGGATATATTATCGAGGCACGAAAAAGAATCCTATTTATAGCGGTTTTCAAGGCAAGTCGGAGTTAATAGGGATCTCAGGTGCGCGCCAGTTCGGAAGAGAATGGCTGTAAGGCGGGCCAAAGTGTCGCGCTAATAGGCCTGTCAGTCCAACTGCTGTCGCACTTCTCTTGTTCCGTTAATCGTTGCTTTGTAACACGAACGAAGCGAAATCGGCCCGGACGTTCTCCATTATTAATTAACCGTGTCGTTTGTCCAACTTTTGCTCGTCCCGATAAAATTCGAACGGATTCGCGCATAAAAAGCGAAATTGCGTGAACGAAAATAACGGTAAAGGTCGCCATTTTCCACCCAGCTTCTTGCAACGACGCGTCGGAATTTATTTCAACTTCACCTTGATGAATATTCGTGTTAACATTCTTCACGGATTTCTCTCTGTTTTTCTCGCTGTTATATCAAAAAACAATCGATGGACGATCAATTAAGCTAGCTCGACGCGTTTGATCCGGAGCAGTCGTTCGGTTCACATCTATATACGTTCCTACCAAAGTAGAAATCAATATTTTGAAACGAAACAATTCAGTTTCTACGTAAAATACTCTGCCCGCCCAACCTCGACATACAAATTCGTAATGCAAATTTACAAACAACCGTACGATATAGAAATTAATGCGTATATATATTTTTTAATAGACATCGTACGCGAAACGTTTAAATCAACAACGTGGAGGATATTTTGGCAGGAAATTTTGGCAAGGCGTGTCCAAACTCGAACACGTTTCTACGTCGTAGCAAGAAAATAATTAACGATCGCCTCGTTAAAACCGTGGAAATTTCACGCGTGCACGAAATAAAATAGAATCATCGCCTCTCGCTCTCCCTGTCTCGCGCGCTGAATGGGTGGGAGCGAGAGGGAGAGAGGGGAAAATGGCGAAAAGCTTGGAGCGGAGAGGCGCGTCCAAGTGGAAGGCACGATCGGGAACGGCGGTCCTTTCCTTCCATTCTCTCCCTCTCGGTTTCTTTCTCGTCTCACTCTCACCGGCTCACCGAGAATCGGGGAATGTCCTCGTGGCGAGAGTGGTCGTCAGTGTCTCGGTAGACCTCCATCTGGAACCTAGCTGCGTGCACAGGAAACGGCTGGCTCGCGTGTCGCTCGGTGTCACGTGTAACGGAAACGCGGCGTGCCCGATGACGCCTGGAATCTCAAAGGTAGACGAGGGACCACGGTGATCGCGACGGCTTCGACCCGCTTGCTCGCAGATTCGATTCCCTGTCTCGTCGGTGGTACGTGTGCCGCGAACGCTTCTTGGTGCGATGAAACGGGATTGCCGAGCCGATCGTTCCTCCGTCATTCCTCTCCTCTCCCTGTCGCTTTTCGAAACTTCGAACACGAGTGACGCGTGATGAGAAGAAGCACGCGCCTGTTTTTGGAGAAGCAAGATCGATTGAACGGCGAGAAAGGCAGGTTGTTACCGCTGCGACCGATTGATGGGAGGCATTGTATCGTTGATAGTTGGCTCGTTCGTTGTTAAACGAGGCGTAATTCTTTCGCCCGCGATCCCGATGACATCAACGCTGTAGAAAGCCGCGGTGTGGTTCGCGACCGCGAAAGGAAATTGCTCGAATCACGATGGGGGTGAAAATCTCTCGAACGCGATTTGCGCGCAATTTAATCGAACGATTCAACTGCATTAGACGCGGCGGCCGATCGGCGGCCGGGGAGGGTGCGATCTGTGCCTGGCTGTAATCAGGAGGAAATAATTTGTTTGGTCAAGCACCAGTTACGCGAAATCTGATTGGTTACAGATAATCGATCGGTTTACGTAGCGCGAGGAGGAATTAGGGCCCGTTTGCCGGTTATCATTGCTAATCGTGTTCACTTCGGGAACCCGAATTTTGATTTTCATATTTGCTCGTCTGTTTCGAACGAATATTTCCCCGGAAAACGTGAAAGCGAAATTAATTCGTTCGAACGAGCGCCTAATTGTCCACCAGTCGATCGATAATCTTTCGTTCGCGCGTTAATCACGATATTTTCAATTGCGCGTTAAATACGTTATCGAGAGATAGATTCTTTCGATGACCAATGAAAAATATGTTACATCGTACACGATGTAAGGCGCGAAATTCGGATATCGATTAAACGTTTTTCGCGGTAGAAAAGCACAAAGCAAGCACATTTGAGCAATTTTTCTTTGATCGGTTGGAGATGTTTCGTTTCCGGTTTCTCGCGTTCGCCTTTAAGATTCGAGCCAACAAAAATCGGCGACTCTGTCGGTTCGCGACGGGACGAATGAAAAGGGTGGAAAGCTCGGCGGGGATGAAGAGACTTCGATCCTCCCTCTTTGATATCAGCATTCCTCCCCCCCTACTCTTGCGTGTGGTTTAAATTCACGAAAATCTTCTTTGCCGATTCCTTCCACGACACCAGAGAGCATGCTCGAATCGTTCCATTTCCAATTGTTTTCTCCCGACATCGAAGAATTAAAGCACGAAGAAAATCTAGTGATTCGATCGTTCAGTTCGATAATTTTCTTTATAATTATCTTTAGAATTCCATCATTAACGAGCATTGAGAATAATCATTTTACGTTAAACGAACTTTGCACAAGACGCGACGCTATTTTTATCGTAATTAAATTTTCGCGGCACGCGATATTAGCCGCGCCCTCTAGCGGTTAATCGATAATCGATTCTGACATTAGATCGTGCGCGTCAGTCGTGCGCCCGGTACCGTAACGTTCGTGATCTTTTCGCACGAGTCGTCGTTAATCCTTCATTCGTGAGTTCAAAACCGTTGAGATACTTTCAATTATCGCAGTGTCTTAATCTCGAGTGTGGCAATTCCTCGTTTTCGAATCGCGTGAACCTCGGGCGAAGCTTTCAATGTAATTCGCGTAAATACTCTTCGCGATTCCTTCGAATGGTTTTCGAGTGTGTCGATACACGGTGTGTTCCGATGGTGTGTTCTAGCTGAAACAAGTGCTGCGGGGAGTCGACAAATTTCAAGTGCCGCGAAACGATCTTACGCTTTATATGCTGTGCAACCGCAACTAAAGTTAAGGACGAGACGAAGAACGAGGAGAGGAGAAGAGAAAGACAGCGAGGGAGAAACTGCTTTAACCAGTTCGAAAAAACGGTGAGTCGACGAAATAAAGTTTAAAAGCTTTTACTCGTCGTTACTCTTGACGCGTAATTATCCTATAATTTAATAGTTTTCGAAGTGATAACTTTGTGAAAATCGCGAGGTAAAAGATAGAAATTGGTAGGAAATGGCGGAAAATGGCGGGAAATGGCGGGAACATGGCGGAACATTATGTGACGTCACCATGACATTTATCGATTTCGCAACAATAATCGATAATCGATAGAGATGGCGAATACATATATCGAGACGTAAGTGCGTGTAACGTTCATTTCTAATCATCGATACGATTTATTTTCAAGCGATGCATATTCGGTCGTGATATTAGATTCTTCTTGTAAAATTTCGAGGCTATCGCGACATCTGTGAATCGTGAAACTGTATGTGAAACTATATTTCACATACACGTGCGCAATGTCTCGGCACGTTTCGTCAAATGTTTCGGAATATATATTTTTCTATATATTTTCTTTTCTTTGTACTCTTGATTATTTTTTAATTTTCTGATTAATTTTTTAGAATCGTAAAAAAAACTTTTATGCTTGAAACTTCACGTTATATATATGAATACGTAGGATCATCGTGTAGGAGGTTATGTTCGAAAGAAACACGTTTCTATCCTTTTTTGATAAGAATGAAAGTCAAAAATTAGTTTTTGGAGATTACGAATTTTAAGTGTACATTTCTTACATTTCTTACACACGACAAAATATTAAATTTAACGGACAAGACAGGTTTAAGTTTTGACATAAACAGTTTCGCGAAGAGTTAACGAGTAATTAAATAAACGGGAAATTATTTCCGTTCGAAGATAACTTTTTGCGAGGATGTATAATTTTGATGTACGAACGGTAATAATTCTCGCGATAAAATTAACCAAAAAATGTTGTATATCCGATAATAGACGACTCGTGGAGGAATTTTGCTTCGTTGAGAATAATCTTTCCATTTTGAAATTTTTCACGTCTTTTCTAACGAAGATTACCGCGGGGAGGGGATGGAAGTAGACAAGGCAACGAACGAATTTACCGAACATTTGCCTGCTAATTCACCTATGCGAACAGTGTAATCCGGTTATATTGTCGAAACCACGGGAATGTGCGGCTGCGTACCTGTGCGGTTAATAGAACCTCTCCTATTCTCCGTCTATTCGCGCGGGTACACGCGTCCCCTGGTGTATTTACACGTGCGCGATTTGGTAGACGCGCGCGTGTGTGCGTCGCCTGGCCGGTATGCACGGCTCGGCCGCGAACAAAAGGGCGAGAAAGAAAGGAACTGGGTCAATGTGATTTCGCGAACTCTTTCCGTACCCGCGATCGCAATTTAACTTGCACGACCGCGTGTTGTTCGTCGTGTTTTACGAACCTCCGTTGCCCCATTTCGCCTTCCTCCATTCCACGTCCCGTTTAAGCGAAAGAACAACCTTTTAATGGGTGTAATCGGGCCGATTTTCACGGACAAAGGAATTCCACGACGAAATTTGCGCCCACCTGTCAACACTTTTCTTCGAGAGGAAACGTTGCTCCCGAGTATTCGATATCGGTGTACCGTTTTACCGGTTTGCCCACTTTCACTTCACAATCGTCCTAACACGATTTCAATACGATCTCTCGTCCGATAATAATAACGATCAACCAGGGTTACCCTTTCGTTTTCGTGGATTTGAAAAATCGGGCCAGCCAGTGGGCGGATGAGAATAGAGAAAAAGCGGGAACAAGGTGGGACGAAATTCCGTGTCTCGATTATCGATCCCACACCTCCCCCCTCGCTACGTGTCCCGCAATCGAATTGGCCGGTTTGTCGGGGCTTGGCGAACGTTTGCCCGCCAATTTACTTAGGCACGACGTGCGTGAACCTGCGACAACCTCGTTAACGTTATCGGGCACACGGTAACGTGCAAATGCGCCGCGATTATCGCCCGGTGCAAATTACGCTCATCCCGCGGATTAAAATTTTCACGGCGCGCATCTCGCGAGAATTAAGGAAAGAATCGAGAATTGTGGGGCAATGGAGATTTTATTCGCGACTTAATTGCTCTTGATAGACTTTTTTACTAATCGAGTCGGAGAGAACGTCTCCATCGAGAACCTCTTAGTCCTTCTTATCGTTATTATAAGAGAGCTTTTCGCGAAGTGAAAATAGAGGAGAAAGTCTGTGTTATCCTCCTCCCGGAAGTTTGGAAGAGCATACACGCGACGTGAAGAAGCTCGAAGACAGCCAGAGAGAAATCGTAGGGAATCGTGATCGATCGAAGCGCGATTAATTAAGACGTTTGTGTTAATTATCTTCCGATAAACACGTTTTCGTCGTAAATTGGAATGGAATTTTAGACGTCGCATAAGCAGCCTGGCACGATTGTTAATTTTCGGGTTGGACGTCGTATTATCCGAGGGCGCAAATTGCCTCTCTTGGAACGAACTCGAGAGTTACCTGGACGTCTAATGGGGTTGGCTCGTACTCGCCGCGGATTTAAACAACCTCCGCCCGGGAGCCAACTTAACTTCCAGTTAACCACGCTCGCGAATCTCTCGTTTCCTTTTCCTCGAGGGTTGAAACTCTCGTTTCGACCGGATCGAAATTAAGAAAACTCTCGTGACTCGGTTTAATTCCGTCCAACAGCGACGCGACGATACGTATTTTAAACTTTCGAGGAAAAAGGGGACGAAGATTGAAATATTTCACGCGTAAAAATGAATTGTTCCAGGATCGAATCGCATTTTTCACAGCTTCCAAAATCGGTATTTATTACGTTCCGTGCGTATCGTATCGCGTACCCTTCTCTCGGCATCCACGATAATAAATCGAATCTCGGCTCGATTGTTTCCCGTTGTTAAATATTTACAAAGAACCCGTGTATTTTTTTTCCCTGCAATTTGTTCCACGGTAAACAGAATCGGCGAGCGCGCCACGGTCATCGAAATTGCATAAATTTTATTATCAATTGACCAATTCTAGCGCTTTTTCCCCGTACGGTATTATCGACGTCCGATCGAACGAGCATCGATCGTGATTCCGGCGTGCTCGTTTTTCTAAATAAAAACAGAGTCGTTCGATAATTCCCTCCCCCGAATTTTGTTTCCCGCTGCAAAATACTCGATTTCGATACTCGTTCGACGATGATCGATTCGACGCGAGAATTTATATTCCACAGGGATTATTATTCCGTATGGTTTGCAGCGGGTGAATCTGCAGAGGTGAATTGGTTCGAATAAGTTGCTAGATAGACTAGAATACCGGTTGTTTAGATATCGATTATCGGATATTTGATTCGATTAAATCCGAATACCGATTCGTTCATCCCCGATTACGCATAACCGATATAACTTTTGTTCGTATAATACTCTTTTACGCGATATTATACAATTATACTCATCCAATTATTGATATCAGCTTTATCCATCTGACGAGTGATCAAGATGTCGCGCAAGTATTGGTTCAAATAAATAAATATCAGACGGTTAACAGTTAATTCCTCTTGAAATTGCATGGACGAATGAAAAAGGAACTCGTTCCGTTGTACCCAAGTTGGAGCCTTATTTGCATACCGTCTTACGTCACCCAATCTGGCGCGACGAGTACTATAATTCTCGTAACCGCGACACTCGTCCCCTTTCCAACTCGGCGGCGGAGACGGGGAACGGTTGGAAACGGAACCGAGTCGAAATGACTCGGGAAGTGCTAAACCGCGAAACGTCGCGAAATAATCGTCGTTGCGGATTCGCCACCGTCCTCGCGCCCGTCAATTACATCCGCCAACAATTCCGCCATCCTTCTTCCTCTATTCGCGATCTGTCTTTAGCGAAGGATTCGAAATTGCCACGATTAATCCGTCCCTCGCTTTCCTTCTCGTTCGAGTCTATTTTTTCCCGCGGAACGTGCGTTTAAGTGGAAATTTCGAGCGAAACGAAACGATCGAGAGAAGCGCATTGAACAAAGCGGGGAAAACTTGTCGCTTTATTCGCGTGGTTAAAAATTGATGGCATCGCGCTCGAACGAGTTTGACCGTTGGTCGGATCGTTCGGGCAACATTCCAATCTTTTCGAAACTAATTACAGTGGCGGAAATTCATATTGATCTCGTCGATTAATTAAATAACGCGATCGCTAATTTTCTACCTCGAGACTCCATCGCCGCGATATGAAATAACAATTTCGAACGGGAAATTTTCTCGCAACGACAGCCGGTAATCTCGATCGTAATATTTCCATTTCGATGTTGCGGCCCGGCTATTCATTTCGCGTTACATACATTTCCAATAATTAAACTTCTCATTATCCCCTTCTTCATTTTCGAGGCGTCGTTGTGTTTATCGGTGACCGTGCTTTCCGCCTCATTTAACAAACGGAATGGACAATTAACGCGACGATCGAGTTTAAAAATCATTCAACTCCCCCCTCCTTCTGCGGTTCTTCACCGAAACGGACCGAAAATTGTCGCTGCGATTTATTCTCCGCGCGGTGGACACCGAATCGACGGTTGAAAAATTCAAGGACCGATCCGCGCACGGAATACAAATTTTCGCGCTATCATTTCTCCCCCCGAGCCGAATATTCCGTTCGAAACGGTGCGCTCGGCGATTTTCTCGTATTTACGTTGACACCTTGTACTCGTCGTAATTCTTTTATTAACCGGCCATTTATTCAATTACGTCGGAAAAGATTCTCGCGAAACATTTTATTATTCGCTTTATCCGGCTCGGATAATAATGTATTGATTGCCCGTTTCTGCTCGTTTTATTGCGTCGTTAAAAACTTCATAAAAGGCGATATTGAGGGAAAAAAATTAAAACAAACGAGCCATTTTTTCATACAACGGTTTTTTTTATAAAACGAAGCAATTTACAATACGACAAAATGTACGATGATCCTAATTGTAGAAAGAAACAATTAAAACGAACCGTTACAACTCGTTCCACGAGCTTTCAAATAATTTCTCGGTAAACGAAACATCGTGACTAACGATCCTTTTACGTAAACGTTAGATCAAGGTAAAACGATCGCCGTGCGTATCCATCTATTTCCGCCTGCCGTTCGAGCTCTAATTACGCCCCCCTCCCGAACGTTGATGCTTTCTAATCCCCGTTCTGGACGCACGTGTTCTTTTGTCTCGCGGAGCGAAAAAAGGAAAATCCGCGCTCTCGATTATCCGCGATACGCGAGATAACCGCGCTCGATTTCCCGCTCAACGAGGGGAATGTTAGTTTTCGAGGATTAAAGGGGATGGGAGAGGCATCGTCCGGCCCGATATACCCGAAACCGGCTTCCCCGGAATAATTCGGTTGGAACCGCTTTTGTTTCGGATTGGGAAAAAATGGCGGGCCAAATTGGAGCGTGTTTACGGAAACGAAGCGAATTTTCGTTTCGTGCAATCAACTTGCACAGCATGTTAGGGAGAGAGATTTTTCTCGGATGTCTCGCTAATTGGCTGCTTGTTTCTTGCTTGGTCACCCTTTTTTCGTAATCTCGTAATCTCGTTCGATGAGAACACGAATTATTCTCCGTTATCTCTCTTTGGGGCTAAGTTGGGGCTAATATTCGATGGAAACGCGTAGCCGGATAATATCCCGTTTCTGATAGGTCGCCGTTTAACCTGGTTGCGCTGTTGGTTACGTAACAATTACGTAAGGTCATCGTGTGGCAGTGAATGCAACCAGGTGGGTTTATTGTTCCGTCGTCGAAGGATAGAACGGATCGCGGTGAAAATGCACGGGTGACGCAACGCGCCAATACCGTTTATTTCCCTCGCACGCGTGGAATTCGCGAGGTGTAAACGTGGTATCTGGTCCCACGAAGGCGTAACGTAGAAATTTTCATCCATTTCCTTGGCTTTTTTCGAGCGTGCGCCGCGTGGAAAACGCTATTTATACCAATTGATCATCGAAACTCTTGGCCAACGATGAACTCCACCGTCATCGTTTCGAAAAAACTATTTTCGAGAGTTTAATAATTTTGAGTCGACTCGCGTCGTAGCGCGAGTTTGGAGCAAGAAACCGTTTAATCGATGAAAACGGGAGCAAGAAATGACGGAGGTTAATGGTAACGCGATTCGGCCCAGATATGATTTCACACGGGAGGAATGCGGCCTCTATCAATCTCCGGCGAAGTCACCGGTCGGATCGCAAACAACTGGTCTAAGAACTCGTTTTAGAAGCGAGACGTGACCCAGCCGGCGAGTGTCCCGAATGCTCGTCGAGCGACGACCGAAGCGGCCACGTTTCGAAAGAACTTTACCATTTGCTTCGCGACGTCGCGAGTCCCGATGATACCCGCCGACACTTGGCAAATTGAAGCGGAGAGGAAGTCGGTAGCTCCGGAGCGAATATCAGGGAAGATGGCGAAACTGTTGTAGAACCGCGGCGAACGATGGTGCAACTTTGACAACGATCGGGATGGAACCCACTTAGGATACGTACAAGTTTGCCAGACCGTAGTGGACACGGTACAATTCCTCTGGATTCGGCCAAATTTCTGCCCGACTAAACTATGCCACCGTAACCGAATCGATCTTTTCCTCCCATCCCGTTTTCTCTAAAATTCCTTATCTCTTCGATCATCGACCGATACGATTCGCCAATGATTTGTTTTCCTAGTGAAACGTGTAACCGCGACCGGATATTCCCTCGTTTTTCGCGTATTCCGATCGAGTAGAAGCGATCCAGTCTAATCGACGTGCCCCTGCGTTCGCTTCTACCCGATTCGACTAACTTTCCTATCGTCTCGGTGATTCTATCGACGTTTCGCATTGTCCCTTGAATTTTGATCACCGTGTACAACGTTTGCGCATCGAACGGACTAGGAATGTTTAGATTACGTTCGAAAATAGAACGATGCTCTCTTTCCTCCGAATCGTTAATCGATGAAATTCGTATTTCCTCGCTTCTCTCGGTATATATATTTATATATATTTGGTCGATTCTCGAGCAATTCGCGAGTAATTGAAACTCACGGCGCGCGCACGGACTTTATTAAACTCGAGCAATGAAACTTTACACGCGGCGTTATTCTTTTTGAACGATCGGGGAGAAAGTTTTCTCATCGCGATAAAAACGATCCTCGTTTCATCGAGACGAAATTCGGGAAGCAAATTCGTCGCGAATAACGTCGCCTCGCGCAAATCTTTCTCCTCCCTTCGATTTTTCATTTTTCTGCACAGAACGGAGGCGATCTCTGTGAATTATTGTCATTATTATTATTCGTAGTAAAAAAACTTGGATAAAAATTTTAGTCGATGACGATCGAAATACATGGACGCGAAGATGGAAGAAAATTGGAAAAATCAAAGGGCGGCAACGTTCAATTTCAAAATCGTCATAGCGGTAATTATGCCTCGCGGCCATTGCGTAATTAGCGTTTTTTATCCCCTCGGACGTAAAACGCATTTTATGGACGATATTAACGGTAATGGACGCGGAGGTGGTAGTAAAAGAGGGTCGATGGACTTTATCGATACTCTCCTCCCATCTTCCTCTCGAGATCGTAAAGCGAATCGTCGTCTCGATTCTTCTTCCAGGTAAAAAACCGTATTTCGATCCCAATCAAATAAGATTTATCGGCGAGTAAACCGTTCCCTCGATAATCAATCCTTATTTACGTAGGACGTAAATTTAGAGAAATTTACGGTGGAAGTTTATTAGGTGGTCGTTTGTCGGTTTATCGGGGTGACAACTAGGCAAATTAGCGATTGTTGGGGCAAAATTTGGTTTGCGCGGCGATCTCGTTTGACACGAACGAAAAACTCTTTCGTTTCCCCATTGAATTCTCTTTCGACTAATGAGAGTTTCATCCGCTCATCGGATTCCGCGTGACAAATGGTCCTTCCCTTCGCCGATGCAAACTTGCTTCATTAAAACGGCTGCATTAATTTGTCACAGATTCGCGAGCTCCAATCTCTTGAATTTCCGTCTAGGATTATGTCAAAGAGGAACCACCCATCCCTCGAATACATATCTGCCACCCCGACTTTCTACCTTCTATTTATCCTCTAGGAAGCACCCTAGAGCTGTACGCGCGCTCCCTTGAAAAAATTTCGCTTTATTAAAGCGTGAAAAATCATAGGATAAATTACACAAAACTTTCGAGAACATCGAACCGATTTTTCACCTTGGAAAGGAAAAACAACGCGGAAAGTTTGTCTCTTACCAAGTAAAAAAGTTTCCACCGACCGAGAGTCCGCTCAACGAACGATTCGTCCAACGATTCGAATGCGACGCCGAGTGAAGCGATCGTTCGAGAGATCGAGGCATCGACTTGCGAGTCGAGCAGGCGATCAGCTGACTCAGGAGATGGCGCAGGTGATTCGTGTCACCTGTGTACCTTCCCCCTCCTCCTTCTCCTCCTCCTCCTCTTCGTTCGAAAAGATCACGATTAGGCCGACCTTTCGATGGTTGACCGCCCTGGAAAAGGTAAATCCTGGCTTCAGGTGAGCAAACAGGTGCATTCGACCAGGGGATCAGGTGACGCGAGAGATCGCGTTTCGAACCGGTTCCTCGCTCGCTGGAATCTCAGGTGCGCGACGAGTACCTCGATCGAGTGGAGACGTTTCCTCCATTTTCGTTATATTTTTCGTTTATTTGGAACCCGCTATTCAATTATTAACGCATTTTTCGCCGTACATTTACATAATTTACGACATTAATGTAACCAGATTAATTAAAAATGATGATTTAGCTCGCTCCAGCGGAATTATATTAGTCGTGTAATAAATTAATTATTTTGCTAATTGCGTTATAAACTCGCTTGATTTTTTTATCAACGCCTTCCGTAATTAATATTGTTATAACGAGTTTACGTATTTTTCGGATTAAAATCTCTCCGACTTTCATCTTTTCGACGAAATTTAAATTTACGCACGTTTCCACGGAAATAGTTGAAACGCTAATATTCGTGTCGTAACGCGAACGTAACGGAGAACGTAGAGCGAAAGCCACTCGATTCGAGCGAGGAGAAAAGAAAAGTAAGAGGAAGATTGGCGATCCTCCTTCTCGCTTGTTGTCCTGGTATCGAACACCTGTTCGCGCACCTGAATCACCTGGAACGTGAATTTATCTGCGCACACGGGGTCACTCGTCGAGAGTCCTCCTTGCGATCTTTACCGCTCTGGTAGAGGAGCTGTCGTTTTGTTTTAACCCTTTCGAACCTATGACTTCCCTTTCCAGGGAACAATCCGAGTAACTCGCCCTTCGATCCTTCCTTCCAATCCAATCCAACACCGGTTCTTCTTTTTCGAACACAAGTTTTCTCCTAAAATTTATTATTTTAGAAATCCGTGCTAATTTTTCGTACACGTATACGACGTTCTGGTCGTCTGGAATAGATTAGAATTTTAAAATCAGCCACGTATTTATATTCGTTTACAAAACGTGTTTAAATTTCTAGGTCAACGGTCTAGCTATTAAAATATTGAAATAGAAAGAAAGGATGTCTGTTGTTCAAACACGAAGAATACGTTATTACTTTTGACATTCAATTCGATGGTCATTTGCGTGCGCGTGTAATTTATTAAGAGAAGACGAAACAAAATTTCTTCGAGCCGCGATCGATCAACGAAGGAAACATTTGTGTTTACACGGGCTGTTTAAAATTGCCGAGAGCCGGTATACGCTAATATTTTCGAAACAAGAGATATGTTTTTTATTTACAAGATACACACGGACGCGTCGTTCGGTCGTTGGTCGTCAATTCAGGTATATCGGCCGATTCCGTATGTCAGGAGAGCAGGAAATGCAGGTAGAGAACATCGATCGCGTCCCACCTGAGGCGAGTGCAACGTGCAACGTGTCTTGGTGCACTCGACTCTGTGAATATCGTTGTAGTGCATCTCGGACTAGGACAGTATACTTCGACCATTCGTCGTTACAGTTTTGCCGGATGAAATCGAGGGGAAGAAAGTTTTTCGAACTTATTCAAGGATTGGAACGAGCGTTAAAGATCGACCGACTCGTCGCAATATCATCCGGAGGATGATATTCATGCGCTTTGCGATGATGATTAGATTCTCATTTTTATCGCACGATGCGATTTTTCACGCTTCGTGAACGGGAACGATATTGGATTCCATTCTCGACGAAAGAGGAGATAATAAAGAAGATTCGAGAAATACCAGAGAGGATGTTAAAACTTGTAATCGCGTTCCGATTTCATACGACTTTCTACGGAAAAATTTCCTCGATCGCTTCGCCAGCATTTATTTCATCTTAGCAGCTCAAGAATTAAAATTCGAGTCGACACTTGGAAGATAACGTTACGAACGTAATCTTAGTTTTATCGAATCGGGATGATGATTAGTTTCCGAGTAAATTAAAAAGGGGGAAATTCGTGTCGCGAATGTTGCCAGTCCAGAAGAAAATGGACTATCGATCGCGTGGAATCGCAAACGGGGACACGGGCGACGAAACTGGCGCAAAAGGTGTCCCTCCGAACTTGTTTTCGTTAAAAAACGATATTAAACTCGCGTTTATTAACCGTCCGATTCGAAGCGAAGATTTCGAATGCTGAAAAAGATTAAAAGTCAGCGCGACACGGCCGAACCCGAATAACGATAAACGTTGGGGAGATTTGCATTTGTCCCAATTTCACGGAATACGAAAGTGGCGAATCTATCGCGTTAATTCAACGTTTCACGAGTAAACCGGAGCTTTTCTCCACGATTTGGAAAAGTGAACATTTGTTCGCAGCGTTGTCCGACTGCCGACAATTATGCGATCTCTATTCGATTTCTATTCGGACCCGTACGGATCCACGTGTGGACGAATTATTCGTGCTCGTTCGTACGTTAAATAATACACCGGCTATTGATTTCCCGTCAATAAACGCGTTCTCGTTCGGAAACGCATAGACGGGAACGATGGAAACGGAAGCTTTAACGATCCCCTGTGTCGTCTATTCGTAACGATAGAATCGAATATATTATTAATCGTCGGACGAGTGCGTAAATTTTTTCAATTCAAATTTCCTTTAAATTGTCTCGTTAACGAAACGAATCGACGCGATCGAGCAAACGCTTGGAAGTGTACGAATTATCATTTCTTAAATTACCACGTGCACGTAAAGAAAGGATACAGCGATGGCGCGCGAGAAAAGGAAAGGCGAGGTAAGACTCGGTCGACGTCCACCGATTTCTTGTTAACCTGTTACCTCCTCGTGCGGTTTACCCCTACCATGGATGTGGACGGTTGGAAACAAGCGGCGGCAAGAGGAGAAGGAAGGAAGGAAGGAAGGAAGGGATGGAGGAGCGATGGGAGGTGGGGATGGAGAACCGCGACCTTACACCTTGGCCGTCCACGGGTGCGACATCCTTCCATATCTGGTACCCTGTTCGCCCACGCTCGTGGAATTTACCTGAAAAGGAAATCCGAGCTTCCTTTACCTGCTCACGCGCGTTGTACGTGTGCTCGTCACGCGGCGAGAACATCGACGCGCCACCACCTCGCCGCGTTGCCTCTCGTGCTCCCCTGGTATCCCGACTCGTGCAAATCATCCAGACATCGCGTGGATCGGCCCACGAAACTTTCGCGTTTCGTTCGCCTTTCGAGCTACGAGAAACTGTTAGTTGGCTGTATGGGACGAACGGAGGAGTCTCGAAACGGAGGAGTTAATTCGGAGGGCTATCGATCCAATCTTTTCGTCCGTGGTAACGACGGCCGTTTGAGATTGTTTGCGAGTACTCGATATTTAATCGCGACGTTTCGATCGACCGTTTAGCAGGAGTAATCTTTTATCCTTTTGCTCGATTTCAAATAATTGTATTTCACGTATTCGTGGATATACGTAGATATACAAGTGCAAGTACGAAATACAAAAGAAATTAGGGAATCGAAATGGAATATATGCGCGTACGCTTTGACAAAGCGTGGAATTCGGGTGGGAGGGGAATTCGGGTAGAGGGAGAAGGAACGTACGAACGAAAGCTTCGAAGATAAAGGTGGGAGGTGTGGGCGTTGGACCAGGTAAAAGGCTGCACCTCTGGTTCCCAGGCGAGCAGCAGATGGAAGAATCAGTTTGATTGCAGGCGCAGGTTGCATCGATGCTAAAAGCAATCGCGTGTAATGCCCACCGATATCCTCTATCATCTCCGAAAAAATGATCATCCATGTAATAAACCTCGATATTCGTGGATCCCTCGCGTTTCAACCGTTTCACAGCTAGTCACGATCGCTCCAACGCGTAAAATTTCATTTCACGTGATCGTCGTCGTTTTATCCTTTAGTATTGTCCTTCCTTTTTTTTTTTTTTTTTTGAAACTATAACGAATCGTTCTCGGTAAAATGAAATCTCATCGAGATTCAGAAATTCAGAATTATTTATAGAAATAACGATCCTACCTTTCGCGTATCCATTTTCGTTCTTTTTTTATCATTATCGATATCTACGATGACGTAAGCGTTGGCGGAGTTCACAGCTTACCTCGATATTCTTACGCGAATGTTTCGCAAAATTTGAACGACGTTACTCTTTGTTCCGAAAACCGAGCTACTTGATGATCGTTCCCGCGAGCGAGGGCAGTCATCCGGCATCGATTAACATTCATCGGACGACGGTGCTCGGCGGTGGACGCCTGCGTAATAATCCGTAAGGGTTGGTCACGCAGGTGCAAAACGTAACGCGTTGCCAGACGAATCGACGTGCGCAGAGTCGCTGGTTATTGGTATCGCGGTAACCGGCTAGCAGAAACGCCTCGAAGCTCTTTCACGAGCGAGAAGTCGTTTCACTTTCCTCGTTGCGGAGGTCCTAGATAGAGAGTCCAGTCCGAAGGACGAAGCGGGTCGTTGATCGAGGTTCTGGTATCTTTCGAGATCCGTTTTGCGCGTTGAATAAATTGGTTCGATTCGAATCGAGAAACGGACTAATCGGTATCCGCTCGGTTTAAAGAGGCGTTGGAAACAGACGTACGGTTGATCGTTCTCTTTTTTTCTTATTCGTGTCAAATTATTTTTAAATATTCGTTTTAAGGTCGATCGTCGCTCGTGGCGGAGCGAGTGTCCTTTATCCTATTACGGGTCGCGTCGTTGCGACCGTTTTTCTCTCGTGTGTTATCGATCGCCTCGCACGACGCATGGAACGAGGTTGCGGTAGCGTGCAACACTCGCCATATAAGAGGGTATCATGAGAACGAGAAAGTGGTCCCCGGTTATGCAAAAACCCTGACATTCCGATACACGGAACGGGAACGTTCTCGCCGATTATTCCGTGCTCGGCGAGTTAAACGACAAAGCGGTCCCGATGGTTTTACACGCGAGCCACAAATTATCGAAACGCGTTCGATATTCGTTTCGAGAGATCGAGAGATAGCTCGTTGAAGGTATTACGTCGTAAATTAAGAGAGATTATCGGAACGAGTCGGTACGTCGGAATAATTTTATTCGTAAGAAAATATGCATATCTCTCTCTAGACAACGCTTCGTTAACGAAGAACGATCGTCTGAAAAATAAAATAAATTTAGGAAGTTACGGTGTTGTCCAATTTCCAGGCACGCGTTCCATCGATCACAAAGCGGCAAAAGCCCTCCCCTCCCCTAGCTCCCTAAACCACGACGTTTAATTAAATTCCGCAAGCTGGAAGGCCGGTTGTAATCCCGGACTAATGTACGCACGGTCTGCTTATGCTTACCATAAAGCTACCCCTAGAGAAATCCCGGTCCAGGTGAGCTCCCGGGACAGATGTATCGATCAGTCGGTTAATTAAATGCCTGCTAGTCTATCCCCACGGATCCTCCACCCGTCCTCTGATACCCTGTTACCCTCCACCGGTCCCTTGCCCCCGCGGTTTTTCCGCTCAAACTCTCGAGACGAGAGCGGATTTTCATCGATCAACAGGTGGCCTTTAGCCCTTGCGCTCGCCTACCATCCTCTCCCGATCCCCTCAAACCTACAACTTTTTTTTCTTTTTCTCTCTTCACTCTCTGCCCAACTTCTTTTTCTTTCTTTTTTTTCTTTTTTTGACTTTCAATCGAGATCCTTCCTTCGCCTTTCTTTACGTAAAATCAACGGAGATCTTCTTTTTAATTGGGTCGAATATGATCGTTTCCGCGCACGTGACTCGGAAATTCGTTTACACGTCGATTAAAATTTCACCGAAGGAAACGGGCTCGGCTCGCTCGTTTTCGCTTTATTCGTCGATCGTCCAAGCGAATTCGTCGATTGATTTCGGTAGTTGACGTCGAAAAACCAAAAAGGGCGACACCTGCATGAAACGGCGTGCGAGATCGGTAATGAGATATTAAACAGGAGGGACGCGTAATGAAATTTCAAATACGATTTAAATTAATCGCAGGCGGTTTAATTCATCATCTTGTCTCCTTTTGTAAAATATTAATAAGCCGGCCCCGGCAACGAACGACAGCCCCTGGATTTAATATCCAGGAACGATTGGAAAATACCCGACAGTTGCGCGGATCGGAAATCGAGCCAACGTTTTCACGAGTAATTATTCGTCCGGGTGATCGACAGAGGTCGGGATAATTGGATCCGATTCGATTAAAGTTCGGAGTCGGGACAATTATCAAAACTGGGAGAAATCGCAACTTCTACCAGCCTGTCTAATTATCGGCAACGAGAAATCGATAGTTTGGCGAACACCGTTGTTCCAATAATAGGAAAACTCGGGGCATATATTATTTATACACGCAGATTCCTGGAGAAACGTTGGACATTTTTCTCGATAGACGAGATTTCTCCTCGAACACCGATCGACGGATGAGAAGAAAAATACGCGTTTCCTCGCCCGTCACGTTCGAATCTCGCCACGTTCGCGAAGGGAAACGGAAAATGGATAAAATATCGAGGCTCGGCCACGTTCGACCCGTTTTCCGCTTCTTTCTTACCTCCCCTCTTTTTCCATTATCCCTCCTCTTAAGTACACGTCGACGCGGCCTCTTTCGGCCATCTCCAACGAATCGGGAACACCGTCGAGGAATATGCAAGTTTCCTCCTTTTTTTTTTCCAACAACAATCTTCTCTCTTTCGAAGAATTCCAGATGATCCACCATTGAGAAACACCGATTAAACAGTAAATAAATCGCGTGCGTCAACTGATTAAATCCAAGGCATCGATCGAAAGCGAGGTGGAAGAACGATTAGTGGAGAGTTTGGGTATTTCGAGGGGAGATGTCGGTTTATTACTTTCCGCGTGCGCGACGCGAGGGCACAATGGGAGACGAGGAGGACGCGATAGCAATAAGAGCGGCGAAGTAATATCAAGACTCGAAACATACCGCGGAAAACGAAGCAGACGCAACGTTCAGGTGGTTCATCTCGGTGATTCCGGGCTTGAACTTTCATCTTCTTCCGGCTCTATCCCCTCCCTCCACCTCGCCCTCTTTAATTCTCGCCCCCCGAGCCAAGAATCGGGACGACACGAGAGTCGCTCCCATTAATAATCCCCCAGCTATCGTTCCTGCAAACTTGTTTCTGTTTATTCCCGACCTTATACCCGGATTAACTCGCTCTCCTGTCGGAGAATCGAGGCGAAGAGGCGAGGGGATAAATGACGGGTATGTCGGATATTTCTCGGATCTCGAAATTCTTCGCTTTTTCGCCGGTTACCCCTCCTCGAGTAATTTCCCTCGAGCCTGGGACTCGCGAGATCGCAAAGTATTCACGCGTCGGGAGTAATAAGGGTGGAATAATGGAAAATGGCCACCTCGAAACGTCTTGCGTGTTGCTGGAAGCGTTTACGAGACAGGGGTAACGTGACCGGAATACTCGTGCGAGTATATAACGCGATTAGCAAAGTTTACCGAAACGTGGCCGCCAAAGGCTGAAACTTGGCGAGATGATTTCATTAGTGGCGAGGTTAATTCGGAATGGCGGGTAAGTTGGGGCACAATGCCTCGCATCTTAATCGTATCGACCCGAATATCTTAGCGAAAAACTACCAGTCTCGTCGAGTGGATATCTCGTAGAGCGGAGGACGATCGCAAATATCGTTAACAAAGGACGAAGTGAATGCGTCGAACAGAGGTTGCTCGATTTTCTTTTCTCCGTTCCGTGACGAACACCCCTAATTATCACTCGGTCGGATGTGGCCGGAAATTCCCTCGCAAATCCTTCCATTCTCCCGTCACGCCGCCGCCTCATTTTTCCTTCCGACGTTTCTTCCCCCTCCTCGCGAGGACGTTTGAGAAATGAAGGCGCGCGCGGAAAAGAAGCACCATCCGTTTCGATGATCCCGACATTTCCAAGGCTTAACGGAGCTGTAATCGGTTCCATCTTCGAACCGATTTTTACAGTTTCTCGGGAATTCGGGAGGACGACGGAATTCGCTCCAAGACTCTCGTCCACCAGGATATTGCGATCGTCGAATACTTCGCTGCGAATTTGCTGAGATCGTGCAACGAGTTTCCCACCCAGACGCTCACCGTTGAACAGTTAAATTGGAGCATTCGAACAATTCATACAATATTATATCCATCCACGACGAATCTCCTCCATTTTACATCCCATTGTTTTAAACGTCCCTTCGAAGTTGGATCGATCGGAAGAGAGAGGTATCGATCCCCGTTTTATTGGCATCCCCGATGAAAGGGGGAATATTTTAGATCCGGGTAACCGTGAAACGAGATACGCTCCCCGATCGATCCGCCGACGTAGCTCGAGGATCCTCCGAGGTGACGTTCCACTCTCGAAATCCTCTTACCTCGGAGGAGGAGCTTCCACCGGACCTCCCCCTTCTTTCGGAAAAATCGTTTCGTTCCGGGATATTTTTCCGGGAGGGATAAGCCTCGGTAGGCCGGCGCTGACAAAGTCGTCTATCCAACCTTTGCTCGTCCGTCCGCGAAATAAGCGAGAGATAAACTCTATTCGTCATTCCTGTTCGAGTCTCTATCGAGATACTCGACTCGAAAGAGTGCTCCGAGATTCCCGCGCGAACACAAATGGCCGCCACTTGGTCCTCGAGACGCCGATAGGGCGCAATCTCCTCCGTTGACGAGGGGCTAATCGATGTGGACGGATCCGGTCGAATCCGTGACACGGCCAAGTGGCGGCAGAGGGAGAGAGAAACCGATCGATCGCCTACGCAGGACAGCAAGATCGTCGAATGCCAACATCTGTTTGGAGTCACAGTGCGCAAATTGGGAGCAGCACGGTTTCATTATCGGGGATGAGTTCGAAACGATCCACGATGGTCGACGGGATATCGATCGCGCGAGATCGAAAAAACGGTGTGGAGAAAAACGCCGCCAGAACTGTCGATGTGCTATTATAATCGGTGTATCTGCTTGCAGGTCGAAATGAGAAGGTGCGGCTTCGTCCTGTGGTTGGTCCTCGCTTGCCTCACCAGCGACGCGTTGCAACAGTACAGGGAAAAGAACATAAGTGAGTGATCATCTCTTACTTGCCTCGTTTCGCGTTCTTTCTCTCGAAATCGAAAATTTTAATTTGAAATTAAAAAAAGTAAAGGCGGGAAAAAGACGCGTATTTTCTAATCTAAATTTTTACTCGATACTCCGCCCTTTTTTAGAAACTTATTCTTCGCCTCTTGAATTATTCATCGTTCGTATATTACCGATGTTTTTTAACGAACCGTGTGATCTCTTGTTATCGATTCAACTTTCGTACAACTATTTTCCACCAGGTAAAAACGTCTCTGGAATACGTTACGCGTTTTAGATGAGGAATATTTATAAATTTCTATTCCATCCTCCGTCGTACGGAAGATGCGCGAGTAATTTTAAAAAAATTGTCTTCCACGCAAGATCCGCGTGAGAGGATGTTTGTACATTTTCTGTACGCGGAAAACCTGTCCAACTGAGCGATTTTAAAAAAATTTATTCTTCTCGTACCGCGAAAAAAAAAAAAAGAAGATAAAGGAAGAGAAAGTTACTTCGAATCAATCGTTGATCCCACTTTATCGGCTCGAGCGTCCGTTTCTCTTATTATGACAACGCGTAAGAGGAAAGAAAAAAAGAAGAAATAGAAAACGTACGGTGCGACGTAAAAAAATCCAACGTCGTATTTCTCTTCCTTCCTGAATCGCGTTCCCTTGCCAGTGGCATCGAGAAAAGGACGAAAAAAGGGAGATGGCACACCCCCCCTCGCGCACGCCATAACTATAAATCCGCTCGAAACGAACCTTCCATCCACAATTTTTTTGCCAACTTTTTTACCTCCGTCCCCTCCCTTCGCCATGCGGCGCACGAATGAATTATCCATCGACAAATTTCCGTCTCGGTCAACAAAACAACGGCGAACAATTCAAATTCGATTCGAGCTTTTTTTTTAATATTTTCGCGCGCCAGATTCGAAAGGAGGAAAGCAATCGTTCCTCCCGCGATGAAAATTTTCCACGATGTTTATGAACGAATATGGCGTATATATATATATATGTATATACACATGGGTGGAACATGGAAAGAAGGGAGGAAGGAGAGACACGCGCATATGGGACGAGATTCTCTATCCGTTCGATAAACTCGACGCATCGAAATCAAGGGGGTGAAGGGAGGGAGGAGGGGGCTTTGGAATTCAAGGGAGGAACTCGAAAGCAGCCGACGAATACCCGGTGATATTGGGAGCAGATTGGAAAGAATCCGCGGCGAGATTGAAAAGTTCACTCCCGATTCCCGCGCCGGCTTTTACCGCGCACAAGACGGTAGGAAAAATGGTAAAAAGGGCAAATTAAGCGCGGCCACGTAAGCGGAAAAACCAACCCTGTCGCTCTCAAAGCGCCTCTCCTCCCATTTTTCAAACTTTCCCTTCCAGTTTTTAAAATATCCAGCCTCTGATATCAGACGATTTGTTAGATTTTCTGTTGGAGAAAAGGGCGGAGGTTCGTTAGAATTTTTATCTTAAACGGGTTATCGATATCGTCTCAAATTCGAGAAGCATTTTAAATTAAATATTCCTCGTTTAAAACGAAAGCGTGAAAAAGAATCGAACTTTCGAACGTTGAAACGTGTATTTCCTTCTGTTGAGAAGGTATCGATCGGAGCATAAACTGAAACTCGCGGAGGGAATTCTTTCGCCGATATCAAAGATTTTTCCAACCGGGTAGAACAATCGTATTTTTCAATCGGAAAAACACGTATTTTCCAGCTAAATAATCTCGGAGGATTCGTTCCTCGAAATCGTATTACGGTTAAGAAGATGTACCGAATAATAAAGCGGATTCGATATCACATTTTTCCCCCCGTAAGTTCGATCGAGGAACAACGAAAGGGAAAGAAATAATTGATTCGATCCGTTTGAAACGCGCGAGAATCCATCTTTTCTTCTATTTATTTAACGGTGGACCGCGATAATCCTTCCATTGAAATGAAAATCGGCGATACCTTTTGTCGTCTCGGCACGGAATAATCGTATTACTTTGAAACGGTTCAATGCCGCATTAGTTTGTCCGTTAAACGAGCAATAACTATTTTACAACGAACTCGTTATACGGGGAAAGAATTTGCCGATCTTCGATACTCACGTACACGGGTTATAATTATAAATTTCCTGCAAAGCTTGGAAATATCGTACGAAAGGGTAGAAAGAAAGAGAGGAAAAAGACACGGTTGTTAAATTACCATAATCTTCGTGAAATTTTATCACTAGAAATAATAAAACGGCATTCCACGGGATCAATAAAATAATTTAATAGACGTCGTTAAAATCACAGTCCGAATGATAAACAAATTCTCGCCTCGCATTTTTTCCCCTCGCATTCCGATATTTAATAATACGAGGGAACGGGACAAGCTGTTATGTCCCAATAACAGATATATTCTCGTTATCGTAAAACGTCATTTAATTACCGGTTAATACACCGCTTGTAATCCCCGTATTATACTCGAGCGTTGTACGAGTACACAAGATTCGTACGCGCGATACAACGCTTCGCATACGCTTCCCCCAACCTGTCCCGTAATCCGACGTAAGATAACTCCCGCCCTATCGAGACCCTCGAAATCCGATAACCGCGGAGGAAACTCCGAAACCTCAAGATCGTAGCGCGGCCAGAGATATCTGGGGTCATCGGGGTCGCAAAGATCCTCGGAATCTTCCAATCCCCCCCGACATCGGCCAAATTCTCCACATCATCCGGAATCCGCCAGACGTCCGATTACACCCAAATTCCAAACGCACTCCTTATCTCCCGCATTTTTCCTTTCGATCGACGGAATCGAATGCATTTTCTTAATTTATGCGGAGCGAATGAACGGATAGGAGGAAACATCTCCACGGAGGTTTGCGCTTAATTGGTAATTAGCTGGCGTGTTTAACGTGAGCGGCGGCGAACGATCGGTATTCTCTTTCCAAATTCGTTTAACGAACGCTCCGATTGCGATTTCGTTGCGTCGAGCTGCATATACACGTGTACACATTTGTTGTTCGCCTTTTGCGATCAACGAGAAGGAGAGCATCTTCTCTGGCGACTTTGATCGAAGAAACGGAACGTGACGGTCGGGGAAAGGCGAGATATCGCGGCGCATTTGCATACAATGCGATGCGTCGGCCGGATCGCCTTCCTTCTTTTTCTCCCCCGTTCGTAAATCATAGCTCGAGATAGACCACCGTAAACAATCTTATCTCGCTTAGTCACGGAATCGCGTGTCGGCCAATTTTGCAACGTAATTGGCCTCTTTCGAACGTCGTTTCGTTTTCTTTCTTGCCTTGTTGCGCGATCCGAAATGCTTCCAACGGGATTGGGATTCTAATTTGCTCGCAGGAGAGTATGAGAGGTTTCGAGAGGTCGCAAGAAAAATGACGCGTCAAAGGTCGAAAAACGGCGAGTGAAAATTTATCACGGTTGTCAACTATTATCCGTGTACACCGTGTACGCAACTCGATAGCCTGTTACCGAGATGGGCAAAAAAGGCTGCTCGATTGTTTCGGGCAAAGATAAATGATGAAGCGATCGCCTTTCTTTTTAACTCTCGAGAAAAATGACGAACGGGCAATCGCGCACAAAGACGTTCCAATTTACTCGAGACGAGAAAAACGCTCGATCCGATGTGTAATCGTCTTGATTAACGAGGACGCGTCCTTGATTAAATTGGGATCGCGATCGAGAAAAGGCGGGACTCTCGTCGACCATCTTCGACCTCGTCGAGCGAGATTTCGCAATCGTGGAACGCTGCTCGTTCAATCGAAACGATCCCGGTTACACTTTGGATCCTCTTTTCCATTCCAAATTTTCCCAATATTTCGTTCACAATCCGAACGAGTGTAAACTTGCACTCTCGAAAGGTGTGACTCGTAAAAATCGATACCCAAGATTCGTTGTTGCGTCATTTTCGTTGCTAGAGATTCTAGGGGAGGACTGCCTCCAATTATCTCGAGAGAGAGAAAGAGAGAGAAAAGAACTACCAATTAGGAAACACGACTCTCGTTCAGACTCGAACGGCCTTGCCAAGATTGGCGTATTACGCGAAATCGTGACCGGAGTTGGAAAAAAGGAGCGATCGTTGAAAGCGATGATTTACACCGTCCTTAATCGCTGGAATTAATGCACGATACTTTCCAACTAGATACTTTTTTTTCTTCTCTGAATAAAGTTCTCGATCGAACTTTGATCAAAATTGGAAAAATCTCGATCCATCTGCGAAATTCTTTGCTATTTACGAATTATTCGCGTACTGCGAAGAGCAAAGAGGAGGCGAGTTCGAATTTCGTTAGGAGAGAAGGGGAAGTATTAACTACAATTTTTAGAAAGTAGTAGTAGGGAGAACTGCGAATTCTACAAAATCTGTACAAAATCTCGAAGCAAGGAAAAGAAGGAGGAGCGAGGAGGAAGAAAAATGACAGAGACGAAGATGGAGAGAAGCTGTTACCGGATTTCTTTCCCCATTTCGCCAAGAAAAGAAGATCGGAAGATTGCCAAACGCGCCCCACGATACGAGTCTATGGGGGAACGCAATTTTTAGGACAAGTATCAACTGCGATTAATATCTGGACGAAAAGCGGCTTTGGAGATCCGATACGATTCGTTCGATGGAGAAAAACGCAGAGAGAAAACTCCTCCGGGTGGACGGAACCTCTGCCAACACGGATATCGTACGTTTCCGTCAATTTCCCCGGCGTGGAACGAAGTAATCATCCTTTCCTCCATGTGAAAAATAAAAGTATGTTCTGACGATGGAGAAATATAAATAAACGAGAGCAATAAAGTAATTCGAAGTAATCTCGCTCCTTTCTCTTCGCTCGCATTTGCATTTTCTGTCTTCTTGCGCGCAATGATGCGCGAGTAGTAGCAAGGAGAAGGGGGAGGGTTTATTCTTCGAACGCATCGTGGGGGATCGCGGCAAGTGCTGGCGATCGCGAAGGGGAGAAAGAAAGAAAGAAGAGGGAAAGGAAGAGGGTGGTAGGTACATACGCGCGAATGGGCGATCCTCGTTCTTATTTCCGGCGCGGTTCATTGTGCATTGTTCGTAAAATGGAAATGGAGTCGGCGGTAATTTGCCTTTGAATGAGAGACCCCCTCTTTCGCTTCCTCATCCTTCCCCCCTTTTTCATCCCCCACGCCACTTTTTACCCTTTTCGGCCCGAGAAAGTCGAGGAGAAACGTTTACGATTACTCGCGATTACTCGACGATCCATTGTTTGCAGAGAAGCAACGCGAAAAAGTTTATTTTACGATAAACACGCGGCGATTCGCGCCAGGAAGGAATGATAGTTCTCGTATCCCCGTCGAAAGTATGACTTTGACGTTTCGAGTTTTTTGACGAAGCAGGATTTATGGAAAAACTAATCGAATCGATTTAGTGGCAGATCAGGGAGTGATACGAAATATAACGATATTTAATTGGAGGCAAATGAGAGGGAAAGAATATTTTTTCCAATTATACTTAATCGCTGCCTCGGCAGATTTGAAAAGGACTAAAAGACGAGGAAATTTTTCTTCGCGATATTATATTTTCTATATTGGATCCGATTTACTGCGGAAAGATAATAATTGCAAAGAGGCAGGAAAATTAGTCGAGGAATAAAATTTCTTTCTCCCAATAGTCGAGTCGAGTTATTTCTAAGAAACGAAGAGATAAATTATAAATCTTTAATATCCATTTGTTATTGTAATTTCGTTGGTTCCAACAATGCTTCGAAGAAACAACTCAATTAGGAGAAAGTTAATATATAGTCGATTGCCTAGTAATTTATCGGCATTCCACTTGTAATATTTTCACAGTTAAATCTCATCCAAACGTTCGATGCCCAATCACGGAATACATAATAAAGATCTGCAGCTAAAATTTCAATCGAAGAAATCGTTATTCATCTCGAAAGAAAGAACGCCGTGTCATCCGTTTCGTTCGTTTCCTTCCGTTCGAGAAGATTCGGCAAATTTTTTCTTTTACCGCAGAGAACTAACAATAGAACATGGAATAAAGTATTCGATACAATTCCGTGGTCGTATCGAACAAATTTTTCCAAGAAACGCGCGATACGTCCGATCAAAAGCTTTGACCACTGTTTACAATTACTCGAGTCTCCCAGCACGTACGCTACGTACTTTTAAGAGTTTACTTTGAATCCTGACCATATTTGCACTATGAATCTCTCTCTTTCTCTCTCGCCTCGCATTTCTCCGGTGAAAACGGTCGAAAGCTTGTCTCCAAACATCAAAGACGATCGAATAGCGTTTACTCGCTGCCTCGAGAACTTATCTCCAAGAGCTGCTCGTTTCTCCAAACTTTTCTTTTCCGATATCCTACCTCTTTCTTATTCGGTTATTCGTCGTCGAAAACGTAGAGTAGAAAAAGAAATTAAATTGAAGGTTGACCGTTAAGGATGACGATTGTCTACGATATTCTCTGAATATTCGTCGTTTTTTTATTTGTTCAACAAACATTTGCGAAAGATTTCTAACGGTTTTTCGATTTCGAGGATTATTAAATTTCAATTATGCGTACAAATATTTGGACGAAACTGCGCGTTCTCTTTCACTTGTTTTTACTAGGCGTTATGTATTTCCATCGATGCCTTTCCGGGGTGGGTATGTAGCTAGGGCTGCGACTGCCTTTACCCTTTTCGTAGATGAGATTATCCGAAGCTTTCCGGAAGATGAATGTCGAGAGATCCAGACTCGCGAAAACTGTTTTCGAATAAATCGCGTCGGAATTCGATGCTAGTTGATTTATATGGAACTGCATCGAGACGCGTTTCTTTCGAAGCGGGCAACTTCTCACTGCTCGAATTACGTACACGTATTCCGTCTGTGTTGATTTGTTCGCCTGATTTTGCTGATTGATCACGGTAACTCTAAAACGTACAACATAACAATCGTTTTCAACAAAATAAAAGATTTTCTTTTTCTTTTTTTTTCCCCCCCTCGCTATTGGACGAATCACCAAAGCGAACAAACTCGAAAACTGCGGATAACTTTCAACTTGGGACGTGTAAACTTTCTCTACGCGGCATCCACGCTTGGAATATTGGGAGACACTTGGAAAAGAGATATAATAAAAAGATGGAAAATGGTCGGGAAGGGGGCGTGAGTGGAAGAGAAGGGAAATTGGTAAAGAAGAAAGGAGGGGCGTTAAATAATTGGTGGAACAACGTACTTTCTGTGCCTGATCGATCGTTTCCCCTCCGCATCCTTGAGACAAGGCGCGTTCACTTTTCTCTCGAGCTCGATATTCGAGTCCGACTTGTAAGCGGTTCCTATCGAGTTTAGAGAGTAGCGGGCAGGGTCGATCGTGGTCACGTCGATATCGTTCCTCGACCGATTTTGTTCTCGCTCGCCGCCACTCTCGAGTTTCGCGATCGGCCGATCGATCCCGACCTTCAATTGGTCGGTCAATTGGTAATCCGATTCGTCGTCGGTCCGCTTACGAAGGCTTTCCTCGAGCTCCAGCAAATCTCGGAAAAACGTTTGGCCTTTGCCGCCGAACAGACCTGTTCTGAAACAATTCCGCGTGTTTATCGAAATTGCGAACGTCTCCAAATCCAACGACGATACCTGCTGTCCTCGCTTCGCCTCTTCCTCGCCAGCGTGCTCTCCGTGTCCGAGTGGGCCCTCTTCAACACCGTCTCCTTCTTCCTGTGCCTCTTCAACTCCATCATTATCATTCGTCGAATTATCGCGTTCAAGTCGTCCTCTTGTTTACCGTGGCTGGTCGTTGGACTGAATTTCCCATAATTTTCACACATGTTCAGTTCTCCGCCGTACGATCTCTGGCAATTTCTCTTTCCTTCTCGATCTCGACAGCCAGAGATCGTACAAAGCGTGTCCTTTCAGAAACTTAACGGCAGGGCACCCGCCGTTAATTTTCCGAGGAAACCGAGCGAATCGGAAACGTTAGAAAGCGTACACGGCGAAACTCAACTTACGATCGACTCAAGAAGATGGTCGACTCGGTCGCGTTGCTGTTCTTCAACGTGTCCACGTCTGGAGGCGACCCGACCTTCTCCTCCTTCTCCCGCCGATCGTTTTCGCATCCCAAATCGTTCCTGCTCGAACGCGTTACGCCCGCTTCGATTTCCACCACCGTCTCGTCCGCTTTCTCCTCCTTCCCCGCCTCACCCTCCTCCTCCTTCCTCTCCTCCTCCTTCCTCTCCTCCTCCTTCCTCTCCTCCTGATGGGAATCGGCGGCAACCGGAATCTTCTCCGAGTCGGCCGTCAGATCTTCGTCGTCCTCGTGCTCTTGCTCCGAGATACGATCTCTGGAGGGGTGAACGCTTTTTCTCAACACGTTCATCTGAATGCTCAACAGTTCCTTCGAGGTCGCCCTCAGTACGCCGCTCTCCTCCAAGATCGAAACCAGAAACTTCTCCTCCAGCGATGGATCCACCATCGTTTCCTCCGACTCCACCGTTTTCACCTCCAACTTCCTCTCCGTGGCCGAACAGCGCTTCCTCCCCCTCTTCTTCGCGCTCCCCGTTTCCTCCCTTTTCTCCATTCTCCCCGACACGCTTCTCGCCGCAACCCCTCCTTCGTCCTCCTCCAGCGTTGCGCCCTTTCGCTCGTTCGCCCCTTCCTTGTCCATCAGCAACGACCCTTTGCTCGATCCTTTCAACAATCTGACCAGATCGTTGCTCGAATCCATCCTTTTCTCATTCTCCGCCTCGATGATTTTCATCGACGATACGGAGTCATTACGATCCCCTCTCTTCTTGCAAATACGACCGACGATCTTGATTAAACGTTTCACCAAGCAATCCCGCGCGTCTTCCAAAATTTTCCCTATGTTGAAATCGGTCCACGGACCTCTCTGTACGCTGAAACGCATATATACATATATATATAATTGTTCGAAATCGATAAACTCAGAGAGGGGAATACATCGATCGACGCTATCGTTATACGTTTTCGAATCTTGGATCGATCCGGCGAGCGATATATTCCCGAGGTGGACGAAAGTCAACTCGAACGAAAATCGAATCGAATCGATCGAGCTTTCGCCATCGTTCGATTCGATCCGATTTAATTATTTCCTTCTTTCTTGACTTCCGATGATATTCGTGATACGGAGGGGAAAAAAGGAAAAAGAAGAAAAGGGATCGAAAGTCCAGGAAACGGAGATAATCTCTGAGGTTGAAGGAGCGAGCTTACGGGATAAAATTACACTCGGGAAGGTGATTGGCCAAGAATCGATGCCCGCTCTGGCACAGGACACTGGTGGCGTTTAGATGATTCGAGACGATGTCTTTGAAGCTGGTTCTCGTTTTGACTACGTCGATCGATAATAGCCTCGAAACGGTGGTCGTGATGAGGAAAAGATTCCAAGCGAGAACACCGAGCAGGCAGACGCAAATTAGTGACAATATTGAGCTATCTTGTCCCACGATACTTGACATTTGCATAGTAGATGGGTTACTGGAAATGGCAGCACGCGATCACGAGCACGAAAATTTCTCCATATCAGCCTAAACGCATCGTTTATAGATCCTCGTTGCTTGGTTGACGCTTAACACGATTAATTTTCACCGGAATTTACGCCTCGCGTTGTAAATTTTCCTTCCTACGAAAGATTTAGGTTATCCAAAGATATGAATTTTGCAAATTGATTGCACTTGTTTTCTCGCCCCACCGTCGAATTTTTGCAACTTTGATTCTCGACGAAAACGAACGGGGAACGTTCGTGAAATTGGCATCGCAAGTTTCTCCCTTTGCTATTTGCTATTTCAAATCGGACAACGATTTCCAAGAAACTCGAACAACCTTTTCGCTGCTTTTCCATTATTTTACTCTCCTTTTTACTCGTTTTCGTCGCTATTTTTGCATTTCAACAATCGAACGTAGTCCGTGTAGTCGGGATATAATTTCTAGTCGGGGAATCCCCGCATTTTCGACGCAAATATTTTTTCCCCTCCCCCTCCCTCCGTGAAAAACAAACCAGGAGGAGGAAGACGAATTTTTCGAACACGTTCGATAAATTATAAGATACAATTTTATGCAAATACTTTTGCTCGGATATTAAACGACCACCGTCTTTAGAATTGCAAATGCCCCGTGTTATTAATATTTATGTATTTGTGGATCGTGGAATTTAACGATTTCGCGTCAGATACGATCATGCGTGTTATTATGCGCGATTCAATGTCGCCAAGTTCGAGGTCGTCGAATATGAAAACGATCTTAAATCGTATTAAATCGTAACCTCGTCGAAAAAACGTTCTCGAGGGAAGATGACTATACATCGTTTTTCTTTATCGCCGGATTCGGAATCGATCGGACGCGCCCCCCCTTTTTTTTCATGCAAGAGGAATCTGGATGAAGCACTGGTTTTTCCTATCCCCGAGTGGCGTGTATCGAGTATCCGGTTCACCCTTTAATCCGCACGCATCGCACGTACACGTTGACGTTGACGGTTGGAGGACGTCGTCGAGCGTCAAACGCATGCCCGCGTTCCGAAGGACTCTCTAATGGAGTGTCCTGCCGGCTCGAGTGGATCCGTTGCATATCGTTTACCTTTACGAGCGAGCGCGGTTGCACACTCGGCATAACGCTTTCGATCCTCGATCTCTTTCGAGGAGCGGATCGTAAGTTGGTGTGTAAATATTTCCGCTTCGTTAAAATTTCCATCCACGCGCAAAAATTGCCTGTTCGAAAATCTTTGAGATCCTTTCCATCTCGAATCCTGGCTTACGTAAGATTATTTGCGTAAGGTTATTGTTTCGACGAGTTTAAACGACGAGAGGAGGGAAAGATGATCGAAGAGGAAGACTGACTTTCGACGAAAAGAAAATCTACCCACTGGATCTGCGCTCTCCGACCATTTTTCACTCGAATTACGTTAGGATTGGAAGAAAGGCTCGAGCCACAAAGCGCTTTCTCGAAACTGCGTCCCCTTCGACGAGTCAAAAAGCTGGGAAGAATGGAGGCGAACAGAGGTATTACTCCAGTTTCTCTTAGGGGCTCTTAGCGAGTCGTACGTAAAAGTTTCATGCATACGAATGTAACTCTGCAACCGTTTCGCCTCGCGTTTGAAATTGAGACGCCGCTCGAGAGAGAGAGAACGAAGAGGAAGAAGAAGAAGAAGAAGAAGAAGAAGAAGAAGAAGAAGAAGAAGAAAATTTCTAGAAACGTGCGAAACGTGAAAGAAGAACACGAGAAGAAGCCTTAGCCTAATTACCTAAAGAAGACGAGAACACGATTTTTTTTCTTTTTTTTTGTCTCGTATATATGGCACAACGAGAGAGGGGAAAAAGAGGACGAAAGCGGAATGAAAGCGAGGAAGGAAAGAGGGAGAGAGAGAGAGAGAGTAAAGTATCGGCCCGATTATTGGAATAACGTGGTCTCTTGTCTTACAGGCGGCACGAAAAGCGGAAGGAAAAGGGGAAGGAAGAGGGATTATTTGAGGGATAATAATATTTAGAAAAAAAGGAAAATGTAAGCCCGATTACCAGAGCAACGTGATTTCTGTCTTACAGGCGGCGCCGAGACAGACGCGGTACACGCGATCTTGGCCAGATACCTTCAGAGGCGTCTTCAGGGGTCTCAGCTGTCGACGCCTCCGCCGCCGGCCGTTCTCTTCAGTAGCCATAACCAGGCCAGAGTGAGACAAGGCCAGAGGACGACTGGCAATGCATTGCCGAGGAATGTGAGCGAGAAAGAGAGGAGGGGAGGAATGGAGGATTACGAGGATTACGAGGACGACCTTGAGGGCTTCGAGGACAGTGAGAGGAGCAGGACCAGATTCGATTTGTTCGCCGGTAAATCCTTGAGCCTCGCTCGAGCCACATTCCATATTCCGAATCGTCTCGTATTTTTACCTTTTCTCGATCGACACGTTTTCTTGTTGTTTCGGCAAAACAAGGCAAACTATCCAAGATATTTTCGTTGCGAGCAACTTTCGATATAAAGAATACATGGCCGAAATAGAAAGTAGCGGTTGGTCGACGACATTAGCACTTGCACGAGAAGAAGAAACTTGGCTTCGATAGAATAGAAAGTTTACGTTAGAGAGCCTTCAATTTTTCGTCTTTCCACCTGTCCATCTTCCGTTCATATTGAAATCATCCCACTCTCGTCTCCAGTTATCCTAGATCCCTGCCAACTTTGAATATCGCACAGCCGCGCGATAACTCTTCTGCAATTAGCACGTTTAATCCGGTTATCCCGTTATTTAGCCACCCATTTCTGTTATTACACGTAAAATACAAGGATGGACGGATTATCGAGCCTGGTGTAACCGTGCAACGAGGATAATCGAATAAAACAAGGGCTAATCGGACAATCGAAGATAACGCGGTGCTACCCACCCAGACATCCCTGCTATTAATATCGCGATATTCTCCCGAATAACGCTCTCCCAATTATTATTTCTTTCTTCTCGAATCCGATTAATTAAATCAATTTTTACCCCTTCTCTTCTTCGTAAAAATGACTTCCCTCGTATTATCTTTAAAAATGGGAAAAATTTACCGACTACTTGCCGCTTGGAATTTCGGAATATCGATTCGAGAGAGAGAGAGAGAGAGCGAAAAGATCGATGTCCTCGAAATTACCCATCTGCAGTATGTAATTCGATGACAGGGATAGGAGCGTGCATTGACGTCACGACGACACCTCGTTCCAAACCGTTCGTTGGATCTTCTATCGATAAAAAAAGGGTTGTAAATGTATTTTTACGATCTCTGCTGGTCGAATTTGATTAATTTTGGGGCAATTGTATATCGATATCGGTTCAACGAGCACGTCAATCGTGATAAAACAATAACGCACGTAATACAGTGTTTATCGAATAAACCGCGTATGTTCACGTGGCGTAATAATATAACGCAATAATATATATATATATACTAGATATAGAATAAATTTGCATATAGCATCGTACGTCGCAAAGTTAATTTATTTTCACTAAAAAATGGTAGAAATTAAAATGTCATTTCCAATTTTTCGAGAACAAAATCAAGGATAAAATTTTAAATTCCTTCGCTCGACGTAATCGTATACAATTTCGATCAATGTTTTTCACGTTTGGAACGTTTACTTTTTTAACCGGTTTAGTAAATTTTTACCGAAGAAACTTTACACGGCTAATACCGTTTCGTAGTTGCCACGATTCCTATTCAATTTTCACGAGGCTCCTTTCAAGTTCTCGACGAGGCGCACTTTATCGCGGAAAAATGGGAATTGAAACTTGCTCTTTGTCTTTCAAATTTCAAACTCTCGAGAAAGTTCGCGACCATCGTGTAAAGTCTCGCGTTCCTTCCGTTCTCCGCTACGGAGAATTTCATCGCTAGAAAAGACCCCTCTCCTTAATTCCCCCGTTATTATGGAACCAATTCGATCACGGCCATATCGAAATTCAAATATTTAAAAGCTAATCGACGAGTTAACAAACTCTCTCTTCGGAAACGTGTATCCGAAAAAGCCGAGTGATTCGATCGGAACAGAAGAGAATTCGGCGCAACGATTGACACGCATAGAAACGTGACGTATCGAATCCTTTTTTTTTTAACGAAAACGTTTCTCTACAATCACCCCCGTCCAACGATTTAAAGTCGGGGAGCTCGATATTCCGAACGAGAACCCCCGTCGTGCTTTTAATCGAGCGCGAGGGATTTCGATATTCGTCCGATGCTGTATGCGATCGATCGAACCGAACCGGTCACGGGCCGTCGATCGCGTCCAGGTGCAACGACTTGTTGATAAGTTTTATTCGTTGCTCGTCCCCCTTCCTTCCTTTATCCTTCCCAATTCCACGCTCGTCCAATTAAACGTTCGCGGCCTGCTTCTCACCCGTAAACTATCGCGATTTATCTTCCGACTTTATCGCCAAATTGTCCGATCGCGTTCGGGTTTGTTAATACCCGGACGTGCGCGGATCGTAGCTTCCACTTTTCTATCCACTCCTCCATCCCCCATTTTTTATGGATTTTACGGCAAAATACGGGGGCTCGTTGGGAATTTTCGTTAATAATAAATAACGAATTTTAAGTTTGTGCACGTACAAGGTTATCGTAGGAATATCGCGTTCCGAGCGTTTTTAATTTTATAAAGAGTAAACGGAGGATAAAAACTCCGTAGCGAATTGCAAATTTCTTCGGTACGGTTTCAAAGGAAGTGTGTCAAAAGTGTTTGCGGTATTTCGAAAGTTTTCTTTGGCCCGCGGCGGCTCGAAAATTAGCGGATGCGTAGTAGGCGTGTTTGCACAGATTCCAGAGGGGAAAAGTGGCGAGGAACACGCCGACTTTCAAACACCGTTTAACCTCTACTTTTGGAAACGACGTAAGAATTTCTATCGATACAGAAATCAATGCTAGACAAACTTGGAAATTGTATTTTTTCGACAAAGTTGCGCAAACTTGGGAAACCACGTACTAGTCCGTGTTATTGAATATTATACGCGCAACGTACGTAATCAAAGTTTCGTATCGAGAACTCGATACTTGGACCCCACGCCAGCTAAGTCTTAACCATTGTTAGAATTCTAATCTAACTCTGCTAATTATACGTGGTAACTCGGTGGCAAGTTGGAACACGGGATACTCGATAAATTTAACTTGCAAGTTAATTGGAATAATTCGAGAAAACGTCATTATCGAAAGATCGATCATCTTTTTACGCGACCAAGATATTTTCCGTATTGATCTGTGGAAATTGTTATAAAGTGACATTTCATGTATAGTTTGTGTTCACGTGATGTAATATGTCGAATAATGGAGCGTGAAATTAATGTATCGAAATACACGTATTTCGGTCGAATAAATGCGAGAATAGTCGTTTATCTGGATCGAACGCGTTGTCGTTAAAATATATATTTCGTTAATTCGTTCGAATAATTAAGGAAACAACGGAGTTTCGAAAGAGATAAAATTGTCATTCTCCGCTGTTCAATCACGTTTTTCAAAACATATTTTCATTTTAAATACAACTGGAACGATTTTCGATTTCAATTTTTTAGATTTCATCTTTTTTCACCGGCGTATTTTCCAACGAAATTTTATTCAAAGAATCGTTTCCACTTTTCCTCTTTAACGAATAATATATATAAATCACTATAGGAAATTGCATCGATGAATAAAAATGGACATATCTATCACGGGTATAGGAAAAAATAACACACACATATATATATTTTTATATCGTCGCATTACCATTTCGCTACCCGGTTTTAATTTAGCCCGGTATATTACCGGCATTCTTCCAAATATTCCAAGTAAATAATTTCACGCAAGATATATCTGCCATAACTGTGGCGGCCATTTCGAAGCCGCGGCGCAATTTCGCGAGTTGGTCGAATTACGTTTAACCATAGAGCCGGAACGAGCACGCCACGGGCAGACCGATCGCGTAAAATAACGATGAAATTGCGAATAGAGCCGATATCTGCTCATCACCTGTCACCTGGCCGATCCTATCGTTTCGTCCTTTTCTCCTCGCATTTCCCACGGATTAATATTATCCATCCACGCGTGTAACGCGCCTCGATTCCCACTCCCAAATAATACCCCTCTCGTTCCCATTTATTTGCATCATGGATCGTTTCGCTTCTTCCCTCCTTCCTTCCAACAAGATACGTTCCAGCAATTTGTCAAATTTCCCTCGTCGAGTATTTTACGTATCCTTGTTTCGCGGAGCAAAATATTTATCCGAACTTTAATTTTCCGAGAACGTAACGCGGCTTATCCAGCGGAACGGAGTTCGGGTTTGAAACTCGATATACGTATAAATTACGTCGCGGTGAATAATTCTTTCCGACGTTTACAACACCCAAGGGGTGTTAAACAGAGGGAAAATAGAAATTTCCCATCCCCCGTTGTGTTTCCTCATAAATAATCGATCGTCGATTCTCGTTGAGAAATGTGATGTGACAACGACGAACTCGAGATTTCTGTCCCAATATCGCGGCCCTTTCTCTCCAAATGGACTTTTACCACTTCGTTGCGAGAAACTTTTACCCCTCGACGAAATCTCGTCGGTTTTCACGGGAAAAAAGGTCTCGCGAACTTTCCCTCCCGGATTGTAAAATTATATCGATTCACCGTATTATTAATAATCGATCTCTGCAAGCTTTTCTTTAACCACGGTAAATCGATATAAAGATCGATTCGAGGAGATAAACCATTCGATCGTCCTCGATCGGAGCAGTTGCCAATTTTTAATCACGATTTCTCGTAATTAAACCGGCTAGGACGCCATCTCCAGCTTCTCGCGGAATTTAAACGGTTTAATTAGGGTTACAGTCACAGTTTTGCCGGTCGAAATTAGCTTGGCTGCACAAAAGGCTCGAGGGCGCAGTTATTAAAATTACGACGCGGTTGGCGACGATGCCGAGGAAAGGACGCTCCTTTCCAGCAATAATTTCCCCGCTTTTTCACCGCACTCGTTCTTTGCATCGGTCGATACGATAGGTTTAATGGACATCGATCGAGATATCGAGCGAACTCGGTCGTGAAATGCCATTTACAGCGATCGGATTATTTCGCGGAGTTAACTTTGATTTTACGAGCGGGGAGCAAAACGAGAAACACGAGGGCCAGATCCTCCGTTAATTACGTTTCTTGCGCCGTGCCAACGTAATTCGAGCGTCGATGGCGCGGCTCTCCTCCGCTTTCGGATGATAATTCATGCTAAAACGCATCGGCCCCTTGCTTCGCTGTGCCACGAATGTACTCGACGTTCGTTTGGATTTCGACCGTTTCCCTTCAACGAATCGATGCATCCGCGGTTGCAAACAAAACGACGAGGAGATTAAATTTAACGAAAATCTCTTTTCTTGTTCCCAGGATTTTTTAAAACTCTTTCCGAACAGTCCACCGATGATTATGCCAAGTTTCGTTAACTCGAACGGAAAAGTTTGGAGAGCGGGAAGAAGAAAAAGTCGACGTAAAATCTTCATCCTGTGTGTATATATATATATATATATACACATACTTTTCTCGAAGACAAGTAGAAACAGAAACAGAAAATTTCGTTTGAAAACTTTTCTACGAATCTGCTCGTTCAAATCTAATAAAGATGTTTCTTTCCTTCGATAAGATTCATATTTTTCCCTTTTTTCGCTCGATTCGTTGTTCCCCGTAAAAGCATTTCTATATTTTCAAAGCAGGCTGCGAGTTTTTCGCCTTCTTTCGCGGTTCACTTACTTCCGCTCTTTCTCTTCGGGCAAAGTGTAACCAAACTATGGAAATTTTGTTACGCAACGCGGCTCGAGTTTGTTTAGGGTAAGCTCCCTCGCGCACCCCTCCTCCTCCTCTTCCTTTTTCCGAATATATTTCAACTTGCACCAACGTCGTTCCTTCGGAGATCATTTCACCACCCTTCGTCGTTTTTTCGTTAACAATTTTTCTCCTTCTCTTTCCAATTTATTCCTTTCTCCCTAATTCTTTTCTTCGTCTCGTTCGGTCTTTTGCGAAAAAGAAAAAGAAAAGGATTTCGCCGCGTCATCGCGACTTTCTATTTCCTTCCACGTAATAAACGAGCAAACATCTCTCGTTACGAACGAGTTATTTACGCGGAGTTGGAATAAAGGCAACGTTCTCGAAAGGCCTCCGAGGTTATGAGGATCTGCGCGACGTTGATAAGCAGACAGAAGGAGGCATTATCGCGCCATCGTTTCCAAGTCCTGGATCGAGCTTTCTCGAGTCAACGGCTCGACTGCTAGTCGAAATGCATTACGCTCGAATCCTATTTCACCAGTTTTCTTACGCACACCAGTTCCTATTTTAATCGGAAATTAACCGTTTCGCTTCCGTGTAATTAATTACGGCCGTATCGAGATGCTTGTCGAGATTTCGGGTGACGAGCTCCTGAAAACCTCGCTCGGCTGTTGCATTCGCAATTGGAATTTCCAATCGATCGTGAAAGCGGCGAACATTTACGTAAGACGACAGGTTTCGTCGTAACCGAACGGCCGCGAGACTATGTAAGTACACGGCGTTCGATCCGGAGAAACGTATCGCGAAGTGTATCCAGTTCGCTCTGCCAAGGCCGGTCCTCTTTGGAGAAAGCGTCTCCCCTTCCTTTTTCTCTTAGAAACGTTTCAAACGAACGCATAGAACGATAACGTTTACGAGATAACGCGCCTCGGACTGTATAAAATTCATCGCGAGTAATAACGCGTTTACGACCAATTTTACGAGCAACGTAAACAGTGACGAAAGCGTTCACACTTTGTGTTTTACACTTTTTCGTTTTCAATATTATTATTATTATTATTATTATTATTATTATTATTATTATTATTATATAAATGTGTAAATATTATGTGGAAATGTTATACGCGCACTTTTGCGTTGTACTGTTAACGGAACGATGGCTTGACATCGACTGAACGTAAACGCGCTCTCGCTTAATAACAATAGTGTTTACATTTCTGGCTAAAGTGTAGAAAAACTATCGACAGCGGTCGAATACTTTCGTAACCTGTTAATAACGCGCGTATATAGATATATTTATATAATTACTGTATATAAATGGACGACTCGTGTCATGAAAAATTGCAAATTCGAGCACATTTCGTTACTCACTGTATGTAATACGAATTATGCATGCGTTTATCGGATGGGACGATGTAATTTTAAAATTTCTCCTGAAGCGTATATTTTCGACAGAGAAAATTATCGATCGCTCGATTCGACGATCGTGGCAATCAATTAATCGCAACGCTGTTCCACGATGTTGACGTTGGGAAAATTTATCTCCCGTCTTTCTAAATAGCTTCAAATGTGGCTCGATCCCCTTTCGCGATATGAAACAATTAATATTCTCCAATTTCCCCAACAAATTTAATCCACCAGACGGGAATGAATGGCCGAGCTTCCTTCGAGTTGAGTCGGTGCTAACCTCGGATCTAGACGGATCTTTTTAATCAAACTTAAATATCATGTTTAACGCGCAATTAACGTTTATCTTCGAACCGGATTACTTTCCATCGATACTCGATCTGGAGAAAAATCGGGGAAGACGATCGATTCAAACGACTCGATCAGATATCGTTATTTAGTCGGCCAACTTGGCCGGTTGCTTTAGCGAGTATTCGTTAATTCGTTGATCATTAAATCGAATGTCGGCATTTTCGAGGACACGGAAACTACTACTCGCGACACGAGACGTCGATAATTTTAATTAACGATCGATCGAGAAACCTTAATTTTCGAGAAAGATAGAAAAGATCGCTTTGCACGTGTGTGTCTAACCTAATTTAATATCGAAGAAATACATGGAATAAATTGGAGACGCTTGAATTTAACGAAGAAGCACTAATCGTTCGAAGCGACGTAAGCACCGTGCTACGTTCAATTATGGCTGGGTGCATCATAATCGTCGTAAATGCTCCACTTGCACCTTTCCACCGTCTGAGCATCGTCGAAACGTTGAATTATTATTGTTACGAAACAGGGAATGGAAACAATAAATTAATCAGGGTGAGGTAATAACGATGAATTTGCTCGGTCGGAAACGTTCATATTCGAGAAGGCGAGAATCTGGTAAATTTTAAATCGCCGATCCATGTTTCCCGTATTCCATTTCCAATTCCCCCTCCAGTGTGATTCGGTAATTATAAACTCTCTCTAAAATCTCCTGCTAACGAGAGTCAAACTGCGAATCGAGAAAAATTTATCTCGTTCCAACTTATACATCCCACTTAATGATCCTTTTAAGGATTCTCGAACCCAATTAGTCCAACGATGTATATTTTGCCAATCTTACTCGATATATGTACTCCTTCGACGATTTTCTCGGATTATCCAAACTGGTTGGCCCTCGGACCACGTTTTAAACGGCGAAACGATTGAAATTTCCACGGTGTGATTCGACCAGAGTTAGACGACCTTGTCAAGATCGTACATTCCTCGAATCCTCGGCCAATAACGTTTTGAATTTCCCTCCAAGGAAATTTTCCATTTCACCTTTCCAAAATTTTATCTTCGTTTCCTTTTGTATTAACGCATTAAATCTGCTCATCTTAGACGTATATCATCTATAACAACAAAAGAAGTAATAGAGAATTTGTACGGATTCGAAGCTATTTTGACCAGAGTTATAAGCCTAGTCGTAGCCTGTCTAAGAATTAACGAGTTGAGCCAAAGCGGTATGAACGTGAAAGGGGTGCGATCGAAAGTGAGAGTTTCGAGAGAGAGAGAGTTTAATTCAGCAGACCGTGAGACACAATGCAACGTATTATTGTCATCGTTCTTAAAATAACCGTTATTACCCCGATATCTCCGCCGCGACATTCCTACGAAGTTGATTACAATTAAATGATAGATTTATATAAATTGTTGTCGATATAACCAATTGAAAAACTTTATCGACAGTTGAGAATAAAATTTACCAAATCGATTTGTAATATATAAGAATATATAAGATGATAGACGAACCGTTGTAAGGTTGGCGATTTCACAACTTTCACCGTTATAAAATATCGGTTCGTCGGGTGAAATTTCAACTTCGATAGAGATTCGCCTCTTCTCGCGGGTTACACGCGTTTTGAAGTTGGTAAACAACGGACGGAACGCCTCTTCGTGCCTTTCTAAGTATGACCCTGGTTACGAAACGAATCACCGAGGAATCTCAACTTTCATTTTCTACGCTCGTATCTGCTCGGGACGTGCTCGGTGCATGCTGCTGCACGTGACACGCGTCGTGCACGTGCACGAGCGTGTGTCCACGCGTGGCAAATACATAATAACGGCTATTAAGGAGGAGCTCGAAAGCTTTCGATCTGGGACGGTGAATCTTTTTCTTTCCCTCCTTCTTTCTGGAAACGCAACATCGGAATGTTGTTGATTACCTTGTTACCATTTTATGTTATGTAACGAGCGTGCTTCTTCTTTTTTATCGATATAACGGTGTTAATTAAATATACATTTTTTCGAATATCCATTTTATCGTAACGCGTCGGCCAATAATTTTTCCAGGATAAATTGCTAACGAATTGATAAACGTGTTCCATACAAATCCGGATATTTCGAACATATTCAAGAAATGATACAAATTAGCCTCGATTTCGGAGAGAAAAGAAATGAGAATTCCAATTCCAAAGCGTGTGTATATACGTGTGCTAATAATAAAATAATGAAATTTCCTGCGAAAAAAGTTCTCTGAAATCTATTTTGAAACCACTTGATCTGATCCTGACAGGCTGACCGAGGCCTACATTCTTGGGACGTGCGTTCATTGGTAAAAGGCGTTACGAAAGAATCCAACCGCTTCGTTCCTTGATTGCTATATTCGACGATAATCGTATAATAATATTCGTGCATCCCATCAAAATCGATTGGGGATATAAAATGTAGAGGAAGATAATTATTTCGTAAGATTTATAATGATTACCAAGCCGTAAGGATTACTGTGTCGAAATCGAGAGAAAAGAAGGAATACTTTGTTTGGAAAATTTATGAAACTATAAAATATATTAAACTTTCATCGAATCGTAAATAATTTATCCACGTCCGTGTAATGTTCATAAAATTAACAATTACTATTGATGTAATACCACGTCCGTTTGTAATTAGAGTCTAGGGAAGTTATTTCTAAAAAAAGAAGAAAAAAATTAATCAGCGTGATAGTAATTTTCGAAAATACATGGATAATACGTAAATGGTCTCGAACGATATCGAACGAGATTCGATAAAATTATCGATTGTGCGTTGCGATACCACTTCGTTCATCGAAATGTAATTTTAATTAGAGTCCACTTGATTGAAATCCTCTCGAATCTAAACGCAACCTCTATTATTGGAACCGTAGGTAGCGAGGAAAATCGATGAATCTCTATTCTACGAGATATATCAATCGTTTCTTTAAATTAGAAATTCGTTTCTGAAACATTTGTTATTGTTTCTTTTTTAATAAAAATACGATGGAAACGTTACGAAACAATTCGCGATGAGTTTTAATTTCAATTTTCAAAGTTGTAAATAATTATCGAGTAGTCTCGAGTGTTTATTTTTTCAACTTTCTCTATACCAGCTAAATCTAGCGCTAAATGGCGTTATTTCGACATCAAAAGGGAGAATAAAAACAAGACTGTAGTGAATCATGGAGAAGTAACGAAACTTTTACTCGAACCTTTTCACGGTAACGCGTCTCGATAATTTTCGATATTTGTGTTTCTCGATTTGCCGCAATGGCGTAACGTTTCTCGACTAGCGTGGTCTCGCCTTTCTCAAGTCCCCTAATTATCCCGTGCGCGTTTCCGTTCTGACGACATCCGGATATCGTATACGTTGTAACGCGTTGCCAATCCGCGTGGAATTGTCGAACGAGAGGAAGCGAAAGTTCTGTTCGGGAGATAAAATTGTGATTCGGTTGAAATGGAAGCCGAACCTGTCCTTCCGATCGAAAGGGACAATTTTCGTAAAAAAAAATTAGATGGATTTACAAATTAATCTGGAAGGGCGTTCTCGAGCGCGCGACGAATCTGGCTGGAACAAAGGATCGAACGGTTATTTATTTTCGAGGGATGAAACGATACTCGCACCGTTGAAAGCACTTCTACAAATAGTAGTCGTTTTACCGTGGTGAACGACGCTCTCGAACAAGGATTCGCGCTTGTTACATCTATCGGGTTGTCGATCGATCTCCTCCTCTCGAGATGTGGAACAACGTGCATCGTTGCTTTGCCCGTCGTCTCGTATTTTATTTCTCCTCTATTGGGGAGGAGGGAGGGGTGATTTATCGGGAACGGTGACGCCTCATCGACGTGTCTCGATCGAAAGTACGGGGAATTGGATTCTCAATCGCGCCCCCTCCCCTCCCGTCACTCACCGACGCGTCGTCGTCGTCGTCGTCGTCGAATAATCTCGCTCATGAAATCTCTCTCATGAATAATTCGCGCCCGAGTTGTCGATACTTGCGTATTTGTTCGTCCCTCCCTGAAACGATCGCTCTTGTAAATACCCGCCCTCCGCGCGGACTCGATCGCTTCCAATCCTCTTTTCGACCGAAAAAATATCTCGAACCGATCTTTCCAACGAAAATTTTTCGTACTAATTACGATCGAGAAAATCTTCGAGTAGAATATTATCGTTTAATTTTTCTTTATTTCTCCGTGTAAAAATCGTTGGTTATTAAGCGTCACTTTTCTTTCTAATTACAATGTTCGTAATTAAAAACAATATATATACGCGATAAAAAGCGGGAAAGTTGAACGTGTTCCGGCTAGCCAGGAGGATAGATTAATCAGAAAAGATATTTTAATTTAAAAAAAAAGAAAAAAGAAAGAAAAATTTCACTCGTGAAATCTACCTCTTTCGAGATATAATATATAATTTTCGACTTTTTAAAAGTTGAATGAATCGTAAAAGTTTCGTTCTTGAAAAAACAACGAGATTTTCAAAGGATAAAAGGTCTTCTTTACATCTGTACGATAGTTTGTATATATAATTTTTGATCAAATTAGTGGGTATGCTTATTTTAAAAGGTTTCATGTCGGTTGTGTGCGCAACGTAACGAGTCGAGTATAAAAAAAACTAGGCTTGTTTTCTTTCGTTTACGAGATAGGTACTTTTATTAAAAATTTCAAGCCGTGGCGGAACTACGGCTTCGTACGATGACCTACGCGTACTAGATATTTCAACAAGTTGTGCTCATGGTGTAACGCTTATCTCTTTAACAGTGTGCAACGGTATCCGAGAAATACTCGAGTTTTCGTCATTGAAATCGTTCTGAAATCTCTATTATACTTTTATTTGTCGAAACATCCCTTATCGCGTCGATTTTTCGTAGACAATTCAGTAGATAAAAAATCCATCCGAAACCACTCCGTGGAGCAACTTCAACCCGAAACGATCCATCAACAGACGCGTCTACGGCTGCTGGCCCGTAAATTTGGTACACGTCTACGACATTCGTCCAAGTATTCGAAAGTCGAACTCGAGAATGGAGGACGGCTCGCGGAGCGCAAGTTGAAAAGTTGTGGGCAAACAACGGTGGAGATCTCCAACGTTGTCGGATTAACGAACACGTCCTCGACGCGTTTTAACGCGTAATCAGAGCTCGATCCTTCCCCTCCTCCTCCAAATCCGAGAGGAAAATCGATCCGAGCGGCAGTTATCGCGTATTAAATTCGAGTGTTTGGGAGTTGAACGTCGCGCAGTTTGTGAATAATCGGTGGAACGTTCCTTTCACCTCGATCCATTTTTTACGAGGCTCCTCCTTCCGAAATTCCATTGTTCGCGGAACAGTCTCGGTCCTCGTCGTCTCGTGGTCACTTTGGAATTCCTGGAAGCTCGAGGACTCTCGCCTCCCGGCGAGAGGGGTCCGTTTACTACGCGTAGGCGATCCATGGTGGTGGTCTCGCATCCGGTGAAGGCCGCCCGTCGTCGAATCCGATTGAAAAGCGAAGGCGGCCGCCGGTTGCCGTTCAGTTGGCCGTTGTTTGCCCAACGGGATTCGCCGCTTTTCTCATCTCTCGCCCAAAGATAAATTTACCCGCGCGTTTCGAAACCCAGCCCACGATAAACGATAATAGAGAGACGATGTAACGGCGATCGAATTCATTGTAAACTGTTGTTCCAGTCTCGCAATCGTGGAGAACGATTGGCGGCGCGAAAATCGCGGTGGTGGTGGTGGTCGCGACATTCCACGACAACCGCAGCGGAACGGGACGCACGTGCGAGTCTCTCCATTCACTTTCAGCCAGCGAGGCCCTCGCGATCGTGGAACGCGCGTCGACCTGTTGTCCGAGCTGTTGGCATGCTCCTGCGGGGGCAGTTCTGATTCGAGACGAGAAGAGAGGACAGGATGTCGTGGAGGCTGTGCCTGCTCGTCGCGCTCCTCGTCGCTTCCTCGGAGGCTGTCCCTGGCAGATTGAACGGTAACGTGTCTCCAGCCGTCGTGGGGATAAGTTTCACTCGTATTTCCACGCGAGTGTGTACGTATCGTTGCGAGTGATTTTACACGCGGTGTGGAGGAAGAAAGTTGACGCTCGATACTGCTCGGTTTGATATTCCATTCGGAGGAGAAAGCCGAGGCCTGTTCTTCGAACGAGGAAGTAACGATCGAGGTTTGAAAACGAATATCGTATCGTCAGTTTTGCTTCTTTTCCTTCCTTTCCTTCATCGATCTTCATTTCATTCTTGAACGGGGCGAGGCTTTCCAATCCGATTTTCGAATCTATGGAAACGAATATGGCGATGATAATGGAAATATTTCATCCCGATCGATTCGATTGCCCGAATCGGAAAGATCAACCTTCTCGAATTGAAAAATTCGCCCCCCACCCGATAACGGATTAAACTTTTCCCATAGTTCGCGACACGTTCATCTCGCTTCCCGATCCGTAACTTACATTCCTCACGCCTGTTCCCGGATACGTAGTGAAAATTCCAAACACGAGATCGATCTCTGTCTAAAATTTTTAATAACGCCAGCCCAAGAATTTGCCACTTTTTCGCGGCAGGAATATCGGAAAATCTTAAAAAGAGGGAAAGAAAGAAAAGGAAAGTTTTCCTGTTGCAAATTTTCATCGTATTCCACCTTAAAACTTTCCTCTTCGAAGGACGTTGGTTCGCCCAGTTTGGACAACCTTTCGCCGACCATGATCGCTAATACCTCCCCGACCTTGAACGGTATGCTCATTGAACGAGCATATGGCTCGCATAGCCCCGAGCTACGAATTCCTTTCCTTCGATCTCGTTTATCGATTAGCCAATAATTTCGTGTCATCGATCTCGAGGCTCAAGGTTAGCCTCCGTTCGATCCATCACCCGAAAGGTGTAAATCAGCTCCGATCGGACTTTTAAAATTTCGTTACGAGTCTTGATATCGCGCCACGAGTTTCCACTTCGTGCCTGATAATTCTCCCCGCCCGAGCAAACTTGACCATAACATCGAAAGTAATTTCTAACGCTCCCCAAACTCGTTCCATGCAACCGAATTAACTTCTTCTTCCTTTTTTCTCGCAACTTCTAATTAGCGCATTCGGCTCCGGAGGAGCAACCGGACGCATTCGTAATCGAGGATCGATTCCTCCCCTCCTTTTCTTCGCTTCCGCCGATTCTCGAAACGATCTCTCGAGGCGGGTATAAATCACGAGCCGCGCGATAGCGGGACGCTGAAAAAGATTAATGAACCCATTGTGAGCAAAGAACGCCAGTTTGACGGTATTAGGAAACTGGGAGCGGAGAAGGAAGAATTACCATCCGCGGTTTCGATTCCACTTTTCCAGCGTTACACCTCCTCCCCAATTTCGAAAAATCGCACCGTCCACGGATTTCGTCGCTCGATTATCGACGTGTCCAAAAGGAAAGGACTCGAATCCCTGACCGTTACGTCGCGCCCCGATTTCGTTGAAATCTAGAACGACTCGAAACTACGTAAACGTTTAACAATTAGTAATTTTAAAAAATTTAAATTAACAAATTTTCATACCAACATATAAAACTGTATATTAAACTTAACGAATAATATAACGAATTAATAAAATATCCTTTCCGTTATTATAAATTTCTACCAAACAACCCAAAAATATTAATTTACATAGTTTGTACATTTATAAGACAGTCGGTGAACGCTCGTCACGCTCCGCGAGATTAATTTACAAGTCGAATCGCGAGGTAAATCCGCAATTTATTTTATTCGATCCAATTATATCTCAACGATTAGCTCGTTCGATCTCGATTTTATATCGCACACAGTGTCAAAGATCCGCTCGTTTCGTCATTTCCGTGTTAATTGTCAACGCGATCACGGATTAAACGGTTAGAACGTTTTCTTGCGAAACTCCTTGGAGCGCGTTACGCTCCAGAAGAGTAATTTCTTAATGAGCCGGATCCGAACCGCAACGAGAATGCACAATAGCGCGCAGTTTTTTATCTCATATACGAATTCTAAGCGTTCAACGATAATGTAGACACTGTACCCCCAATGTCGAATATTTTATGATACTTTTTACTCCCCGATGTTGACGTGGAATCGCGTATAAAGAATAAACGCAAGGGAAACAGAAATTCGAGAACCTCTTGCTTTTTCTACGTTAATAATTTCAAACTTTACTTTACCGTTTCCCTTAAAAGCTTGTCCATATTTTATCTTGCGAAAATATAACCAAGGGATGAAAATTTTTTTCATAATTTTCAAGATACGTTTCGTACTCAAATATTTGATCCGACAAATTATCGAGAAACGTTTAAATAATCGGACGATAAAAATTGAGAAGCTGCTGAATTACCAGATCTTTTGCATCCACAGCTGATTCCTAGGGAAAGTTTAACGCACGGTTCGTAAAACGATAACGAGAGTAAAGTAGCGCGTAATGGAAGTGGAAAAGCAACGATCAATTTCCCTCGTCTACCGTTGTACGATCGTCACAAATGTTGATACGAATCATAGTCGAAAGAATAAGTCCGCCGATAAAACGCGTATTCCTTTTATCCGAGAAAATGATGGCACTTTAAACGGATAATTCACATTCGTGATAAATAATTTGGTTTTTCGGAACGTTCCGCCCGAAGCTCGGGATTTATGCCGTTTTTCCCTCGACGCCGATAAATCACTCTCGGACGATGATCGCGAGTTTTGCAGGGAGGAAAGTTGCGAACGAACCTTCGCAATTGGAATTTCACGCCTCGGGCAAACTTCGAGGCACGTGCACGCGATTGTGCACGCTTATTTCCGATGAAAATATCGTAATCTCGGATTACGCGACTCTTTAAACCGCATTCCATCTACTTTCCTTCTGCAAAAAAAGAGCATATTCGGTTTTTCTTCGACTCGTTTTCCATCCAAGGATCTTCTCTCGTTCGTCATTAATATATATATGTATGTATATCTTATCAATGTCTTTTCGAAAACAATCGTTTCTGTTCGTACGAGTTCACTGTTCGAGTTTATAGTCAAACTCTTACGCGAGGATCGGAATCGTTTCGCTCTTCTCACGTGGTCATCCGCGTGCTCCTCTCCCGTTCTCCCCTAGCAATCTTCAAAATGTCACCGCATCTCGTTTGCACGAAGGAGTTGAAATTATAAGTAGAACGGTCGATTCGAAAATTTCGCTCGACGTACGCCGGAATACGGAATGGATTGGGAAAGTTTCGGCCCCGGGAGAGCGGAGCCGCGAAACGATATCGAATTTCAGATAAAACGCGATTTGGTTCGCGGTAAACACGCGCCTTCTGCTCGCCGTCGATAATATCTTGGCCGGGGTGGAATTTACGCGGCCACGGGAAACGAATCGATCGATAGGGAAAGGGACGCTCTCCGCCGATGAGTTACGATTCCCTCGTTTTCCTTTCTTTTTGTTTTTATTTTTTCATTTTTTTTTCACGAGTGAAAACGTTGATCGTTTAATGGAAAATAAATAATCCGAACGCGGAAGGTTCCGGTAAAAAATATAGTTTGCCGATTTATTTATTCTTTTTTTTTTTTCCGCGCCTGCCTCGGAATCGAAGTTACGCGGCAAACTCGCGGCATCGTTTTTCGAATTCTTTAATTGAAAACGTTTATTGCTCGTTTAGATTTAGACGAGCGATGCTCGGAGAACAGGGATCCCATAGACTCGTAATAATAGGAGAGATCTTTTGAGCGGGAAACATGCATGAAAGAAATATTTGCGATTATTAAAAAGACGCGGTATTATCCGAGGCAATGGTAGATTAGACACGTTTAGAAACACGCGTTTATTTTTATCCTCCATCTTTTACGAGCGGGAGTCAAAGATGTTCTTTTTTCCTGCGTTTCTTTTATCGTCGCGGTTGATTGTCAGTTCGTTCCCCAAAGGAAGTTTAATTATCCTATCCCGACTCGAAAGGTCATCGCGGATTCACGCGCAGAGGCGCTTACTTGGAAGAAGAAAAAGCAACGGAGAAAGTTTCGGAAACCGGTTGCCTCTGCTGTCCTCCTCGACGTAACCGTCCCGTTGTGCGAACAAGAAAAAATAAATAAATAAAAGGGAGTAGGTCGCGCTAGTCCGATTATTTCAAGTTTCTCCAATAATTCCTCCGCGTTACGCCCACCTTTTCGCTCTTTCTCCCTCTCTTTCGGCGCGAAATTCAAAACGAAAGACGAAGAGCAATCGAGGGATCCGTGACATCGATTCATTTTTAACTTTTTTTCGAAAGCCGAATCAACGGCACGTGTCTCATCAAAGTTTAAGCTCGAGCAATGAACTCGAATCGTTCGATGTTGATTCATTTTTATACCTTTTTGCGAATAAAATAATCAACGTAGCTTTTAAATCGTATAATATAAACGTTATTTAACGGGACGTTTAACCATCGAATACTGGACGATTCCACGAAACTGTGAAATTAAATATTTCGCGTGTAACCTAATATATCGCGATGTATAGTTGAGAGTTGATTATCGCAGGAATTTCAATGAAATTTCAATTAATTCCGTATTTCGTCGAAATTTGAATCAAAAACGATAATTTGATCGTAATATAAAATTCAATCCGTATCATACATCCTGAAATCTATCTTTGAAAAATTTCTTTCCGAACGCTTTTTCAAAATTTTCTTCTACACCGCGGGTAGAATTTTCTAAAATATATTACGTTTCAGAACGCGCGACTTATTTCGATATTCTTCTTCTCCACCAAAGTCGGGCATCGTGTTCCGAATAGGATAAGACAGTTTTCCAATGGAGACATTTTTGGAAAGTCCCGACCCACTTGGACCAAACTTCCAACTTGATTTTTCGAATAACTCGGTTACCCGAATAATCTTCCGCTTGTCCAAAGAATTTTCCGACCTTTCTTAAAAGTGCTTTCCTTCCGCCGTCACGTTTCATTTTCCACCGGACGCGTTTACGCACATCTTTGCCCCCGAAAAATTGAGACAAATAACCAGACTTTTACCAATTAACTTGACGAGTTTCTAATCTCGACGTTGTTACGAGACTCATCGCGACTATTTATCATTCTCACCTGAAATTCGCGCCATTATTATGTAACGGTTAATTTTGACGGGAACGAGTACGACTATGATAAATGTTTCTTTAGCGTCGGAAACCTCGTTGGAAAGAATTTCGCTTCTTCGTCCTCGTATCATTCTTAAAACAGTTGGAAATTGCGAAAACTCGGCCTTCTCTATATATTTTTACGCCGTTCGAGTTTTTACTTTCGAAATGGTCGAAAGAGACATCTTGGAAATGCGAATAACTAGATTTTTGGTTCTCCACGGGCAACAACGGAAACGAGTGGGAAACGGCTTACATACGTTTCTCCTCGTCTCGATTCCGTAACTCAATTCCAGCTGTTTTAACGTCGGATGGAAACCTGCCTTTTCCATTCCCATGAAGCGATCCTACGGCTTTCTCCCCTTCAATTCGGCGGAATTGTTTCGTCTCGAGTTGTCTCCCCGATCATTGTACGCGATACGAACCGCGACAAGCTTCTACAACTTCCATTGCACCCAACTTCCATCCGTGTTCTTTCACGCGATAAATATACTCGACTAACGGAAGAAAAAAATCTACATCTCGGAACGTTACTCGATAACTCTCGATTAAAACTGTAAACGTGTGGCGTGCAGATTTAACGAATAGTTAAAATATCCTCGAATTGTCGCATTTCGTCGCGATCAGATTTATTATCGTAAAATTATAGGGCGGATGATTGGACGTGTTCCAAAATAGGTGGCAGACAGTTCACGCCAACTTTTGTAACGCGTTCATTAATTACGACAATTATTCCGAGGTTCGAGCTTATTAACGATCGTTAATGATCGCGTTACACGCGAAGATACCGGCGTTTAACAACAAACCGTGGTGCTCGATAATCGAGCAACCGCTCCAATTAACATACAGCATCGTTCGGGCGTGATTCGCGTTTCAATAAATTACCGCGATAAATCGCTCGCCATTAAACATATTTCGCGTAAATAATTAATTCGTTCAAGGACGAAACACCGAGCAGTATCAATATTTTATCCTCGCGATTCTCGATATCTTCTCGCGCGCGATCATCTTCGCCGCTTTTAATAGAAAGCGTGGAAGGAAGGGCACTGGCTCGTTTCACCTATTTCGCTTTATATCGAATATCGAATTTCCATTTCTCCAAAGATCATCGTAACGCGGATTTTATTTCGTCACTTCGGATAAAGACTGGAGAAATTGACAATTATCGGGGAGAAAAATGGCAAATAAGATGTAAATCGTGTCTGTTCGCGAAGACGATCCGTCTGAATCCGTGCTACTCCTAAATCCAATCAATTCTCGAGGACAACCAAGGATTCGAATCGTTCCAAAACGATCTGAAATTGCATCTCGAGAATCTAGCTCCAGTTTGCATCGCGAAACAATGGGCAAACGGTAGGTTTCGATTTAACATCGATGGATTCGTCGCAATTTCTCGAAATTCTAATATCGAATTTCTATCGTGAAAATGCTTGAGATCAAAATTTAAATCCGAGTTCTTGGTATTTTCACGAGTCCCCGGCGGGGCGTTTTCGCGCGAAGATAAAAAAATGGGGCAGGGAATAAGGAATGGCCGGTGTCTATTAAGCGATCCGTTGAATATTAATGGCACGGTGGGCCGCGGCGCGACGATTAACCGAGCGATTATTAAAATATGCACAACGCCCGTCCTAATTAGACGAAAACGAGAAGAGCTTTTGCCCCTCGTCCTCCTTTTCTTCTCTACCGCTTTCTTTCATTACCCTTGCTCGATTACTCGTCCTTCCGTCCAACACCCTCCCGGATCGATCAGTCGCGACGGATAATCGAACTCGTTAAAATGCATTCGTTGAGAGATCGTTTTTTGCCAATTTGGGGATCATGCTCGTCGCCGTGTTTTCGAAATTAGATTTTAGATTCTTCCAACGATACTCTCTTATTATTGCTGTAATCGGTGAGAGGTACTTTTTCCACGCTTTTGTAATCGCGATCAAATATGAAAAGGAAAAAAAAAGAAAAAGGCTGACTTGTATATAAAATCGGTTTCGCAATTTGACGTATGGTCTTGCTCGATGCGCGTAAGGAAAAAGAAAAAGTGAAATTACAATCGTGTTATTTACATAACGTTAAACGTTAATAAAGTAGCATTACATTCCGAAACTCGGGGAGTTTAATCGAAGAGAAATTTACCTCGATCGATTACATCTGGCGCCGAAAATTTGTCGTCGAGATTACGTAAAACGAAATACGCAACGAATCTTTCTCCTCGTAAATAAATTATTTTTTTTTCTTTTCACTCCGGTTTAAATTTTTCCAAGTTTAAATTTTAACGAAAATATTTGACGAAAAGTACAGTTCGGTGCTTTTATCTCAACTCGACCGTCTAGACTAATTAACTTCGCGCTAATTAAAAAGTTGGTTTCTTTGTTAACGGAAAGCTTTCTTTCGGGCTGATTTCTCTGCAAAGTAACGGCCTTCTCCAACGTCGTGCTTCGATAAATAATAAAGAAAGAAAAGAAATGAGCGCTATTCTGCGAAAAGGATGACACTAATCTTAAAATTTAATTCCCAATAAACGAAGAATTTTACAACTCGGGTTAAATCCAACCCGAAATACCGATCATCGCGCGAGGAAATAAGTTAAGGCGCGTTTCGTATTATCATGTTGCGATACGACGGTTGGTTGAATCAAACTAGCCGCGTTCGATTTTTCCTCGAATCGCCAAAGAATCCACTTTTCCGCTTTACGTAACGAATCGAGTCCGATCCTCCGTGAACGCTGGTAATTGCGTTTTCTCGCGACGACGTCCAACGGTGAAATCTATTACGTGAATCGAGGGGGAACTCTGGAAAAGCGAATACCGGTAAAAACGTAATTATTACCGACAATACGGCGGAATAAAAATCTCTTCCGCTCCCTTCGCTTCGATCGATCGTCTCAACCTTGCCTCTGTTTTCGCAGACGACTGTCCCAACTGCGTGGACGAGCACAGCACCAACCTCGCCGCCTCCAGATGGACCATGCCGCTGTTGAAGCTCGGCGAGAAGAGATACTACCTGGGGATCTTCTTCAAGGTATCTTTCGACTGCCAATCGCTTCGATTCATCTGACGCGACCTGCTGGACATTATCCAATTATTTCCGTGCCCGTAACTTTGCTCGCCTCGTCGAATGCCAGACCTGTTATCGATCCGCCCGCCTACCCTCTCCGTGCTTTTTGTATCGCGCGCCAAAGAACCCGGAAACCTCGACCCCTTCCTCCAAACAAACGTGACGAAACGTCGTCACATGTTGTACATTCTATTCTCGAAAATTCTTCGCTCGATCCTCTCTCTGGCGCAACTCCATTCCGCGCCACTTTGAAACAGGAACGTCTCGGCGACGATCGATGCCTGCAAGTACCATTAACCCATTTATCGCGTATTCGTGTCTAGTTTAAACCCACTTTGACACGCCTCTAACCTAGACCCTACTGCACCCCTTCGAGTTCGTGACCACGAATTCCTCTTCGAAAAATGGATCGAGTCCCTCTCTCTCTCTCTGCGATTGCTCCAATCGCTTGGATCGCACGCAAACGGAACCGTGTTATTAAGATTTTGCAACGGCGCGTCCGGCAACAAGCATCTTTCCGAAACGTGGCGTAAAGCGGTAAACGAGGGTGTTTCGCAACAGCGTCGAGGAGCGCCGACCCGATCTTCCGATCCAGGTTATGTTATATGTTTTTATCCGAATGGTTTCTTTGCGAGCCACGTTGTTTGATACTAGAAATATTCGAGTGGGAAGGAAATATGCAAATGTCGCAGGCCGTGTTTCTTTCGCGCTTCCCCTATCGCTTGTAAAATACGAGAATGCTTGTTGCGTGGTCATTTGCCAGCCGTAATGGAGCCGGCTGGCAAAATTTATGCGGATTTACGCCCGCGTTTTTGACCTCGTACTTTCGCGCTGAATCGTGCCGCTCGGACGGTTCCCTTCCCCCCGCGATATTCATGGAGGAAGGTGACAACGAAAAGGAGGGAGATACGATTTATGAATAAAATTGAACGTAATGTAAAGTGGGCGGGGAACTTTGCTGGAAACAGGAATAATTATAACACGAATATTTCAACGGGAAAATGTACTTTATATTTTTCTCCACACGGGGTGCAGCAGCCCCCCTCCGCTTTAATTAGATCGTCCAAATAACTCTATTAAAATGCTTCCCCCTGCATTTGCATACGTATAATTCTTCGCTCTGTGTTTTCGCTACGAAAAAAAAAACAGATATTTCCAGATATCGGAGCGATACGAGAGAGTTTGAATCTCGTTAGATCGATACCGCGTCGTTTCCTCGAAACGAAAACTTTTCCTCGCGACGTAAAATAATTTCCACGTGGAATCGTGGGAAGCAAATTTCGATTTTATCCCGTGACGCATTTGCATCGAGACCTCTTTCAATTTCGAAAAAGTGCGAGGAACAAGGTGGATTGTTCGAGGAAAGGAAGAAAGAGGCACGATCGAACGTTCGAACAGAAGGTTGAATGTGCGTCCGCTTCTTTTTCCTTTTTCCTTTGCCGTGGACAAAGTAAAAGGGTAATTACGGGAGAAAACAGGGTGGCTCGGTGTACGCGATCGCGAATAATTCTTTTCACGTTCATCGATTGCCACGGGTAATTTGCTAGACCGAACGAGCGTCTGCGCTCCCCTTTCTGCCCATAAAGAACCGGTATTTTCATCGGAATCGAGTAATTTTCAAGTGAACTCGATCGAGGAATAAATTAGGGGGACGCGATTACTCGAAAGCGTTTCTCGATTCTTCGAACCGATTTAGGGGAAGAAATAAGAAACTGGATAAAAGCAAAGTCACATCGATCATCGGAACGGGAGAAGATGCGACACCTTGATCCGAAAAGAAAAGGAATATCGAGAAGATTGGGTGTCGACACGGAGAGTTTATCCTATACACGAAAGCGGCATCGCAACGATTTTCTACTTATCGCGATCTATCTGCATTCTGCCCGAGTTTTTCGCCTCTGTTCTCCCTCTTTTCTCGTTTCCACTCCCGCGAGGAAGCCGTGACACGTGTCTTCTTTAACCACGGGTAAAATGTTCCTCCTCCGCGTCGAAAATTCTACCAAATCTCGAGGACGCGTCGAAAATACGAACGACGTTTCTTCTTCTCGATTTTTGAAAAAAATTGAGAACGCTCAGAAAATTGGAGGAAAATGTATGGCGAAATTATCGAGTTGCGACGAAAACTGATTTTGGGAATTATAATAACTCGATTTGAAAATTCTTCCATTTGTGACCAACGAAGAAAATATCAGTTAATTTAATCGATAAACGCGATGCGTTAACCGTATCGCGATATAATACTGCGAATTGTATCTACGGGTTTAAACGTACAAACTCTAGCGTTATATCAAAGTCCATAATTTAACGAATAATTATTGTTAACGTCGAAACCGGTGTCCCTTTTAATTACATCGAATTACATCGAATCTCACTTTACGATAACAAATTACCGTTCAAATCAATGCATGCGTTACTCGCTTCAAAGCTGACATCTACCGTTCGCGCAACTCTATCGCGTATCATGATCTCTTCCTTCTTTGTTCAATCTTTGTATTTAACAATCTACAAGATAAATATTTGACGTCGATTTTTCGTATGAAAAGATGAAAGTAAAATTCGAGCGAATTATTTTTCATCTGGTTTCCAGGCCAATTGGTACAGAGCGTCCCAATATTGCCGATATCACGGGATGCACCTGGCGAGCATAGCGTCGCAGGAGGAAAACGACAGACTGGAGAAACACATCAAGGATTTCGGTCTCGGACACGAGCACTTTTGGACCTCTGGCACGGACCAGGCCGAAGAAGGTACTTTCTTCTGGATGGCCAATGGCAGACCCATCACTTTCGAGAATTGGAACGTCGGCGAGCCGAATAATTTCAGGTGCGTACACTCCCGATGCTCTGTCATTTACAGAAAAACATTGTTTTTCGCGAGAAATGAAGTCTTAGATAGAGTGTGGAGAAAGTGCGAAGCACGAATCGACGATGCGTTTGGTTACAGATACGAGAACGGCGAGGAAGAACACTGCCTCGAGCTGTGGAATAGGGATGGCAAGGGATTGAAGTGGAACGACAGTCCGTGCAGTTTCGAGACCTTTTTCGTTTGCGAGGTGCAATGATCGATCCATCCAACTACGAGATTGACACGAATCTTCGAAGATCATCGATCCACCCGATTGGATTCGCGATACAACGTCGATCTACTACCTTATCGAGTCGTCCAGCCAGCTAGCTATTGCCCGATCGATTCCTCTCCATCGAGGCCATCGAACGAAATAGAACAAAACTGACTTGTTACGTGCGTGTATCTCGCGCTCGATGCACGTAGTCGTTGCACGCCAAGGAATCGTAGTCAGAGTGACGAAACCTGTGTAAAGATACTTTTGCGAAACTATAAACTCGTATTTTAATCTTCGAGAACTTTTCGAGAAAGTACGGAGCAGTTCCATTTTGTATTTCAACAATATCGTATCGTAGCAGAATATAATAAGCAGAAATAATAATGAAAATGTCTTTTTACCGGATAACAACTGATTTAACGTTTAGCTTGTTATCGTATATTTCTCCTAGATGTACCATTTGCTTTTTCAACTTAGAAATCGTAGAATAAGAACTTATAAGTTTTAATGTAACGTAAATTAGTCATTTGCCGTTGATTTTTTGGATAATTTAGATAGATTTAGATGGTAAATAAATTGGAGTTCGCGTGCGTATTTATTTTTCTAAATAAAAAAGATTATAGAATTGTAGATGCATCGTTCGACTCCATCGTAGAACTCCAGTGAACGCAAAGATCGTTGTTAAGTCAGTTAAGTCAGAAAATCAGGGAATTTTTCGATTTTACCGATCAATGGAATCACTCGTTAAAATTTCAAGTTCCATCGATTGGCAAAATTCTTATCGTATAAGCTACCATTGTCCTCCTTCATTAAAAGTTAAGAAAATATAAAAGAATACTAATTAACAATTAGTAAACGAAAAATAAACAAATCGATCAATAATCAAAAATTGTTATTGTTGAATATCATGTAGCAATCAATTTAATGTTTATGAGCGAAATACGTTTGGTCGAAATTTTATGATTTTAACAACGCTAAATCCGGATGTTATGAACGAAATTACGTGTTTATATGTGGCATCGTATAGCGCTATGCAATAAAATCCAAGTCAAATATTACTATTTTTTAACTCTTCGATTTTTCCAATTAATGACTCGTAATGTTACATCGTATATACAATATTAAGGATAAAATAGAAAAATAGAAAAACTTTAAATCTCTTTTTAAATCTTTTAAATCTTTAATCTTGCTCTCATGACGAAAAGTTTACATTGTGTTTTTCGATGTAAAAGAAAACTGTAACAAAAATGTGTAAGACTTCTTTGATGATCGATCGTTCTTCGATTTAACGTTTCAATGAGTGAAAAAAATCTCGCGTTTTGTACGGAGACGTTGGTTCGAATATCATGGCGACCAAGTATCCAAACACGTCCAAATACTATGAACAAGTACCGCGACAAACCGCGTTTTTAGGAAAAAAAAAAAATAGAAAATCCGATGATAAAACGAGTAGAAAAATACAAAAAAAAAAAAAATGAAAAAACGAATGAACGAAGCAAAAAAGGCATGCAACTGTAATGAAAGTTGTTCTCCCGGAACGTTGTATTCCCGTAACGGATCTTTCCGGTCGACGTGACCCATGCTTCGTCGTTTCAACGTTCTTCCATCCTTTCCTTTTCAAGTCGACATCAGCCCATCAACGTGCGAGTCCCCTCTATAGGATTGACAGAACCAATTAGTGGTTCCGTCGATTTTTCGTCGTTTCTGAGGGGAAGCAACAATACCGTGGAGAGAGGTAGCGGACCGGTAAAAAGGGAAAATAGTAACAAAAAAAAAAAAAAATGTACGTAAAGTAACTGTAAAAGCGTGCGATTGAAAAGGGACAAGAAAATCGATACAGAATAATGAAAATAAAATGAAAAGCGAGATAATGTTGTCTAAATTTTCGTGTACAAAATAGGCCTAACATATAATAGGATTTTGTGCTCCATATCCAAAAATATCCGATTCCGAGTACTAAAATACAGAAATTATATTTAATCCAATCATAAAAGTTGATAAAATGAATAAAATAATCGTTTAAAAATCTTTTGTACATATATATAATAATGGATTGTATTTATAGATTTCACAATTGTTAAACAAACTTATATACGAGTTGAATGATTCGTGAATTGAAAGTATGCTCATATTTTTTTGTTGTGTATTAATGATTTAAAGTTTTTAAGATTATTTATCGATAAATTATGCAAAAAAAAAATAATATATGTCGGATATAAGAGCGCGTATACATTTCGCAGAACAAATAGTGAAAATAGTGGAAAAAGAAAGAGGAAATAGTGAAAAAAGAATAAGAAATTAACGCCATCTCTGAAATGTTAAGGAAATCTTTTCAAAAGTTGAATAACTAAGAATAGCAGATCACGTTTTGAATTTCAAAGACATATTTCCAAAAGAATTAAAAATGATAAGTAAAAGAAGTGATAAAAAATAAAATTTTAATTCATGAATAATTCAATTCATACTTGAATCCATCTGTTATTAATAGTATCAATAGTATTATTTATGAATACAATTCACTAAATATATATAATGCATAGCAATATTTATAAAAGCATGTATCAAAGGAATTATTTTTATAATTTATTGTTTATTTTGTTTATCAATTTTTGTGATTGAAATAAATATAATTTCAGTATATTTAAGCAATTCTTTCTATTGATATGTAAAAAATTTTATCTGATAAAAAATAAAAATATATAACAAAATATATGGAGTATATAAAAATACATATGTACGTAATATTTGCATATTTTTTTATCGCACTGAAGAAGCCTTTTTATTTTATCTTTCGATATTTAAATCATCAGCTAAATACATTTTATAAATACTGTTAAAGCACTTTATTCGTTACGATTCCGAAATGAAATACAATTATTTTTCTTACCATTTTTATACCTTTATTTTCTTGTCTTTATAGTATGATATCTATATAATTTTTTCAATCGAACGTTTTCATTTATCGGCGCTAAAATATGATTAAAAATCGTAAATTTAACAGGAGCGTAAAAAGCGCAAAATTATTTTCTCATTGTTTTATCATTACTTATTATGTTAAATATAATATAAATACAAATGTTTGTTAATACTTACAAATGTTTATAATTAGAATAAGATATAGAGTAAAATAATGTAGTTACTTCTCTTTAAAATTTTCAAATTCATTTAACAATTAGATTAGATACATACGTAAACGCGAAGAACTTCAAAATTAAAATTACATAAAATACAAAAAGCAGTTCTTCGATTTTTATTTATATTTTGTTGATAATTTTAACAGTTAAACACGATCAAATCATCATATTTAATATCTTATGTATACATTATACATAACAATATGTATAACATAATACTTTCAATTATCCTCAATCTGAAATATGATAATAATAAATAAATATTGTAAAATTTCTTGTAAAAATGTACATGAATTATTTGTAATATAAAACTAATCTTAATCACGTATCTATAAATTAACTTAAGAAACAATATTTATATATAATATACATTTAAATAAACAATTACTTACACATGTATAACATATATATATTCTTGAAATAAATCTATTTCTTCAAAAATATTTTTTCTTTGTTATTTTATTTAATATATTTTTTAGTTATCCTTGTACAAATAACATTTAAATTATACTTTATTCACTGTATTAAATTTCTTATTAAAATTCTTTAATCCTGAATATTATATCAATAAGATACAAGGAATGAACAAATTTCGACGATCAACGCCATCTCGCGTTTGGATCACAGAAGCTCCGACTTGTTACTAGCGTAGCAGAATGTGCAAGGAGGTATATTCATCCGCGTGACGTCACAAACAAGGAACGCAATATAGTGCGAGAAGGATAGAAACATTTTCCCGCCAATTCAAAGATGCCATATTGAAAATTCCTTCATTATTCATTTTCTTGGCAAAATTTCGCCATTTTTAAGATTCCAACCAAAAGTCCAAGCATGTTTCTCATCATTATCAATTTTTTTGTTAGCCTTTATATTCATTATATCATAATTCAGTAAAAATAATGTCTAAAAATGATTGTTATTATTAAAATAGTCTTTTCACGTTTTTAAATAAATAAATTTTTCGATAATCAACGCCATCTCGCGTTTGGATCACGGAAGCTCCAATTTTTTACTAGCATAGCAGAATATGCAAGGAGGTATACTCATCCACGTGACGTCACAGACAAGGAACGCAACATAATACGAGAAGGATAGAAATATTTTCCCGCCAATTCAAAGATGCCATATTGAAAATTCCTTCATTATTCATTTTCTTGGCAAAATTTCGCCATTTTTAAGATTCCAACCAAAAGTCCAAGCATGTTTCTCATCATTATCAATTTTTTTGTTAGCCTTTATATTCATTATATCATAATTCAGTAAAAATAATGTCTAAAAATGATTGTTATTATTAAAATAGTCTTTTCACGTTTTTAAATAAATAAATTTTTCGATAATCAACGCCATCTCGCGTTTGGATCACGGAAGCTCCAATTTTTTACTAGCATAGCAGAATATGCAAGGAGGTATACTCATCCACGTGACGTCACAGACAAGGAACGCAACATAATACGAGAAGGATAGAAATATTTTCCCGCCAATTCAAAGATGCCATATTGAAAATTTCTTCATTATTCATTTTCTCGGCAAAATTTCGCCATTTTTAAGATCGCAGCCAAAAGTCCAAGCATGTTTCTCATCATTATCAATTTTTTTGTTAGTCTTTATATTCATTATATCATAATTCAGTAAAAATAACATCTAAAAATGATTGTTATTATTAAAATATTCTTTTGATGTTTTCAAATAAATTTTTCGATAATTAACGCTATCTCGCGTTTGGATCACGGAAGCTTCGATTTTTTACTAGCATAGCAGAATATGCAAGAAGGTATACTTATCCACGTGACGTCACAGACAAGGAACATAATACGAGAAAGACAGAAACATTTTCCCGCCAAATTCAAAGATGCCATATTGAAAATTCCTTCATTATTCATTTTCTCGTCAAAATTTCGGCAATTTTAAGATCGTATCTAAAAGTTGTTATTCCAAGCATGTTTCTCATCATTATCGATTTTAATGTAAAAATTTTTAAATATATTAAATATCTTAAAAATCTTATAGAGCTGAAATTTGTAAGACATGAATATAAAACGGATACATATATTGAATTCCATAATTAATGTTAAATAAAATGATAAAAAAAAACGTTTTTTTTTTTTTAAAGTAAGAAGTGAGCAGCATGATATCTGATAAAAATAGAAAAACAAGTATAAAAAATAAAAAAAAATATAATATATATTATGTAACGTATATCATACCTTAAAGAATTAAAAATAAAAAAGAATGTATAAAACATATCAAATATCAAATAATCGAATTACATAATTAAATAGTATTAAAATAATGAAAAAATATTTCTTGTTTAAAGTTTGATACCTGAAAATATGTAAATATGTAAAGTTAAGTATGAAAGATAAGTAAGATATGAAAAATAGATACAATTTAAAGAAAAATTTAGCATCTCACCTCTTTATGTATTAGAATCTGCTTGATTGCAAAAATTGTAATATTCTCAAGATATTTGAAAATTTCAAGATTTCAAAAGAAATCTCACGTATCATTTGTTCTCAAATTATATTCTTTTGATATAAAATTGGTCATTACTGGAAATTACTGGATGATTTTTAAAAATTTTCCAGCCAAATTATAGAAAGAATTTCATATCTTTTTTGTGTCATTTCTGAAAATTAAGAATATATTAGATATGAAATAACATATAATGGAATCTATGAAAAAAATATGAAATATTATAATGTTTTTTGTTGTTCAGTAAGTTTTCTACTCCATACAATTTAAAATCAAATCAGCAACATTTCAACTTGTCATTTTGAAATGTTATCATCTTATTGCTATATTCATTTCTTTTTTTTTGTTCTATCCAATAAATAAAATATATAAAAAAATTTTACAAATAATAATTTATCATATTAAACATATAATTTATTTATTTGCCATAAATTTTAATTAAAAACCATCAAAAACATAAAAGAGATCATTAATTTTTATTCTGTTAGCCTTTATATTCATTACATCATAATTCAGTAATAATAACATCTGAAAATGATTATTATTAAAATACTCTTTTATGTTTTCAAATAAATTAATTTCAATATCCTTATATTTTTACATAAATTAATTCAAATGGGATTTGACATACCTTCAACAATACATTGCAGAGATTAAGCAATCAGGATAATTTTTTTATTTTTTATACATGTGTTACAGTTCTAGTAATCAAATAGTAATAAATTATTGCATTCCAATTAAATATATCAACAGGTTTTAAATCATATGTATAGTAGATAATTACTGTGAAAAGTACGATATATTAATCTAAAGCTAATTTTAATTATGCATCTAAAAAAAAAAAAAAACTGCGTTTCTTGATTTATTTATACTATTAGCGTATATAGTACTTACATTTCTTGAACATATATGTCTTTGGGAAAATAGCTTTTATTTATCATTTTCTTTTGCACTATCGCACATTCTCAATTAAACAATTTCTTAATTAATGAAAGATAAAGATAAACATTAAACTTTTTTATTTCATCCTTGGAATATTCAAATGTGTATATTTTGTCCATGAGATAGATAAGAATCAAAATAATTTCGACAATCAACGCCATCTCGTGTTTGGATCATGGAAGCTCCGACTTGTTACTAGCATAGCAGAATATGCAAAGAGGTATACTTATCCGCGTGACGTCACAGACAAGGAACGCAACATAGTGCAAGAAGGATAGAAATATTTTCGCGCCAATTCAAAGATGCTGTAATAAAAATTTATTGAATAAATAATTAAAAAATAAATAGCAAAGAAATTTATATTAAAATTGATACGAGGAACTTGTTTGGAGTTCCAACTATTAGATACGACCTTAAAAGTGCCGAAATTTTGCCGAGAAAATGAATAATTAAGGAATTTTCAATATGGCATCTTTGAATTCGCGGGAAAATGTTTCTGTCCTTCTTACACTATGTTGCGTTCCTTGTCTGTGACGTCACGCGGATAAGTATACCTCCTTGCATATTCTGCTATGCTAGTAACAAGTCGGAGCTTCCATGATCCAAACACGAGATGGCGTTGATAAAACTTTTTTGTTTTTGTCTCATGAACAAAATATATTTTCAGAATCAAAAGAAATAATGCAATAAATGAATATATATATTATTTGGGTGTTATTTGTATAAGAATGAATAAAAAGAGCATAAAAAGAAAGAATGAAAAAAAAGTATTCTTGAAGAAATAGATTTATTTAAAAAGTGTATATATATGTGTAATATAAATAAATATTTATTTAGATGAATTATTTGTATATATTTTGATGTAAATATTATTTTTTAGGTTAATTTATGAGCGTGGTTTTATTATTCCAAATTATAAATGTTTTAAATCGTTAAAATCTCAAATATTGTTGAATAAATATGCATTTATTGTTATCACGTTATAGATTGACGATAAACTATTAAAAATATTGAAAATTAATATGATGGAATATTTTGCATCTTATGTTTACAATTTTGAAGTTCTCTACATTTGTAATATAATTTTAATTATTGAATTAATTTATTTAAAAAGTTGAGAAAATAAATAGCTACATCATTTTTTCTTTATTTTTTATTATAATTATAAACATTTGTGGATATTTCTTGATGTAACATGATTATGAATGATGTAAAAACAATATATTTTCATATTCCATATATGTATATTTTATTAAATATTTTTGTTTTGACAAATAAAACTTTTCAAAAATAATTAATAAAAAGAATTGTTTAAATATGCTGGTGTTGTATTTATTTTAATCACAAAAATTGGTACACACAAAATGAAGATTTTATAAATAATTCCTTTGATACATACTTTTGGTATTTCTATACATTACATGTATTGGATTGTTTCATAAATTTTTTGATTATTATATATAGTAGATATATTTATTTATTAGTTAAATTATTTGTAAATTAAAAATTTCGCCCATAGTTTTTATTACAATATGTAGGAAAATAATATTAATTTGTAAGATTTTTTTATTTAAATATATCTATTTATACATATCATTATTATAAACCATAAAGTATTTATGTAATATAGATAAAAAAAATCGACGATTTAAGATTTTTTAGATTATTAATCAATAACTGTTTACTTTTGCTATATTATCTATTTGTAGAACAAATAGAGGAAAAAAAGAACAGAGATATAGAAATTGACCGTCAATCTTTTTACTTTATTTTTATTTTTCTCTCACATTTGCTCTTCTTGTCTATATTCAATCCTGGCGTATAAATAGAGATTATATACAAGATTGGATACATCGCTGGATACATTTTTTTCATGGTTTCTTTTTTAAAACTATTTACTAATGTCCTTTAATCTTTAATATAAAAAATATAATATAAATCTCTCTCTCATAATATATTTATGATATAAATTAGGATTAGACTGTTATATTAAATGTTGAAATATTGCCAATATACTATAATATATTATTTAAAATATTTACAAGAAATCTGTAATTAGATATATTAAAGTGGAGATGTTAATAGATTTACACGTGATTTTATATTGCATGATATAATATGCAAAATTCTGTAATATATCTGAAACGACAATATGTCGTTTCTCGAAAAATTCTTGGATATTTATTTAAATATAATTTAAAGAAACATGAAGTATTTAATACCCTGTCTACAAATATTAATTTTCACAATCATATGAATAGGTTATGTTTCCCATTATCACATTCGGTAAATATATTTATGTAATTTAATTTTACATTATAAAATGATTATGAGAAAATATCTTTTTAGTTATGTGTTATAAAACATAAAGAATTATCTGAAATACAATCATTAATTTCAAATAATGAATTTTTTACAATTTATTTTTCAAAATTGTGCAATAAAAGAAATTTTAATACAAGTTCTACTAAAAATCAACAAACATCCAATGATGATTCTGGTGATCCTAATAAAGATCCCAAAAAATCCAATGAACATAATATATTTTTTTTTAAAGCGTCTATCGTTGTTACTTTATTTTTAATGTACTATCTTTTATTCTCTGGAATAATGGAACGTTTTGTAAGTACATAAATAAATTATCAATTATCAATTATAATAATTTTATGTAATTACTTATTGAATCATTATTTTATACCAGGTTGTAATGATGCATTGGAATGAATTTATAAATGAAATGCTTTTAAAAGGTCAAGTTCAAGAAATTATAATTTATCCAGATTTTATACAAGGTATAGTAAAAAAAGGTGCTACATATAAAGGAAGATATATTTTTTATAGACGTCTTCAATTTCATGATGTCCCTGATTTAAAAAATGTTGAAGAAAAAATTAGAGCATTAGAAAGACGCATTGGAATTAGAATGGGTATAATAAGAATATATATTACTTTGATTTTAAGTATAATTTAATTTTGATTCATATTAAAATATATTAATTTATTTATTTTTTAGAGGATGGCATTTCAATTAGATACATTCATTTGAATGAGCAATTGGCTGTAACAGAAATTCTTCAAACATTGCTTTTTCTTGTCCTATTTTTTGCATCTTTTCTTCCAGTAGTAAAACAAAAATTTAAGAGTTTTACTTCTATAAATAAAGCAAAATATACTTTAGTGGAACCTTTTTCTGGTAAAGGTGTTCGTTTTAAAGATGTAGCTGGTTTAAAAGAAGCCAAAATAGAAGTTATGGAATTTGTTGATTATCTTAAAAATCCTGAAAGATATACAAAACTTGGTGCTAAAGTACCTAAAGGTATTTAGAATTATTACAATTTACAAATTTATAATTTTTTTACATATGTTAAATATTACACATTTTAAATATGTTACAATTTAATCAATTTATCTTTAGGAGCTTTACTCTTAGGTCCACCAGGTTGTGGTAAAACACTTTTAGCTAAAGCTGTTGCAACTGAATCAAATGTTCCATTTCTGTCAATGAATGGATCTGAATTCACTGAATTAATAGGTGGATTAGGTGCAGCACGTGTTAGGGATTTATTTACAGAAGCAAAAAAAAGGTTTTATTATTATTGTTGTTATCATTGTGAAGAAATAATAACAATATTATTATTACTATAATTGAACTAATTTTCATATTATTTGTTCTTAAAGAGCTCCTAGTATTATTTACATAGATGAAATTGATGCAATAGGCAAAAAACGATCAGATTCATTCAGTGAATTCACTAATTCTGAATCAGAGAGAACACTAAATCAACTATTAGTAGAAATGGATGGAATGATAGCAACAAAGGATATTATTATTTTGGCTTCAACAAATAGAGCAGAAGTTTTGGATAAAGCTTTATTAAGATGTGGTAGATTTGATAGACATATTTTGATTGATCTTCCTACTTTAGAAGAGAGAGGACAAATTTTTGAATATCATCTTCAGTCATTATTATTGAAAGACAAACCAATAAAATATTCTAAATATTTAGCTCATCTTACTCCTGGTTTTAGCGGTATGTATACAACTATTTAAATTGTTTTAATTTTTTTATTTTGAACAATATTTTTTTTTTCTTTAAGGAGCTGAGATAGCAAATGTTTGTAATGAAGCTGCATTACATGCAGCAAGTGAAAAAAAGATTAAAGTTGATGATAATGATCTCATGTATGCAGTTGATAAAATATTAGGTGGCTCAATAAAAAAATCTAGTACATTGACACCTTCTGAGAAAAAAGTTATTGTTTATCATGAAGCCGGTCATGCATTAACGGCATGGTTATTAGAACGTGCAAATCCTTTAATTAAAATAACTGTAGTACCAAGAACAAATAAACGTTTGGGTTTTTCTCAATTTTCTGATTCAAATCTGAAACTTCAAAGTTCAGAACATATTTTTGAACGTATGTGTGTATTATTAGGTGGTAGAGTTGCTGAAAATATAATGTTTAATAAAATTTCAACTAGTGCACAAAATGATTTAGAAAAAGTAACGGAAATGGCATATTGTCAAGTTCAACAATTCGGAATGAGTCCTTCTGTGGGTTTAGTTTCTTTTGATAAAGAATTAACAACTATGGTATAAGACATACATATATTTAATATTTTTAAAATAGTAATATATTATTAATTAATATTTTTTATTGAATTTATTTTTTAATTTTAGAATACTAAAAAACCATATAGTAAAAAATTAGGAAGTTTAATGGATGCAGAAGTACGAAGAATAATAATTGAAGCATATAAAACAACTGAAAAATTATTACAAGATAATAAAGATAAATTGATAATAGTACGTATAATTATTATTAAATATATTAAATAAAATATTAAATCAAAGAAAATATCGTCATTAATAAATCTTTTCATCGTATATATAGCTAGCTGAAACTCTTCTAAAAAAAGAAACTTTGACATATAAAGATATAGAAGCATTAATTGGACCTCCACCTTTTGGAAAGAAAGATCTTACAGAATTGCAAGAATATGAAGAATATAATCCAGGCACACAATAAATAAACATTAGCGATATTTTAAAAGATATTTATATAATATTATTAAGTTGTTAGTAGAAGAAATATCTTTATTATATATTTAATATATTTAATTAATATAAAATAAATATAATAATATTATTATCTTGATTATCTGTAATAATATCTTCATAAAAGAAAATGTTTACTTTTCCAAAGGATAAGAAAAAAATCACAATTTAGTAAAAAAAGTATTTATTAATTATATTTTGAAAAAATTAAAATATAAATCAACTCCATAGTATAAAAAATGATTATTTAAAATTTTTCATTATATAAAAAAATATATATTTATAGTTGTATATTGCGCAATATAAACGTATTAATTGTATTTCAAATTGTATTTTGTATATAAAATAAAAATTACTGATTATATACTATGATAAAAAATTTGTTGTTTAAACCTATATATTTGCGAAATTGTTAAACGAATTAACAAATTCATTTAATTTTTTATGTGTATTCACATGAATTCACGTTTATAACTAAAGGTTCCTATTTCATATTTAAATGCATGCATATACATATAATAAATGAAATCGAATTTCAATCTATATAATTTTTAGCAATATTCTATTTTTATTACAAGTATATATATTTATATGTTAATTTTATGTACATTTTTTTTTATATTTTTATTTTAAAAAACATAGTTAATCAGAGTTATTCGAGCCGCTTTTTGAGCGCATATATTTTATAGACATATAAACAAAGAGATTTGCTTTCAGTGCACAATTAAAATGCAATATTAGAAATATTTTTATATAATTTGATTGTTCCTCTTTCAAAACTATAATGTATATTTATACAAAATCTTTAATATAAAAAGCATACGTACTTATTTAATTAATTTTCATTTATCAAAAATATAGTTAAAAATATATTTGCCCAATATATTTTGTTGATCTTAAAATATAAAAATGAAATAGATATTTAAAATAGAGATTTAAAAAGAAATATATAAAAATAGAAAAAATAGACAGGAATACTTTTATTATACTTTTTTTGTTTACAATATATTTTTTTATAACTAATGGAAAATAGTATAAAGTATATTTTTATAAGATATATAAAATATTATTCTTGATATTTAAACAAAGTTTATACAAAATTCAGCAGATTATAATATGAATATTAATTAATAACCAAAACAAAACTTTCTGAGATATTAAATATCTTAAAATGGGATATAGTAATTTAAACATGTCTTCGTTATTTAATTCTTCATTTCCTTAAAATCAATGTAGTAGGCATAAGGATGTCCTTAATAGAATTCTTAAGAGTACGTTCTAAATGTGTTCCATTCCAATAAATCTTTCCACATCGATCACAAATATAAAAAAATCGTACATTCTGTAATACTTTCATTGGTACTTGATCAATTTGTATTCTTGCCTGATATTTCGTTGAACATGTACTGACATTCACAGAACATATTATGTTAAGTATCCACGGACGATCGTCATTACTGTGTTTCAAATTAGTATTGTGTTCCAAATCATTACTCTGTGCATCTGTTCTTAAATACGAATCATCGTGATACGATGGATTTGAAGAAATGTTGTAATTATTTTTACCAGTTAGTTCAGCATAACTGAAAAATTAAAAAAAAAATGTATTAATGTTTACTTTTATATTTAACGAATAGTTTTACATAAAAAAGATTATCTAAATAACCTTTTCGAAAGTTCATACATTAATGACTTTCGAACTTTTGAAAATTCATTACTGTTACAAGCTTGACATCGACTAAATATATCATTATGCGTAACCGCAATTTTGAAGTGATTTAATACCTCTCTTAATTGTTCATCAGGAGTGTCAGACAATACAAAATAGCAATCTTCAGATGGTATGTATTGTAAAAACTATGTAAATAAAATAAAAAACTATATATTATATTAAAATAATAATTGATAATATTATTTAGATTAATTAAAAATATTGAACTTACTTTTAAATATCCTTTATTACGAGTTAAAAACACTCTTTTTTCACGCATTGCTAGTTTAACAGATCGTTCTCCACCCTGATCAAATGCAAAATGAACACAATCGCATCCACACATTCGCAATTTATTTGTTAATCCACCTAACATCGAATCACAAACTACACGCCATGTGTGTATTTTTTTGTATACAAAGTTCTCAATATCTAGAGACTTATTGTTTACATGAAATTCTTTTTGTTTTGCATAATAACATGTTGATTTATTTATATTATGTGATTCATTTAGATTCATGATCCTCATTGATAATGTTGATTGTATTGATTTGTTAGAAATATGATTTTGACAATTTAATTTCCTAAAATTTCTTAATTTTTGTGTTGGTAAATCTCTTTGAAAATTTTCTTGTTTATCATATCCTTTGTTCTTACTTACATGAGACTAAAAATAAATATTTAAAAAGTACATATTTTAATAAGTTGTAAATATTCTACACAATTATTCGTGACATAAAAAAATTTACCTTTTGTGCTAATCTTCTTATATTTTTTTGTGATGATGATTTAAATGGAATATGTTGCAATTCTAAACAAGCATCATCAAATGGTATTTCCAAATGTTCACATTGAATTTCTAATGTCGCATATATTTCTAACAAACAGTATGCATCTAATGCTATAATATTACATATAATTATATAATTATGCTTGAGTATTATGTGAACATATGTTGTAATAATAATAAAAAAAAATTAATGAAATTAAATTTATGAAAGAATAACTAACCAGCATATATTATTTGACTTTCTCTTAATGGCCTTTGCTCCCAATTAGAAAATTGATCAGATTTATTTAGTTTTTGTCCAAGACAAAGTTCTACAAGCTTACTCAAATTTTTTTTAGTAAATTGATCATCACTTTCATGTGGGAAAACAAATTTATAATCTTCTACCAATTTTTTCCATAAATTTACAATATCTAAATATCCTTGTCCATATATTTTTATTTTCGATAATGCAGGCAAACTACTACGTATAACAGTCATATCTTGGGCTATTCCAAAACCTAGATCATAAATTTATAAATAAAAATATAAATATAAGTAGAATATTATTTAAGTTAATTTCAATTTTCATATTATCTAACTTCATATCTTTATAAAATAAAAATTTAATTACGAAAATTTTACCAAGTTTTAAAATATTTTTGTTTTCAAATAAAACTAAGGCTAATTTTGCCCATAATTCTGTAAACTTATTTCCCATTGTAGTTACATCTATAATGTACACATTATCTTTGGTAGCTATTTGTATTAAAGCTAATTCTGTTTGTTTTGTACCTAATGATGATAATAATCACAATTATTTTATTATATTATAGCGAAACAAATTTTTTTTTAGTGATTTAAAATATTCAAATACCAAAACAAGGTTTCCATTCTGAATCAATACCAACAATAGAGACACCATCTAATCCTTTGTCAAGAAATTCTTCAAAACTATAAGGATTATTTATTATTTTAATAGAATCTCTTGATAGCTTTAATTCATAATAATTCATAAGATCATTGTCATCTTCCCAATCATTTATTTTGCTAGTTGAAGCTCCTTCATTTACATCTACATAATGAAACATTATAAATAAAAATAATTTTAATAATTTTATGAATAATAATAATAATACTAATAATAATAATAATAATAATAATAACAAATAATTATTACTTTCAGATTCATTTTGTTCTTCTTCATATAAAAGTATCCATGGCCATTTTTCTCTAGGTACATTAAACTTTTTAGCCCAATATAAAGCTTCACTTGAATCTTTGGTATTAAGTAACATTCTTATCATAGTTAATTGTAATGTTTCATCATTTTTTACTGCATCTTGTACCATTTCTCTCCAACTATCAGTACCTTAATTTAACAATAATTGTTATTTTATTCATTGTTGTGGATATGATACTTTATATTATTAAAAAAATTTACATACTTAAACTATATTCTTTATAACGTTTATGTATGAGATATTGTAAAACACCTTCACATCTTTTTTTATTTAAATTAGTACAAAGTTCCGATGGAAGATTATACAATTTGACAAAACGTGCTATTAATTTACCCATAGGTTTTGTATTTGTGATTGACATTTTTACATCTGGTATTTTATTTTTTCTATAATATATTAAAAATATTATTATACTTAAAATCTTTTCTTTAATAAATTATTAGAACTTACATAATTAATTCATTTAGCAAGTTATGCATACTATTATCAGGTCCAATTAAATTATCCAAATACAAAACTAAAGCTTCCTGTAAACGAGGACAATCAGTTAAAAATTCTTCTACAACTGTTAATTTGTTTTGTAAAATAAGTGGTAATATTAAAGATTCTGGATCTGAAAAAGATTCTTGTAATTTTAATATAACCGCATATTGTGCTGCCTCTTTGTATTTCTTTTTTCGTATCATTTCCTGTAAAAAAATATATTTCATTATGCAATAATCTAAAATTCGAAAATTACAATATTATATATATATATTTAAATTAGTATAATACCTGTATTATATGAAGAAATTCTTCTTTATGTTCTACAAACTTATATGTACTTGCAACCATTTTAATAAATTCCATATTATTTTGCTTAATAATTAATTGAAATGTTGCTAATTTTAAATCTAGAACTAGGAACTGTTCATATATTTCTTTTCTTGATTTTATCCATTCTGCATATTCTTCTATAACTGTAATCCATAAAAATTTATTTTATGGATTATATTTATAACGTTATCTATTATATCTTTTTAAAAATTTATAACAATATCTATATGTGTATTTAATATTATTATTATATGTATATTTATGTGTGCTTATGCATATATATATATATATATATATATATATATATATATATATATTTATAAATAATTTTAATATTTAATATTAATTTATAATTATATTAATTATAATCATAGTTATATCTTGTTTCACTTTACATAAATATTTTATAAATACAAACCTGTAAATGCTAATGATGAATTTTTTTTTATATGTTTAAAATCTGAAGTATTTACTAATATTCGTATTGTACTTAAATATGGATTAGGTGCACTATCAAAATATTCTATCAATGTTTTATTTACAACATCACCCTTTTTCCCTGTTAAAAATATATAATATAATTAACAAAAATGAATATAAAAATATATTATTATTATACTATAATTTATAATTACATATTTGCCATATTTGTTCTAATGATTTAAGCCATTCTTTTGTTGCTTCGTCTATGTACGAAAAAAATGTTAAATCTTCGTCATTATTTTCAGAAAATTCTACTGTTGATAAATCATTAACATTTTGATATTTGTGTGACATTGCTTGTATAATAATTTATATTAACAATATATTGATGGAATAAATAATAAAACTAAAGTAATTTACTATATCTTTGCAGATTGTTACACGTGAAAAACAATTGAATTGATATGTGTAAGAAACAATCGAATTCATACGTTTCGTCAATCTTTTGCATAAATATCGACTTATCTTTTATTATCACAAATGCATTAAATCATAGTTTAAAAAAGAAGAACTTTTTTTCGAAAAAACAATTCAATGGTACGAAGAAGAAAGACACATTTCTGAGATTTTAGATAGTTATATACATGAAGCAAAACAATAACGTTAAAATCCCCTACGTGGTAAAATTTCTTATTCACAATTATATATGTTAAACAAATTTAAAAATAATATATTTGATTAATTATTCTAAAATCTTTCATCTTGAGTATAAAACACAAATATTTCAAATTTTAATGGAATCGTTAAGACATTCTCCATATAAATTCATTGTTTTGGAACACGTGACTGACATCATATGTATTTTGTTTATGATCAGTCATCGTCTATTACATCGTTGAAGTTTATAAGAGAGCATGTAATGATACGTAATAAAAAATTCGCGTTCTGTGAAATTGAATTGATTCTCTTTATAATTAAATTTTGTTTTTATATGTTTATGTTTTTCGACTATTTTAAATATGATGAAACATAAATTACCAGCAAATTGGATTGAAATGAGCTCAAAGACACATCCACATAGAATATATTATTTTAATATCAAAACAAATCAATCATCTTGGGATAAACCAACAGTAGAACAGACAGAACAAGTATTTTAATATATTATTTTTATATATTATCAGTATTAATATTTGATAAAAGTTAATAATATTTGATTCTTTTTTTCATATGTTTTAACCTATAGATATCTTTATTATTTATCTTTGTATTTTTTTTATAACTTAATTATTTTGTATATTAATTATCATTTAATTATAATTAGTTTTTGATTTATAAATATATTATAATTAGATATTAAAAATAAAATAATTATAAATGATTTTATTATTAGATTAAGAAAAAATCAAATGGATCTTCTAAAAAACGAAAACAATCAACACAAGACAATGAAATTAATGAAGTTCAATCTCCTACTTCTGAATACAATGAATCTAAAAAAGAAATCTTTGAAAGAAAAAAACTTGTCGCAAAACGTTTTATTAAGCAAACGCAGAAAAAAGATAATGAAGAAAAAGAAACTCCACAAATGAAAGCAATTCGAGAAAAAATGTTAAAGCGGAAAGAAAAGAATAGTCCTAAAACTCAAAGTTCTATATCAGCTAAGGATGCTATAAAATCACAATCTTTAAAAGTTGATGAAACCAGTTCATATACAAAAAAACATGATATTCATTCAAATTCAAAAATAAATTCAAATTGTACACCACAAATGCAAGTATTTTTAGAAAAAATACAAGAAAGAAATGCAAAAAGTTCTAAAACTAAAAAAGTAGAGGAAGTTAGAAAGAATATGATATGTAAGCAAAAAATAATTAAAACACGATTAAGAAAGAGAAGTGGGTGTAAACAGGAAGTCGATTTAGAGGTCATTTCATCTCCTTTAAAAAATAGAAAAGAGGAAGAAAAACAAAACAATATAAAAATTGGTTAGTATATTACAGATATTATAATATAATTTTTCTATAATGTTTTTATTTACATAATTAAAAAATTGAATTATAAAGTTACTAATTTAAATTAAACTTTTTAATAATAGCAAGAGAAAAAAATTTAATGAACAAAAGAAAGAGTGAAGAAAATAATTCAATTGAAACTATATCAACAAAATCAAATCGAAGATCTTTGAAGAAAAATTTAGGAAAAGAACGTATGGAAAAGTTAAGAGAAAGCTTATCAGTAAAATCTGATGACAATTTAAATGAGAGTATTTGCTCTTCAACGAATTCTTCTATAGATTTATGTGGTAAATATTATAATATTCTTTTAATATTTCAATTTTTTATTGTTAATTTTCTAAATAATCCAATAGGAAAGTTACCAAACATTTATAAAAATGCAGAAGTTAGATTGGTGCGATTAAAGGAGAGATTTTTAAATGATAAAACTTTCATTAATAAAAATTTATATACGGATAAAGACAAAGAAGTAGGAAATTCTTCTACAGAATCAATAACAACTATAAATGACTTAATAAAGCGGTCTAATGAGAATTCTTTCTATGAAGAAATGGATTGGGAACCATTGGAAGATGAGAAAATTATGTTTGAAGTAATATTATATATTCTTATTAATCGTAATTTTACACAAATTTTTTTTTTTATATAAATGTATTTATGATAAATAATAGATTTACAAATAGAAATATGAAATTAAACAAAAATAAATATTTTTTGCTAACAACAAATTAATATTAATCCTTAATATTTAGGTTCAAGCTGTTAGAACTCAACTTTGTACTGAAACCAATGTAAATATGTCCTATAATGTACCTAATAATACATTAAAATATCCCTTGTTATCAGAAAAACAAGAAAAAAATTATTTGTATATTGTTGTTGATACTAATGTATTTTTAACAAATATTGATACTGTTGAATTGGCAAGGGAAACTGTTTTTAAAACTTATGATCATTCATTAATTGTAATACCATGGACTGTAATATGTGTAAGTTTCTATATTTTTTATTTATTTTAATAAAGTTTAATTAAGTTTTTTTTTTAATTTTATAAATAAATGTTTTACTATAGGAACTTGATTATATAAAAAATGATAATGGTAAATCAAAACCAACAATATTGTGCGTTAAAGCGAGAAAAGCTATAAATTATATTAACAAACTTTTTTCTTTAAATCAATATGTAATTGGTCAAACACCAGAAGATGTTGCAAAAAATAAAGAAAAATTTTCCACTGATTGCCCAGATGATGAAATTTTACAAACTTGTTTACAAATTCGTGACTTAGGAAAATCTGTTGTAAGTTATAATATAGAATAGTAAAAAGATTTAAATGTCTCAAGTTTCAAATTTCATTATTTTTCAGGTCTTATTATCATATGATATAAATCTTTGTAATAAAGCGATGATTTACGATATTATAACACTTGGGAAAACTGATCCATTTGAAAAAGTCGATTATCTTAATGCTTCTAATTATGTAAATAGATCATTTTCTAGTTCTAATAAAAGCAATGAAAATTTCAATTTGGATTCTACATCAATTTTATGTCAAGAATTGTATTTATCGGATGAAATATACGAAGATATAAAAAGTATTATAAGGGACTTTCTAACAGTGGTAAATATATATAAATAAAATTTAATTATTATTGTAATTAGAGAATATAATATAAGAGAAATGCAAGATTTAATAAAAAAAAATTTTTGCAGATAGTTAGCAAAGAAATGCATATGTTATATGGTGATTCTTGGGAAAAATATGTTATTATAAAACCACCTTGGACAACTGTAACTGTTTTACAATGTGCTGTAAAGCATTGGATAGCCGCTATAAGCGAATCGTTTGAAAGAAAAGCAGAAGTTATTTTGAAAGAATTATTACAGATATTTAAAAATACATCCGGTAATTTAATTATTTATGTCAATAAGATGATCGATTTATATGGAAATTTATTTTAATAGTTGAATATTTTTTTTTTCCAGATAGAAAAACTTTGAAGGAAAATACCTATATCTTGAATAAATGTAGCGATTTAGCACAAATGGTTAATGTAGACAAACATTCAATTTTAATGTTACGAATTTCTAAAAAAATTGATGTAATTAATCTCGTAATTTTTTTTGTTTATATTAAAATATTTTTAAATAATTTATAATATTATTATTTTATTTTCTTTTTTCTTTTTTTCACCCCAAGGAATTAAAAGAAAAATGCCATAATTATGAGACTGAGATAAATGATAAAAAATTATGTAATACAATTGGAATTGAAAATAACGTCGAAGAACAGGAACGTAGAGCACAAAAAGCTTTTCAATATTTTGAAGCGGCATATGTTTATGCCCGCGATATGTCGTAAGTTTTATAATTAATGATATTTATTTACGATATATTATTGATTATGATTACATCCGGTAATTGTTGTACAGTGGTATGGCAGCCGAAGCGATTGGAATGCCCTGTTCTTTCCATTATAATACTCTAAATCCACTTCCATCTATAGAGTATGTAAAACAAATACAACCAGAACTAGCAGCAAATGTAAATAAATTATTATGCAGTCTGAGCGCGTAAGTTAATTTTTACTTATGAAATTATATAATATATATTTTATATATTTAAATGCACATATATATATATATATATATATATATATATATATATATATATAAAATAATTACATTTTATTGCAGCGTAATGGAACAAGTCAAAAATTCTTGTATGGATCATCAAACATTGATAAATTTACATCAAACATTGATAACATTTTTGCCTGAGACTGCATCAATAGGAAAGAATTTGATTGAAATTGATATAGAGCCCCTCGATGTATATTGTTGCATAAAATTAAGGCAAGATGTATTAAATATCGGTTTACGTCAACTGCAAGAACTTAGTACTCATCTTTGTAGATTAGCAAACTACAGATGCACATAAATGTATATTTATAAATAATTGTTAATTTTGTTTCGAATTCAGTTATATCCATTTTTTATAATGTATACAGTAAATGTAAAAAGTATTACAATTAAAACGTTGCATAATTATGTTACTTATCGACAGTACTTTTAAAAGATGCATATTTCATATGTTCATATTATTATTATTATTATTATTATTATTATTATTATTATTATAATCATTTTAATCATATTTACATAAATAATAGGAATATTTCTGTTTATTTATATAATATGCATTTTTTAGTAAGTAATAATAATAAATAATGTTTTAATTGTAATTTAATCATTGTAAGAATAGTTTCTTTAACTGTATATATATATATATATACATATATATATATAAAACATCTCCATATATAAATACAAGTTTTTGTTGAATATAAAATATTATTAATATATCATATCTATAGTTCACATACCTGTAATACGATAAATGGTATTTTCTCAAACAAAATATTAATATCTTAAATATTTTTATTAACAGTTTTATATAATATAAGAACTTTTGTACAACATGAAAAATAAAAATGCACAGCCAGAATAGCAAATAGGTATTATTTTATGATACCTGGCAATGTTTAACAAAGCAATTTGATAACACTTTAACGAGATGTAGAGTAGTATTATCTTTGTAAATTTAATTTCTGTATAGTTTTAAAAATCCTCCTGGAGGCGGTTGTAACCAATTATCTTTCGAATAAGAAATATGTTGCGTCTCGATTACATGAAACGTATAAGCATGCCTCGATTTGTCGCTTTTGTTTGGATACGAAAAATGTACTACTTGACCGTGAATAAGAATACAAGTTCCTTTGCTAACTGGTACTGGTCGAAAGTTACTAAGTTGATAACAAGGTGCAGGTTTATCGTATATCAATAGATCCTTGGAATCTGGATCCTTATTCCTTAGATAACGTCGATGAACACCGCTTTGATGAGAACCTGGTGCGATCCACAGACATCCATTTTCTTGAATAGCGTCTTCCAAAGCGATCCAAAAACCAACTAGTTTCACTGGATCTGTGTATAAATACGATGCATCTTGATGCATCATTACTACAAAAAATATTTATATTTATATTTAAATTAAGATAAAATAAAAAATATATATATATATATATTTAATTATCGAACTATTAAATTAAAAATAATAACCTTCCGACCCGATTCCCGGATTTTTATAGATATACATTGATTGACAAACAGCTGGTTCTTCGTAATTCAGTTGAAAAGCTGCTTCCTTAACTCTTTCGTCAAAAGTGTATTTTCTAAATGTGGGATGAAGCCAATGAAGAGCATGACCTACCTATAATTTTATTATCAAAAATAATTGATATTTACGCGAATAATTATTCTAAAATTCATCAAATTAAAATATATTTCTTATTTCACCTTATTAAGGCACACTCTAGGATGAACTTTTAACTTTCCATTATCGTCCAGAGCTTCGGATTCGAAGAATACACTGATCTTATTAGCACTGTCCAGAAAATATTTATCTTTGTTCTGATACAATAAATATAAATTTGAAATTTAAATAATAAAAATTATTGTACATAGAAAAAAAAAATATTTTTTTATCCGATGTACCTGTTGCGATTCTATCGAATTAAAAATTTTTCTCTCACTTTCCGGTGGTAAATTTTTAGTAAATTCTTCCCCGCAGAATTTAAGTTCATCGATTTCTTCCGGTTGAAAGAAATCTTCCAAGACGACGAAGCCATTTTTCTCAAACTGTAAAAATTAAAATATTTTATTTCGTTCGTAATGATATTAATAAATATGACGATTAGATTAGATTTTCATTATTCAATAATTCCTTTTTAACTTCGATCGGTAATTATTTATATTATATTTTATTATGATCAATTATATATATAATTTAATACAATTAAAAATGAATGCTATATTAGTCTATAATTTATAATTTATAATTTAATATATTAATCGTTGTATTATAAATTTCTTTATAAAATATTTAACTCGTACAAGTGTATTTTCAAAATATTACTCATTGAATTATTCACTTCCGAAATTGTTTATTACATCTATTCCTATTTATAGTGTTCTTCGTTTGTAGATTTTAAATTACAGAATTTAAAGAAAGAAAAAGTTTAAATATTTTTATTTCTATTTCAATTATAACAAATTATGTTATAGCAATATATTAAAAAAGCTATTCTATAAATTAATCTATAGTCTCTGTTCATAAGAACAGGTATTGTTTTCAAATTTTTTTTTTTCAAAATAAGTTTTCGAAACTTTTCCATTTTTTCTGCTTTTTTTTATACACGTGTTCTATATACGTGTAAATAAGATATCAAATTACTTCAAAGTAGTTCATAAGTCCGTTGAAAAATTTCTTTGGTATTACGAATGATTCAAATGTGAATGAGCGTGAATCGTTCAGCTCGGAATAGAAAAGCGTGCGCGTAGGTGTTCTATTCTTCTTCGTGAATGGACACGATGTACAGAGTCTTTCACCAGTTCACAAAATCCCCGATTTTAAGTTACATTGGATGATGGTCGTTAGATAAAACTAAGATTCGAATCTATTCTCAATTTCTTTCTCATTGTCGACGATCAGCTTTGATAATGCATCTTCTAATCATGTCATTGCACTTTGTTTATATTATTGTGAACGATATCTTAGAAAAAAAAATATAATAATTCAAGCACTATGTGGTACTTCATAGCACTTTATGATAATTATAAATCATTTGCTTGTGATTTATATATTATAATGATTTATAATACAATCTTAGTTCTTAATCATTATTATTTATTATATTTATTAAAAGTGAATTAATATATGTATGTATTTATGCAAATTTATATATTATTTTATAATTATTTCTAATAAATTAATAATATTATATGACTATTGTAACTATTTTTTTTGAGAAAACATTGTAAACAAAGTTCCTTAAACTGGTAACTCATAACTGCTCTTACTTATTCAGGAAATCATCTCATTAAGGAAATTAATTTTTTTCTTTTCCTTCGTTAGAGACTTTCGTTCGAGATATATCCATTTGAAGAGATCGTGTAGGAGGAACAAGAGCAACGTTTCGTGGTCGAATACACGAACGTAATGTGCGTTGGCCTCCCTTGGCTCTAATCGTCACCTTAACCGGAATCTAAAAATGGATCTCCGGATTGCAGGGTCGAAAGATGGCCATGGGACAACCACGTGCATCCGATTGCTTACTAATGTCTCCATTTTTCCAATTGTACATTTTTATCATATTCGTTTATTATTTATGATATAACGATTAATTGTGACAATTTAATATTCCGATATATTTTCAATAAAAAAAAAAAAATAATTTTAAAATTTTACAAAAACATTTGACTCGGATTAACTATTATGAATGTATGGAAAATTTTGTGAGTTGCAAATTCGTCTCATTAAAGAAATGAAGTCTATTAAATAATGTGTGTGTGTGTGTGTGTGTGTATAAATAATATAATTAATAAGGATATTAATCACAGCGATATAACTGCTTATTAATAAAACGATAAATAAATTGACAAATAAATCGTTCGATGCATTATAAATATTAAATATTATCATAATATTATCAAGATAAATAGATATTTAATTTAAATATTTTTATCAACAAATTGTAATAATAAACGCATATATATATATAGATAGATAAATAAAGATAATAATATATGTAAATAAAATTCTTGTTACGGATGATTGATAATAATAAAACTTTGTATTAAAAAATCAATTATATTAATCCAAAAAAATTTAAATATCAACCAATACTACGAATATTTATAAACAATTTTACAAATAAGATTTACACAGAAATAAGATTTAATCTTTTTATAGGAATCATGTTAATCATGAAATTTCTAATCTTTTTTAAGTAGATAGAGAATATCTACGAAAGAAAGAAAACCTAAAAACAATTAACGCTCCTATTCTATTATCGATTTGTTTGGGACGTGATTTACAGTAAAAGAATGCTGACCCCTCCAAAGCGATAGGTCGGGCTTGATTATATCAGTCTTCTCCGATGACGACATCGGCCATTGGTCTCTCTTAACTCCGATTTCGTCGCTTCGAACATAGAGACACTGTGACGACTGTCTCGACTCGCTTTTAGCGAGCCCGTATATAGCTTTGGAATCGGTCATCGGATCGTTCGATCGACAAAACAGGGTTTGTTGACCTTTGCTTTAAACAGCGATTAAAGGATCGTCCACTTTATTTCCACGCTTTTTAACTTGTGATAATATCGTAAACGAATCAAACGAATGTTTCGATACTCGTGACAGTGAATGATAGAAACGAGAAGATGTTCCTTTTTTTTTTCATTTTAGCGTTTGACGTACGATCAAGATGATTAAAATTATGTGGCGTGAACATGATAGAATAATAGAACGTAATAGAAATAATCATATGATTCGTATTAAAAAAATTTACTATTTAAAAGAAATATGAAATATAACTTAAAGGAATCGAATCGATGGAGTGCTGAAGAGTTAAAATACCCAAAACACAAAATTTCACGAATGAAACAGAGCGCATAAGAAAAAAGTTAACGTAACGTTTAGAATCATGGACTGAATTTGCACGATCTTATTTAACTTAAGTTCAATTGTTAAGTTGCATAAAGAAATCCATAAAGAAATCCAGAATAAGCAATAAAAATATCAACAAAATGCTCGCGGATAAAGAATGAAATTATATTTAATTTAAACGTACAAATTTCTCGTTACGCTTATTAAAAAACACTTCTTTACGAATTCCAAACAAAAAAAAGAAAAAAAAAAATAAAGAATTAAAAGAAATAAATGGAACGAGTATTTTAAAAATACATAGTAACACGGTAACACGGTAAGAAATAATTATCGTAATTTAAATGTAGTTAGGTTCCACGTGGTCGGTATGGCGCGAATACAAAGCTGAACCTTGACTTTTGTTCGAGATAAAGTAACGGGGTCGTAAGCGGTTAACTCACCTGCGACCGGATGTCCTTCATACTATTATGTCCGTCACAGCCGGTCTCGGACTAGTCGGTTGAATTCGCTGTACACGAGTGAGCGTGCTCGTACGTAAGTACGTGGACACGACTGAGCGCTACTACGAAATGACTAGGTACGCGGCGAAGGCTGATGCGAAGACGGCTGACTCGGGTCGAATCGTGCGGAGTCGAGTCGAGTCGGCCGATCACGAGTCGTCGGGTCGAGTCGGGTCGGATTCGAATATGTACGCGCCAACGCGCATTATTGCGCTTTTCTAACGCAAAGTCGACCCAATTCGATCGACTCTTATTCGCGCGATCCAAAGAATTTATTATTAATAAATTTAAAATCTTTTTTTGAAGTATCCTGAAATCGATTTTTTTCGTTCACTTTTTTTTCTTTTTTCTTTTTTGCCTCTCTATAACCAATGCTTGCTTTCAGCTTTTATTTTAAACGAAATTCACTTATATATATATATATATATACCTTGTCTAAATATTATCCCTTACGTTACCTCATCGCTTCTTTTCTAAACGTGACTCAACGAAAGTCACAATTACTTGAGACTCGGACACACATACGCAGAGAGACACGTATTTCCTTCTCGGTTAATTCCATTCCGGAGAAAACTAACGGATTATAATATTCCAAATGCCAAACAATCTCGACACAGCCACGAGAAGCAGATAAAAAGAGTAACACGCATTTAACGCGAGTCGATGATTCACGTATTCTAATTAATCTAAAATGACGCAAAGTGTTGTGAAGAGTGTTCTTCCGTGGTCGGAAGAAACGCGGGAAATGATATAAGGGACACGGTGTCGTGTCACCTGTACTGATATACTACGAAATGGAAATATAGTCAGGATACGATAAGCGATATAATATATTTCTCCAACGCGGAAAGTCCGTGCCGCGGGACGAATAAATCGTTCTTCTGCACGATTTGATGCGGATAAATTATTTCTTTCGGGAAAATCAACGCCGCCAGGGACATTCTTGTGATACACTGCAGGAAAAAATTCGCGTGTATGTATATATATATATATATATAAGATGCGTTTTCTACCGAAAATCGAAATGTTGTAAAATATCGTATAAACGAATAAACTTTGAGTAGTATTGCACAGATTTTAATTTTCACTCAAAAGATAATTATCGTTACTTTACAATGACAACGAGATTGTAATCGATATTTCATTTACACGGAATATTCTATAAAGAAAAATGTATATAATGAATGTAATAAAAGATGTATAACGCTTTTAACGATTATCGACACACAAATCGTTTGCGCTCGATTCGAAGATTATTATCCAAGAGTGCGGCTTCTGCGCTCTGATGCTTCTCCTTATTCGTCGCTTTTTTTTTTTAATAAGGCGACTCAATGTTTGAAAAGAAGAAGCGAGTTTCTCCGCCACTTTTCTTCTTTTTTCTTCTCCGTTTATCGTTCTTATACCTTTATACGAGAATGGAAAAACTACGACAGAAGTTTCTCGAATTCAAGATTCTCTCGACGGTCATCGAGGAGACGAATGAATAAAGCTAGGAATAAAGCTAAGGTGGAAATTTAATTTCACGCGGCTCGTTAATATGTTAATCTTACGAGCAAAAATTTTATTTTATCGGCCGGCTTCAGGCTTCTGTAACTGCGGAAAACGTAAACGATTATTGTGAGCGAATAAAAACGCGAGATGAATAGGTTGATCGTCGGTATTTTCAACTCTTCCGTCCCGACGAGCTTTTTCCTAAGCTCGTCCCTAACTATCGCGACGAATAATAACACCTCTTGCACGACATTCTTCACAAATAGATATTTTTCAAATGAAATCGCCGTGCATTCGTAAATTTTTTATCTTTTTATCTAACGACCACACTCGATATACTCGCCTTTTTAAGAATTTTCGTTTTACTTTCGAAAAAAAAAAAAAATTTCAAGTCGCGCACGATTCCTAAATAAACAAGAAATGAAAATAGAAATTTATCGTAATGGTTCCCATAGATTTCTCGCTGATTTATCGTGAACGCGACGAGCTAATTCGCCGTTATCAATACTGAGTTCGCTCGAATTTATCCAACGATTCCGAAAATATTTACATCGAATTCGCGTCCAACTCGAGTATCGCGCGACGATTCCTACTTTTCACACTGATAATTGCACAATCTTCCAATCGTCCAAGATTTATTTCATTATTATTAGCGGAAGAAGAAAATTTGAAATTGAATTTTGACTTAATTTTAGATTTTCAAAACGGATATTAACAAACTTGAGAAACTTGAGTATCCAATCGGATACATTTCGAAGTAACCCCAAGCAATAATCTTATTACAAGACAGCAGGGAAGGAGGGCAAAAAAAAAAAAAAAAAAAGATTTGCCAAGGCATGAACGATGCATTTTTAACCGTGGCCCAGAACTAGATGGGGAGGCGGGCGAGTTTCCTCTCTGGTTGCGACACGAACGAAGGAAGGTTGCTCGAAACACAGAGATCGGAGCGAAATAAAGTCCGCGGGAATTGTGCGCGAGTGCCATTTGACTGCAGGCCAAGCCAGACACCGACTTCGTTTCTTTTTAGACCGTAAGGCTTAGCTGGTGCGGCATTATTGCGCTATTAATGGCGGCCGTCTCGTTGGCCGTGGCGCGCGAAACGAGAACCAACCAAACAGCCCTTCGCGCGACCCAACCCTCTCGAAAAGGAGGTTACGACCGTTCCTTGATAATCCGGATAACTTGACGCGGATGTATACGTTGTGGAGGGACTCGTGCTTGGTACGATGCCAGGGTCGCAGTGTCCAAGGTTTGGTTAATCGAGCGTACCTCAACAACGGCCGAAACGCTTTCCTTCTTCGAAATGTTGTTTCTCTTTTTTATTTTTTTTTTGTCGAAATTATTTTACTACGTTCATATATTAAAACTTATTGAGCAATTAAATGTATGACGAGAAGTAGATACGTGTAAAAATACGCGATATTTTGCATATATATTCAATTTGCAATTTGAAATTGTTTAGAGAGCGTTATCTTCAGACGAATGATCGATCACGAATTTATAAAGGATGGAACGGCGAAGAAAAAAGACGAGACAAATGTGCGAATGGATTGGAAGAATCGGGCGTATGAAAATAAGAAGGGGAAAAGTGGAAATTGTAAACGTAAATTACGCTCGTTTTATAGAGCAATGGGACGGAGATGTAAATAAAAAAACGAGATAAATAAGAAAGAAAGCAGAGAGAAGGGGGGCGGTAAAAATGGAAAGAAAATAAGATTAGAGACTCGAGAGACTACCTTCGTATGAGATAGGGGATAAATAACAAAAGAAAAGAAAAAGCAAAGAGAAAGAGGGAATACGAGAGAATTGAAGAAAAGCGAGAAGAAAAAGAGGTAAATAGAGTGGGGAAAAATGGGGAAGAAAAGAAAAGAAAAGAAAAGGAAAGAAAAAGTGTTAAACGAAATGGGGAAGAGAAACATGCGGTGCGACTAATAAAAAGAGAAGCTTTATTCAAAACGTCCCATAAAAGCTGGAGTAATAGAGAAACGCATTCGGACGAATCGTTTTCCCGTTCTCTTTCCTATTTTCGCATTTACGATCATCGTCGAAGAATACGCGTATTGTTCTTTTTGTTTCTTGTTTATTAAATCTGCTTAAGATCCTTTATTTATTTTTCGTATGCTTGGCCAAAGAAACGGCTTTACATTCTGATATTTTTCAAGAATAAGAACGTTTTCTTCCACAATTCGCGCAAACGTGTTATAAAAGAAAAACTATGGAAGAAAAACTTGAAGAGAAAATCGAGACAAAAGAAAAGAAGAAAATTGATTTCTATCACGATTCTATCAAAAATAGAAATGATATTTCCGTTCGATCGTACACTCGTAAAATTATAAATACGAGATATTATAAACCAACGCACGTTTTAAATTTCTATTCTTTTTTTACTTTTCCTTTTTTTCTTTTCTCCCCCCTTTTTACGATCTTTTAATAAATTTTGATCGCCGATTTTCCATCAAACTTCGAAATATAGTAATTCAATACTTGAACAATTCATTCAATCCCCATTTTCAGTAACAAAGCACCTTCCCTTTATTATCGCGAATGCATGGAAAATTCGCGAAACGTTACGAAGCGACTCAACGTCACTCGGTTTATATTCAATGAAATTCACGATGAATATCAGACGATCGATCAAAAATCGGTCGGTAACGAACGCGAGGCGCGAAAACAGGATACATAATCAGAGGAAATTATTCGAAACAAGGATTTATACGTGAATGAAAAATAAAGAAAAACGTAATGCGCGGTAAAATATACACCAAAGTGTATCCAAAATGGAAAAGTGGAAAAAAAAAATTAACGCTTCGAAAAAACCGAAACCGATCTCGCGAAAACGTTCAACTAATACGACGAAAAAGGGAATGTCAGCTCGAGGGTGGAGTTTGGTCGATGGGCCGAGTTGATATTGAACTAATTATCCGGATTAACGTTGGTAATACGATTTCTGGATTATATTTATTGACCGGTCACTACGTGGTAGTATTTCGCGGTGACTTTCATCACGGAGGACTCGTTTTAAAACGAATTTACCGTCGCATGTTTCGAAAATCGTTTCGAGGATACCCGAACGTTGATTATTTATTATCGGGACCAGTTATTCGAATCATAAATGAATTTTTTCACGAACAGATTTCACTCTCTCTCTCTCGTCATCGAAAGTGACCTACAATTAAATAGAGCGAACGATTCTGATATACATTGTAACGTTCTCAGAAATAATCGGAATGTTCAACATTTGGAATAATTGGTTACTCGATAATAATTTATTTTATTATTATAATTTTATCCAGCGAGCTGGACGTTATACCGCGCGGTTTATTTTCAACAATTCTCGCATAAAAATTCTCGTTTTGCGAAAACGTCTTTTCACAAATTTCACAATTTTTATTTTTTTTTATTTTTTTGTGTATTTAAATTTACATCACGCAGCGATCATGTTCTATGCAAAAGTTTTCTCCACGCAATATTATATTATATTATATTATTACGAAAGGAATTAAAATAAAATATCGAAAATAATATCCAAAGCGTAAATTATTCAAAAGTGTTTTCTTAATCACACTTTTTCGTCCTTGTAGAAAGTAATTGTCGAGTTTAGAACTTCCTAGAACTTATTCCAGAAGAATAATTCAACAACGAGTAATTACGAGTAAAAAGTCAGCTTCAAAGCCGTGAGGAATAAGAAAAGAGGCGTGCGAGATGCAGCAGGGAAAAGATAGTTTCGTTTGTCGCGAACAAACGTTTTCCTGGAAAGTTTCCAATTTAATATAATATTAAAACGAATAAGAGAATCGGCGCACGAAGCGCGACGAAATAGAGAATTACTATTACTCAATGAGTGTTACGAGCGTGTATTATATATGATTAATGTTTAATTTGCGTTATGAATTAAACGCGATAAGATAAATTAATTAGAAATAATTTTTGCAAAAGTGTCTTGGTGAATGATTTCGAATAAGTATTACAATCGATGCACGTGTTTGAAAAATATTTTTAGTCTGTAAATATTTCCCTGAAAACTTGTTGCGCGTTCAGAATTGGGAGCATTCGCATTTAGCGGATCATCTTCAAATTATTCCCGCCTTTTAGCCCGAGCGAATCGACAATTTAGAAAGGGACGGGCTCTCGTTATCCGACGTTTAAATATTCGTATTCTTCCCTTTCCTTGCAATATTTTACTTTTCAGATTAATTCGCGTTAATCTCGAAATTTCATCTCGCGTTTTCCGATGTTGCTCGCGTGGCTGAGCTTCACGCGAATACGTCCATTTCCATCCGAGGATTTGCAACTATACGTACACGTTCTTATTTCTTCCACGATATTTCTTTGCCACGATTTATATTTGAATTTTTAGAAAAAGGACAAAACGTATATATTTATTCGACGCATAGTTGAACATTCTTTGGACGACAACGTTGAAAATGAATTTATATGTTTATACAAATTCGAGATTCGTATCGTGGAAAAAGAACCACTCGTAGAAGAAACGCGATACTCGAGACGCGTCTGCAACTTTTACTTTTTTGTTTTTTTTTAAATAAATTTCAAAGAGCAATCACAATTGAATTTAAGGCTATTTGAATTTTACCTGCTCGTTGAAAGTGATTATCGTTGGTTCGTGCGGTATTTATCTTGAAAAATAACCATCTTCGATTACACTCGAGCACTCGCGCTGTCTCTTGACCTCAGATTAAATCAATGGTGGACGGCTGAATCGACCTTCGGGTCATCGATACGATAAGAAACAACAACTCGTGTAGCGCTTTTTTTCTCTCTTACTCTTGTTTTTTTTCTTTTTTTTTCTCCTTTCCGTTTATTTATATATTTCGATACAACGTTGTAAAAATTTATTCTCGGTTGTGTATATAGGTTGTTACTTCGAATCGAGTTACTCCAATTTCGCCGACTATTTATTTATTAATCATCCATGAAACTAAACGAGACGATACAATTTTATCGATGTTTCGTTTCATCGGTCGAACGTACGCATTTCCTATTGAACTTTACCGATAAAAAATCGATACAAAAGAGTCCAATCCTCGCCTTTCTCTTCTCTAACAACATTCTCCTCCCCTCCCATTATTATTACTATTAATATACCTTAATCGTATTCTTGTCCGAATAATTTTAACAATTTAATGGTTCTTTTGCAACCATCTTTCTTATCGGGAAGCAATGTTGTATAATACGTTTCTTCGTTTATATTAAATATGATTTAGAATGTTAAAATAAATGATGCAAGAGGTTTTAAGAGCTTATCGTACTCATCGGAAAGGAACACAAGATACTTGATTAAAAATATACGCGCGTTATGAAACAGTTAAATAATATAAAATAGTTAAAATATTTATAAATTTATTTTCTTCTTGGAATAACAATAATTTCGTTTACCACGTTCACAATTATCATTAATAAAATAATAAACTGATAATAATTAAAAATATACAAATGCGATAATTAACGTTGTATCACGACTGAAATATATGATCGTACATACAATGGATTACGATCCAGATACGATAATACTTTCAACTATCTAATTCCTCGCCTATTAGCAAAGGAGCAAAATAAAAATCCACGATATAAATATATATATATAAAACGGGGAGGGTTCGATTGAAAAATCATTCGATCTATCGACGATCGATCATAAGCAAAAATTCAGCGTTTTCGATGGTATCGCGAATCAAACGGCACGGTTAGGTATAGCGAGACATGTCTCGTGGTAGGGACCTGGGAACCAGCTGTTCTAATCTCTTTCGACCGGCATATCGCGAGTGGAACCGCGGTAGTAGTACGCTCAACGTCAGCGTGGACGTTTCCTCTCTTTCGAATCTCCTCGCTTCCAACATCGTCGAAAGTTCTTTCATCTTTCACCTTTTTAAAAACCGTTCGTCGATCGTGCGAATGTCGGGGCACCGTGATATCGTGGTGGAACTTTCAAGTGATCGGCGGTGACTCGAAATTCCGGACGTGTATTCGACGAGTGGCGAGACGCGGAACAACAACATCGGTGCATTGCACGGTGAGTTCGATTAATCGTGAAACGCACTCAGCAAGATTTTTCCTTTCCTCGTTTGGATTCAGTTTCGGGTAAGAAGAAGATTCGTAGTATTTTTTTTTTTTTTTTTTTTACGATGATTATTCAAAAATAATATAAGCGTATTCGTACAATGAAAAGTCATCCTCTCGATTCGCTAACATAAATGTTTACACCGCGGATAAGCACGTTGCGGAAAAGCTTATCATTTCACTGTTCGATTTTTAATAGGACAAGTTTTTTAATAATACCGTTTCGATATCGGAATCGGGCGGGTGATGACGATAAAATCGAGGGCAAAATATTAAGATGGAAGAAATTTTTGCAAATACGCGCGCGGTATAAAATATAAAAAAAGGAAAAGATGGATCTTCGCGAAAAGTCGCGAAGAAAAATTGGCTCGCGATGCTCGGTAACGGTTTACGACAAGCTGGGAATATTTTTCTGACCCCAAACTGACAAGCTCGGCACAGAATGCCGCACACGAGGCCCGATTAAAAAATGTGCTCGATAAGAAACTCGTGGAAAAGTTGGTGTTCCTTAACCTCCTCCACGCTGCATTTCTATTAAGTGGCGGTGGTAGCTAGCCGTCGGGAGGGACGCTGATCCAATTTACTTTTCATTCAGCGTGAGACCAACAGCAATTTGAAAATTTTCTTCACAACGCTTGCCCGCCTTTCGCGTCCAATCAACTCGTAATTTATTCTTCGTTTCGTTTCGTACTCTTCCTTTCGTCTTTCCTTTCCTATCAGTCGGGGAAAAAAGTAGAAAGACATTAGCGTAACGAGTTTCTTTCGCGGGCCGAATACTTTTTTTTCAAAGAAGAAAGATCAAGCGCCGTACTTCTCGCAATCGTTACAAATCGCGTACGTATTCTCGTGTACGTTCTTACCGATCGTACATACACGGATACATATTCTTTCATATTCTTTTTCGAAAAAAAAAAAAAAAAATTGACAACTTACACAAATCGAATCATCTTTTGCAACTCGATAAGAGCTTCGTTTGGACGCGTAGAGAAGAAGCGGCCGTATATCTCTATTTCCGACGGCACACGAGCTAAAAGAAAGTTTCGAAATTGAAAAAAAGAAAAAAAGAAGAAGAAGAAGAAAAAAAAGATTACAAAATCGTCGTTGGTCGTAAGGAAAGATTCGAGTAAGTACCGATTTATCGCGCGTAGTCGATTTCTCGCTAATTGTTTATTACTCGAATGGTCGTCGGATATAAATTGCATCGCGTCGCGACGTATTTTTAATGATTCGTGGACGCGCGTATAAATAGTACACCATGGCGATAACCCGTTCTTTCTTTCTCCTCCTCTCACTCTCCTTTCTTCGCTCGCTCGGACGATCCAACGTCTCGGCCGCGTTTTTATCGCGCACTCTTTCGCCGTTGCATTCACCGTTTCTCACCGATTCTCCCCTCCTTTTGTTATATCACGTATAAGACGGACCTCCAGCATTTTTCCAACACCACGATCGACAAGTGTCGATCCATCTTTCATCTTACGTTCCACTCTATCCATATACGTGATATCAAAAGAAATACCGAAAGAAATATCAAAAATTATCGAACGCGGATACGTTTGTTCGTAATTCTTCTAAAGTTCGGTCTAAAGAAAAGAAAGAAAGAAAGAAAGAAAGGAAAGGATCGAAACGGATTAGAATCGAGATCTGCCTTCCCCTCTGTCCTCGTAGCTGCCAATAAACCGCGGTTGTCCACGGTTATTAACGCAATTAGAATAATCGATCGTCCAACGGAGTACGGCCGATATCGCGGCGTAATGGCATTATTACGACGACACGATGGGAATGATGTAAGGTGACGTGCGGCAATCCGTCGGGGGAGGGAAGGGGGAGGAACGCAACGTTTCCTGCGGGTGAAATCGGGTTCGCGTTCACCGTGCACAACGGAATTGACATACGGAGTTGTCGTCGAGGGAGGAACGAGGCGCGATTAAACCACGACGATTCCTCCGTGGTAAACAGCCGCTCAACGACGAAGACGAGAGAAACGAGGGACGCCAATAAATATCGAATTACGTTGGAACTCGCTTCGGGATCGGGAATAAAGCGAACCGCTCGAATCGTCTCCAACCGAGCAACGAAAAATCCTGTCTCTGTCCGCCCAGAACAGTCTCCTTTCTCGCCGAGCGGAGACGATTTCTAGAAAGCGGAGCCCATCCCCGATTTTTCCATCGCGTCGAATCGATAAATCGACAAATCGAAGGATCCGCCAACAACGATCCTCCTATATTCCAACGTTTCGTCAATCTTATCTATCTTACTTTTGAAATCGGCTTTCTTCGAAATCCGACGGGAGTCGGACACTGGCAGCGACTAGTCCCTCTGGATCAACGATCATCGCCACGATTTACAAGTTCAAGCGTTGTGCGTCCGCACAGGCGCCGATAACGAGTTGCATTGAAAGCCTATCGCCACGATACGAGAGAGTCTCATTTTTATCACGGTCGCGACGCGCTTCCTCCTCGAGTCGTCGGTCGCGCGCCGGCCGCGCGTAAACACTAGCTTATTATTCCGTATAATAATGTCGTAGCGTATCGTAGATAGGAAAAAAGGGAGATGGCGAATCGCGAATGGCGATTTTTACATCTCGGTCGACGAGACGACGACGAAAATGGGAGGGGAGGGGGAAAGGAGGAGAGAAGCGGAGCGAAAAATGGAATTTCACGAAGTCGAATACGAACGGGGCAGACGAACACCAGCTGTTGACCTCTCTTCTGCTTTCTGATCTTTGATCTTTCGTTTCGAGATAATCGTTCGCGTAGCCGATCGAAACGATACGGTTCGTAGACGGAGCGTCGATGGATCATCTGCAGACCGAAGGAATCAATTCTTCGCGACGTACCGGCACCGATAGAACGGCGCCACTCCACTCCAACGCGTTCGAAACTTTTCTCGCCTGTCATCGACACACCCGCACAACGTTTCGTTTCGTCCTTCGAATTTTATTTTATTTTATTTTACCTGTGAAAAGGATACACCGAGGATTTCCACTTTTTCTTTCTCTCTTTCTTCTTCCCCCTGCGTTCTTCGAGCTAAGAGGAGAAGCGACACGAATTCCATTCGACGCGAGCCGCCCGCTGCCCGTCACAATCGGAAACGGAGGATTGTTCCGCTCGATTGGCTGGTAAACAGAATCATTATGTCATCCGCAACTGGACAGCGTGATAACGACACCATCGTGGCGTGTTTCCCGGATCACGTGTCGGACTTTCTCCTCGCGTAACGTAAATTATTTTCGATATCGACGGTTTCCCCGTTCGTCTCTTTTATTTTCCCAGCCCCATAAATCGTTTCGGATTTCTCCTCTCGTCGATATTCAAGGAGCAATCGAAATTCTCGTCCAAATTTCGTCGATGTCTCCGTCTTTTATCCGGTCATCCGTGCTTGTACCGAGATACGAAGGGAAGGAAGGAAGGAAGGAAGGAAGGAAGGATTTCTCGAATCTATTTTTATCCCTGGTCCGTTGTTCGAGGTTTGACGCGAGAGAGAGAGAAAGAGAGAGAGAGAAAAAGAAGAAAAAAACGTACGATAAAATCGAGACATTACCCGTTAGCCGGTGATACGCGATACATTTCGTTTAGATAGATTCTCGAAAAACGAATTCGTCGAACGAATTTACGATCCCTGATTGGCAATTGCTTAACGGAATACGCGCGAAACGATCGACCCGAACGATTTTCGGTATCGAGAGCGTTTGTCTTTCTCAACGACGACGGGTGCAACCGGTCGAATTTAACCCGTGTTCAATGTTTCAAGAGGGTCAACATTACTCGTCGTCGATCGGAACGCCGATTTGCTTCCCACCCATTTCCCTACCCTCTATCCGTGCTGTACCACTTTGACCGCGATAACGGGCGAATTATCATTGTTAACCAGCTATTAGCGGCTCGGTGTCGTTGCATCAGCGTATCGTCTAGTCCGCGTTTGTTCAAACGCCGCTCCGCACTCGCGCCGTTTAATCGCTCCCGTTTAATTAATAAACCATTTCTACGCGTTACGCAATCGTATCCATTTCTCCTCCAAACACGATTTCTTCCCTCCCTCCAATTCTTTCTCATTACGCCTGCCTTACTTACTACCTTTCCACCTACCCCTTTATCCGATTAATATATTCGAAAATATTTTATTTTCGCGTATACGACGAGCTTGTAAGGGATACATAGATACATACGTATACAATGCATCTCGATTGAATCCATCATCCATGATCTTTTTTTGTCCTCGCAGAAAGAACGCAGATAACGAATCGATGGAAAAAGGTGGATCGATGGAGCACGGATCGAGTCATTTTTGTGGAAAGATTGGCGAAAAATTCTGAGAGATGATACTTTTTTCTCGCCTCGAAAGGAACGATCGATGATTATACACATATAAAAAAAAAAAAAAAAAATAGAAAAGAATTCGGAGGATTTTTCGAGGGAACCGCAGACAAATAGAGTTAACAAGAGGCTCGTGTACGTACGGAGGAAAATTCTCTGCCCAGCAATATCGTAACGTTATTAAGAGTGATCACCGACGTTGCAGAACTTTCCGCAGACGCAAGGAGACTTTTTCACGGACAATGGGAACAATGAGGAACAATTTCGCGGCGGTCTTTGTGCTTCACATCCTGATGCACTTGACGAGTCAATCCCTCTCCCTACGCGGCACCAACGAAAATTCCTCCAAGAGAAACAGTTTGTCCGAACTGCGATCGACGTCCTCCCCGATCTACGAATGCCTCTTCCTAGATCCGGATCTGCCCATTTGCGACGAGAAATTGTGAGTTCTTACTTCGATATCAAAATTCTTCCCTTATTTTTTCTTTCACTTTTATTTTCTTCTCCCACTCTTAATACCGGGGGAAATAATTATTTGCTCGTCAAAAGTGATATACTCCGTTTTATTATTTTTTTCAAATGATATGGTAAAATTTATTATATATAGCGAGATAGAGGTATAAGAGCTATATAAGTATTTACAATATGTGAAGAAATTTTGTTTGATCGTTTAGAATGTTGAAGTTGGCGGAGGAGGATTGGTCGAGCGATCAAGATAATTTTGGTAAAAATAGCGGGCGACGCTCGACGAGAAACGTCGATGTATCCACGACGGACGTCATAGTGTACACCATTGAGGGTTGTTTACCGTCTAAGTAAGACTTCTATATTTCTCTATTCGATCGATACTTATTTATTATATTCTTTAGACGCTCGAGAGAAATAGAGGAAAAGTAAAGTATCTCTGAAAAATATTTCGGTACATTTCAGGATTGAACTTGTTCGAGTTACCGATTGTACTTAACAACAAGATTATGTTATTTAAAATTAAATAATACAATACAACGCGTTTGTCGCGTTATTTCTATTTAACGATAGATAGAGAGATCAAATTACCCTGTGCGTTTCGAATGGGATTAAACAAGAAAACGTCGTAATGGTCGAATCGTTCGACAGGATACCCTTCTCGATGCCTTCCTGCGAGGGGATTTCCTTGGACAAGATCGTGGATGTGCAGAAATTCCGCCCCTTCGTCGTGAAGGGAGTGACAAAGCCACCGTTCGTGTTCCCGAAATTCAATTATCGCGAATGGCAGCGTATGATGATGCGGTTGCAGAATCATGTTTCGCCGCAGACGGAATTCGTAAGTAATCGATTCGATTCATCTTGTATTTATCTTAACATCGTGGTAACAATTAAACGTAGCTCGATCTTCCTTCTTTCGTTTCTTTCTTTCCACTCCAAACTTATCGTTCAATTAACAATCAATTCACAATAAGTTTCCTTCGAAACGCGCTCGAAACGATCTTATCCATTATTTTCGCGCGATTCTCCACCGCTTTCGACCATTCGCCGATATTTCGACAACTTACTGGTTTCAGAAAGAAGAACACCCGATCGGTAGTACGTTCGAGGGAGCGTCGCCGTCGTCGCCGTCGTCGTCGTCGTCGTCGTCGTCGTCGTCGTCGCCGTCGTCGTCGTCGTCGTCGTCCGTCGATCGATCCGTGGTTCAGGAAGAAGTAAGAAAGCAAGAGCTGATGAAGGCAGCCACGAAGAAGGAAATGATGCCGAATAAGATTGCCGTTATTACGACCAACTCGAACGACTCGTCGCCGAACAACACGCGCATTCTTGATAATTCCAAACTTGAGGGATCGGTGGATCGACCAAGGACGAGCGAGGAATTCTCCGATACCGTATCGCGGGCGGCTCCCACCTCTGCAAGCGTAGAAAATCGATCCCGTGATCGAATCGATAATTCCGAGGAATCGACGCCTAACGAGTCCCCCGATCGTTCCAAGTTCGACGTTGGAGAAAATCCCGAAATTCCGAATACACCGCCTCGCCACGATACTCGCCCTCCCGTCGTCCCTCCGGAGTTATCCTCCAACGAGCTTCTAAACTATCATAATTCCGACAAATTCTCAGGATCGTTTCCCGAGGGGAAGGAGACGAGTGCGGTCGAAGGCGGGGTTGCGCGCGATTTCCCATTCAAAAAAATGATAGTCGGAGCGTTGAGAAGAAGAAGAAGGTTAGCGGGCCGAGCGTCGGCCAACGGATCGTGGTCGGATGCGTCTAATTGCGAAACGAAAGCAAAAATTCGAGCGATTCGAATGTATTAAAATTCGATCGGCGAGCCAATACGTTTGCGAATCTCCTCTCAAATATCGCAATTTTGAGAGGTAACTCGTCTCGTCCATCGCTCCCGACTCCGTTTCCGATTCCTCGGACAACGGATTCCATGATTCGCGCGGGAGCTGCTCCAACTGCGTGTTTACGCGACACGTGTTTCGCTCGTTTCGATCGATCCTGGTGCACGAAACTTTTGCTCGTGTTCGAAAATACGAATCGATACCTTAAATTCCCCCTCCCGCCCGGATTAACCCGAGGAACGTATCCCGAGGAATTCTTTCCTTTCTTTCTTTTTTTTTTTTTGGATGGAGGACATTTCAAGAATTTGACAGTAGATCATTTAATTTATAATTGTAGGTTTCTTTTCTTTTTTTCCTTTTAATTTATTCAAACGAGTGTAAATGTCGTCCAGACGAGTTCGACGAGTAATTATAAGTGTTATTTAAACGTGATAATTCGTTATTTATTCAAGTAAATTGATCAGCATAACAGAAAGTTTCGTTCATTTTCACTTTAACAACAGTTTTCACACGTGTGCATTTTTGTGGCAAAGTTACTACGTAAGTTATTACGTAATGGTACTTGAAGTGTCCTTGACATTTATAAGCCTAAAATATTTCACATTCTTTTTCGCATTCACTTTGTCCACTCTGTATATAAGACTCTTGGTGCGCGTCATGCGTTACAATTACGAATAATTACCAACTATCAATTACTTGGTTAACCAAAATGACAAAGCATCGAATATCGTTTTCGTGCGAAAGATTGAATGGTAGGAGGGTCTGGGAAAATCGCGGGAAAAGTCACTTCCTCTAGAGAATGCTCTACTCTATCGCGGCGATAAACAATGGAATCTGCTAACTCGTGTGCCCGATCTTGCTTGAAATTTACAATGAAATTTGTCAACGAAGACGAGCTGTCAAATTGAAAGGGGATAGGGTTAAAACCGGTTACCAGAATCGAGAATACCGATGCTCCATTTTTTTTCTCTTCTTCTTCTTCTTCCTCTTCCCCTTCCCCTCGGTCGTTCCCCAATATCGGTCTAAGCATGGAACAACTCGTCCCGACTCGATGACGCCACGTTTCGACGAATCGCGTGACTTTTCTTCGCGGGAAGGAATACAAAATTATACATTTTCCGTTTCTCCAATTAAAATTAAATAATTATCTTTCGATTCCGTTTTCCTTATCTCAAGATTTTCGTTCCCGATTTCGACAACTATTTGATCAACTCTAGAAATACGAACGCTCGACGCATCTAGGAGAACGTTGACGCAATAATTGATAATTGGATAGATTTTTAAGATCCTACATTATTCGAAATTATTTTTGAAGAAGAGTTCAAGATCAAAGAAGACTTGGATGGATGGATATAAATCTTTGTGTATCTTTACTTTATCATCTTTTATAAGAGAGAACGTGAATGGTAAGTAAGATTTCGCTACGTTACCTATGATCTCGTTCATGTAATGTAATACAAGTTAGTGCGTAGTCGATAAGTCGATTCGACGACATTTTATTTAATCGATTAGGATTAGGATTAGGATAGAATATTAACTTAACGAGAAATTGTCACTTTGCGATTCCACGTATCTCTGTATACGTGGAATCTGTATACACTGTAAACTATCTATTACGAATAAAAAGTGCCACGTGACGGACGACGTCCGATCCTTAGATATCCTTATTTATCCTCGAATCATAAAATTTTCCAATTTTCCAACACTTGGAACAAACTTGTGTATTCTTCGTAATGAAAGCAATAAAAATTCCAAGATGCTCGATCGAAATGCATATTCAAACTTTTATTTCGCATTCGTAAAGTGAAATACAAATAAAATTTCCAAATACATTGTCGTTAAACTTTTGAAAAAGTATAATATTACATAATCTCTACTACTATTTTATCGTTCCTTCAGCGTTTCTTTCTCGGTCGCGGACACCGACGTTTCAACCGATCGGTTTCTTTCGGTCGGAACGTTACCTGTTTGCGAAATTTCCGGCATTTTCGTCGTTACACCCGACTCCTCCGCCACTCCCTTCGACGATTCCAAAATCAAGTCAGCCGGTGCGAATTGGTTATCGGTCCGTTCCTCGAAATTGGAAACGTTGCTTCGAGTTTCGAGATTCGAAAAGGAGGATTGATCGTGGAGGTTGGAGGGCGCGATACGCCGCAAAGCAGGAACGCGCGTGGCGTCGGGATAATCCAGGATGAGACTGGTCGATGCCCGGCCAGAATCGGGATTCTCAACATCCGGTTGCTCCGTCGATCCTGCCACGGATTTAACGGAGTTTCTAGTGAATTCCCCGTCCGTCTTTCCGATCACCGAGATGCTCAGGGAAGGCGATTCGGGCACCGACTTCGAAGCCTCCACCGCCGCGTCCTTCTCGTTGCTCTCGCACAGCGGCACACCGATATCGGGCAGACAATTTTGAGCGACCAAAGTGGCTGTAAACGGAGCGTTCACCACCTTCGTCACGTATATCTGTTTAGGTTTCGTCGTTTTGTCCAAATGTGGAATCAAGTATCTCGCGTCCCTCCCCGTCTTTCTCTCTCGTTCCGTCGTCAACGCCTCCGTTCCCTTACTCGACTCCGGCACCCTCTCGTCCGTCGACACGTCCGTGCCTAGGGAAGATCGGAGAGGGAACGAGGCCGACATCTCCGAGGCCACCAATTCGCTCAAAACTTCCTCCTCCTCGTTCGACCAAACGCTCGACCTGGCCTCGCTCGATATCGAAAACCCCTGCTTTCCTTCGTCCAAACCTGCTTTCCCGTTCCCTTGCTGCCTCAGACCGTGCAAACACGACGACACACCCTTCCCCGGTTTCACGCAAATCGGTTGATGCCATCGAACGATCTCTATCACGCGTACCTCCTCCTGCGGCTTGTGATGTTGATATCCAGGCCAGAAGAATCGATGCAGGTCCAGATCCAACGCGTCGACGTTGCGAAATATTGCCACCGCTAACAACAACGACGAGAGAACCTTCATCTTGCGAGGAGGACGATTCCAACCACGAGTTCTCGAACAGCAAGACTTTTTTTATTCCAAGAGTCAGGGATTTCGACAAACTCGTCGACTCGGTCCAGGTGACGAACTGGTTGGGTTCTCGAGCGGGGTGTGGCTATTTATAGGCGGAAAAGCAGCCGAAACGGTGGATGGAAAATGCCGTCCGACCGACCGACCGAGGGATTCCACATTTTCTCGACCAACGACGCACCTACCTTTTCGGATGGGTCGTCGGCGCGATTAGCAGACCCTATACCGAATATACCTGAGTCGAAACCGATTCCACGGCACTTAAGAGGGGCCACTAACGTCGCGTTAATTGCCCTTAAGCGTCATCACGGGCGAGATTTCTTCGGGAGGACGACGAAGATAATTACGAAGATAAGGAGGAGCTAATGCGAACGTGCGTCTCTCAAATGCTTCTCCTTCTTCTACGCATTTGTTTATCTTCGCGTACGACGCGTTCACTGCTCGATTCTAATTCTTCTTTACGTAAACGTAAACCGTAATTTCCGATTTGATTAATTATTTTCATCCTCTTTCGCAATGGCGCTTTAAAAAATCGATTTCTCCTCTCAAGGAAAGAGATTAATTCCATTGCTAAAAATTGGTGAAAATACTTGAGAATAAAAATTCGAAGAGCGAGCATCGGGTGTGACAAAAGGTCTCTCCTCGAGGGGGAAGATGAAGAGAAGGAGAGGAAAGAACTCGGGCACACCTGAGTCGGATTCCTGCTGCTAACCATTAATTCAGCCCCTTCCATCCGATCCTTTCCATCCGTGGGAGGAGAAGGGGACACGCGAGTGGGCGAGCGAGCGATTTCTTCAACGGCGACGAGGATACGACGATCGTGCGATGCGGCGTAGAGCGGAGGCTGCGGTTAGAAAGGTTTAAAGCCGGGTCCACAGTGTCGCGGCGCAGCTCGCTATGGCCGCATACCACCTGACCATCTACGCCCAACGATACACGCAACCTGTCCGGCATCGTGCATCGCGTCCGCGTACTCACGGTGCCGTACGTCTGACCGACTGGTACCAGTACGGTACCAGTTGCCCTGCAGCCAGCCACCCAGCTGCGCGCGCGCGCGCGTTTCTCCCGCGTCTCAACATCGCCATCGTCTCGCCGATCCCATGATTCGATCGATACATCCCGATATCTTGCAACAATACGCCAGCCATCGACCGAGAGCCGAAGCGTCGTTTCGTCGGAGCAAAGGAATTTCCGCATTTACCCAGTGAAATTGCCAGCTTCTCCGCCTGCGCGAAAAACGGAGAGAGAGAGAGGTACGTGCGCTCGAGAGCCATCTCAACTCTGGAAACAACTTTCCAACCTCGTCCGTGATCGAATTCCGTTCGGATTGACCGAGTGTCCCGGTGTCAGGTTCGTTCGACACTTTATCTCTGCTCTCGCTTCGTGAACTTGAATTCAGGGAGGGAACAGGCTCGCGTTGCGGCCAGCCAGCGGCCTCCTTCCACCGAGCTTCGACCGGTTCCCCGGAGAGCTTTTCTTCCTCTCTTCCACGAACGATCGTTTTCCCAAATTTTATCCTATTTATCGCCACGGATTATGCTAATGTTCGAATCGAAGGTATGCTCGCTACACATTTCCAACACATTTTCAACCTATGATTTATGGTTATGGTTATGGGATACGATACGAGTACGTTTCAGTCCTTTTTCCTTCCACGATTTACCGAATTATATTTTTAGGATCGTGGAAAGACACGTTGTTGGGTTCAGTTTATTAAAGACTCGATTTATGGACGATTCTTGGGTGACGGTTAACGTGGATTATAGCGTGGAATGAATCGAGTCGAGGCCTTTTCGAACGATTTCGAAATTTACAAGCGTTCGTTCGAACTTTTGGAACTCATTATCACGCTCGTTTTTCCTTTCTTCCTTGTTTATATTTTTTAGGCGTTTAAAATATTTTTTACAGAAAGGCGTGGCTCGTATTCCGTTTCGAATTCTCTCTCCGCGTTCCATGTATCATATCACGCGTGTTACAATGGTCGAAACTCTAGGCGCGTCAAGGCGTTTCAACAATCGATACAACAAATTCTAAAAGCTGTTACACACGCGTCTATTGCGCGTATCTGCGTTCGACTCGGATCTCGACTTTGACTGCGTTATTTTTAGTTTCTTCCGTAATACGCATCATCGAATATAGTTTCGCAAAATTGTTCAATTACGTTTCAACTCATACGTGTATATATATATATATAAAACACTCGTTCGTTGGAATTACGTTCGCATTTTCCGGAGGATAATTCTTCATTCCGGAGACGCTGTTAATCGCAAACACGGCAAAGTTCAAGTAACCTCGTTCCCAGCGACCATTTCGGTATTCCGAGCAGTTTCCATAAAATATTTACGACCTTTTCGCGGAACGACGACGAGATCACGGTTCGACGCGTCCCGCTACCGAGTCACGATTATTGCGTAACACACCGGTTGCTTAGATATGAAAAATACCGCTCGGTTACCACGCGATCGGTTCCTTCTTTTCCATTGTCCTCGAGTGCACAGGTGCAAACTCTCGATCCACGATTCCGAGTTCCAAGTTAGAAAGTTACGGCGTCCCTTCTTTTTTCTCCTTTCTCGTTTATCGCGATCCTCGTGTAATCGCAAATGCACCCACGCGCGCCGCGCACACCATCGCCGCGGTGAAACCTTCCCGATAATTCGCCTCGTTCGCGTGTGTTTAATTTACGTTTACGTTTCTCTTCGTGTCTTTTCGCTTCGTGCTACGTATACACATATATACGCGCGTTACGAGGTTTAAGAGACGAGGAACAAGAGGCTATCGACTTTTGCACAACCATAAACGTCGAAACGTGATTTCCGATAAAGGTTAAGAAAGAGGAGCGCGATCTCTCCACGTACGCGAGTAATTCGTGATATTCCCTGATTAAACCTTACTCTTTCGCATTTCGACAATGCGTACTTCCCCCGCAATATTTCCAAATTATCTCCACGTTAAATACCCGGCCGTAAACTCCTATTTTGCGGAACGTGCATAAATTTAAATTTAGCTACTAAAATATGCCTTATACTCTCGTTTAGAGAGAATCGCGTTAAATAAAGATTAGAATTTTAATTCGATTCCGGGCTTTACGATTCGAGATAGCGTTGAATCGAAAATTTTGGTGGAATAACGCGACAGTTTGTCCCTCGCGAGGAATTGAAGCCAAGATGGCAACGTTTTACGCAACGTTCAACTCTCTATTCGCTGTCCGTTGCTTCGACGGATAACGTCCACTCCGAGGAAAAATTGGAACACGACGTTAAACGTTTCCAATTTCACGGAATACTCGAATGTCGAGGTACGCGCGTCCACACTTTCTCTCTTATGCGATTCTATGCTATAATATAATGGAAAAATAAGCGAAACGAGTTTTAAAAGAGCCGACTGTTCGCGAGCTGGCAATTTGAAATTACGCGACGTATAAAGAGTTAATAGAGCATCGATAATCGTATATTATTAGACGACACCGTGCGTTAACGACGCGTTAAACGATGACCGACGAAACGTCAGGATCCGATGACATTGATAAATAACGAGCGGAGAACAGTGTGAAAAAGCAAGAAACAAGAGTCGCGCATATAATAATACGATTATACGCCGCACACGATCGCGCGCTTATTCACCGATTCTCGAGAACAGGCGATGACGCGACCACGCCGCGTTGTCGTAGGTGTTGTTCCACGCGCGCGCCCGTTCCCATTTGTCCGTCCATTCATGGCGAGGACGTTGCTACGCAGAATCGATGCCCGTGTGCACTCGCTCAAATTTCCATTTCCTTTCTAAATTTCGTATTTCGAACACCTATTATGCGCGTCCAATCCCGCGTCGCAATCTCAATGGCCGATCGCTATCGAGAAATCCAGCAATGCGATCCTGCGCCAGGATTTTTCAATTCCTCGACCGGTGAAAGTTTTCGTAACGCTAATAACGGATGGATCGAATCGTCTCGTTGGCGGAATTTCTACGTTACTTTACGCGGAAAGCAACGAGTCGGAGAGAAATCGTATAATCACTTTTTATCGTCAATTTTCCATTTAGATAAGATTCTCGTAAAATTTCCAACAACGTAGAAAACTTCAAGAGATAACGCCGCGTTCGTGCAATTATGCGTATACCGGCCGTTGCTCGCCTTATTTTTCTCATCGAGAAATAAGAAATTCCGATCAACATTTCCCCGTGAATAAAAACCCCTTTTTAAACCAAGGTTTAACGAGAAGTTTACACGTGCAAAGTACCTCGTGATCTAGATATACAGCATCGTAACGCGAAGAGAATTAGCTTAAATGGACGTGAATGCAGAGGCCGGACTGTTTTCCATTACAACGCAGAGGGGAATGACTGGGAATCGCGTAGCGGCATTATGAATTCGCGTATTCGCCGAGTGAGCGTTCGCGGTAACGTCGTCGTTGCCGCCACTTTCCAACGGACACGGATCATTTACACCGGTCGATCGTTTAAACAGTCGCCATTTCACGCCCGTTCTTTCCTCATTTTATCATCCTATCCATCCATCCAACGAAAGGAATAACGTTTGTTCGCCCGATTATTCCATCGAATCGGAGATGGATTCCCACCGGTTTCGGTGACTCGTGCAGTGTCGACATAGACTGGACTTGCCGTACCGTTAAAGGGTGTGTTCTAACATTCTTCGGATCATTGTGCGCGGAAGGTCACTCGTTCGAGAAAAGTTACACGCAGTGTGTTACATTTGAATCCAGACGCGCTCCGAGTTGTCCAGCGACCGATCAGATCGTAGCGGATTTCTTTCGTAAGAAAAAGTCTTTTTAAAGTCTCCGTTCCAAGATCCGACGATAAGTAAGTTTCTCTCTCTCTCTCTCTCTTTCGAGGAGAATACGTGTGATCCATTAAGACGAAAAGCGTCGTATCCTCGCACGTGTTCTCTCGAAGCGGTAAATCGTGTTCTCCGCGATATCACGGGCAGATCCATACATTACCGCTCGAATACCATAGATCAGTATTGTCCGAGTTAAGCTTCCAGGCTTAGAGATTAGTCGTGAGCCGATTCTTGGATGGGGCGGTGACCTTGAGGTCGATCGATTTTGGATGAACCGTGACGCGCGTAATTGGTTCGAGTGATTGGCGTTCCAAGCAATTCTTCTTTCCGTGCAAAATTTCGAGAGTTCGTCAAAAAGAAGGACAAGGGAGGAAAAATTAGAACGGAGGCCATGTTCTCCGTATCGATCCAAGGGGAATAAATCGGGCGGAAAATGATCGATTTGTGAAATTTTTCAGCGACCAACGACTTACTCGCGCGCTGGCAAAAAGAGAGGCGAGACAAGCGCGTTGGTTGCGGCAGGTCACGAGGAACGGGTCTTAAGATGGCCTACATTATCCAGCCTTATCGGTGAGAGAAAGAAACAGGGAGGAGGAGAAGGAGAAAAAGAGAAGACCACCACGTGGCGGGAGAAACGGTCGAGATAATAGCCGGACAGAAAGAAAAATGGGACAAGCTTGGTGCAAGGAGAAGACCTCGAAGGCACAGGACTCCAAGTCTCCTCTGGATCGAGTCTTCGTACGTTGCGCGCATCGGGTATGTCGATAAATATTCCTTTCCTATCCGTCTCTCTTGCGTTTATTCATACGACGAAACGGATCGTGTATCGATGAGCGATTTAATTGAAAATATAGGATAGCGGTTAAAAAGGAAAAAGTGAAAATAGGAAGATAGGATCGAGCGAAAAATATCAGTTTCTACGGGAATACAGAGCGCATCGTAACATGCGCGACCTACTTTCCTAGCCTCGAACGAGAGACGTAAAAAACAAGGAAAATATTTTAACGAGTTATTACGTTGAATTACGTTCTTAACTACGTGAATTTGTTACAACTGTTTGACTCTACGATACGCTAATTCGAAAAGAAAATGATTAACGAAGAGAGGAAATTCGAGTGACGCGAAAAATATATAGTTGTTCTCGCTATCTCCGCGTTTCTCGTTCCGAAATATTTTACCGAACGCAAAGTTAATACAGATAATACCAGGAGATATTTTAAATTAAGCCGAAAATAAATAGAAAATAATTCCTCCTTCGAGTAAGATTTTCTGATAACGGCTTATCAAAGAGAGCGATGATTCCAATATTCCTTTGAAATTACATATTTCTTTTGGATTTCATAAAAATTCTCTTCGAACGTCAACTTTAAACGCTTTTTCGACGCTCGCTTTGAAGCGGTTTCACTGGTCGAGTAGAATATTCTTTTAACCGCGCGATCTTTCGAGTAAACGATTCATTCGTCAACGATCGAAAGTGTCCAAATCGAATTTGATTCCCTCCCGATACGAGATGGAGCAAGTTACACCGATATTACTTTAAAAGAGGCATGAAAATTTGATTGGACGGTCAAACTTGAGCAAGTATGGATCGCGCTTCATCCACCTCTCAACTCCCTATTGCGTTTAATCACTTTATCGTCCGGTAACGGACGTGGAACGGAGGTTCCTCGAAAACTAGTTTGTTACGTCGATACTTGACGGTATTGGCAATTTAAATAACTGATTATATCGCGCGCGCACGTCGGCCACGGTTGCGCGTGCACGCGTGACATGGATTTATCATGGTGCATCGGACTCGGAAACGCCGCGTCGCGCCACGCCGCTCTAATTTCGAATCCCAGACACGCAGATACGTGTGTAATTGCTAATTAACCGAGTGATCCTCCCTCCCTCCCGTAATACATACGCAAAAACTACGTACGATGCTTGCTCGTATTTCCCGTCCGTGTTTTCCTACCGTCCAACCGAGTCTATCATCTCGTGTCTACGTTTTTTCCTTTCAAAAGCGCACTGTATCCGTTATAACGGCGGAAATATCGGTCCAACGCTTTCGATTCGCGTACGATTCGTTTCCAATTCCAAACGAATCGTTCGAACGCTAGCAACGTCTCCGTCTTCCTGTCCATCAAGAACGAGTTTTCTACGGCCAATTAAGCGCTCAATCAATGGAAATAACCAATCACAGGACAATGTGTAGAGAGAGCCAAATCTCGTTAATCATAACCGTTTCGGTTATCATCGACCTTAAGGATTACAGAGCTCGTCTCTTTTTTTTTCGATGCGCGCATAACGATGATCGTTTGGTTATTTTTTCTTTTTCAATAACGGCGACTCTTTTTCTCACTCTCGTTGATTACGTAAAGCACAATTCGCGTTTTACACAGTCCAGTGGGTGTTGTTTCACGCGCGACTCGTTCCGATTCAATCGCGTTCCGTTCGCGATTTCTTTTTTCGTCGATCGTACGCACCGTGTCGCGATTAGTAACGATACTCCCCTCGTCACCGAGTTTTGGTACTCGCTTCTCTTCAAAATTTTTCTTCCCTTCGCCTAGCCTTCGCTTTCCCTTATTTATATAATTTTCTACGGAATCTGCTCGCTTTATTCCTGTATTTTCATTTATTTTTTTACTCGATTCGATAAGCAAGAGAAACAATGGAAATTTTCGCGGTGAAATTGTTCGACGAGTTTGTTGCTCGAGGAAAAAAAAAAAAAAGAAAAAAGAACTCATTTTCGTCGAACGAAAGAAAATGCAACAACAGGAGGAATACAATGCACCTTTTAATCGCGAAAGGCAGGTTATCTCATCGCTTAAAGCCCGTGTAACGTTACCACGTCGCGATACTTGGTAATTACTTTCCCCTCGCAAAACGTTAAACTCCCGTTACCGTGCTACTATTGTACTCCCTGATATTTTTTCCACCCATTGGTCTTACCTCGAAAGGGGCCACGATCGTCCCAATTTTCTACATATACGTGTGTGTGCGTATACATATTCGACGAGGAGGAATATAACGATTTCGTATTTTTTCTCAAAATTCATTTCTTCGATTTCCGATCTTTTCTCTTATCGTCGTCTCTTTTCTTTTTTTTTCCGCTCGATCCAAGATAGAAAGCGCGTACACGTTTCTTTCTCTTCGAGTAAACGAGAAAAGGATACCTTTACTCACAATTTATCTACATTTTCTTAGCAAAACATCCTTTCTCCCATTGTCTTTATCTTCACGAGCAACCATAAAACACTTTGACCAGTCGTGAATATAAATAGAATGTTTAATATATATATATATATATATATATATACATGTATATTTCGCGGTACGTGACACTTTGAATTTCGAAATCCATCCTAAAAAGCCAACGATCGTTTTTCACAGGCGAGAGATTCAATTATAAATCAATTAGAAAAATTTCACGATTACCATCAATGATATTTCCGACAATCCGATTCGTCCCGTCGAAACACGAGTTCAATATTTTCTCGAAGCTGGCACGAGCTGGACGAAAAGAAGAAGAGAAAAGAAGAAATAACAAAGGCGATGATGATCGGTAGGTGGATGATTCATTGTCTGCGCGCAGGACCGATTAGATGCAGAACGGCAAGTTCGGTGTGGTAAATGAGAAAACGCTGCTCGCGTCAAGGATTTACGGTTGCGCAACGTCCGACGATCAAGGAGGAAAAATCGAGGCCGGCGCGTGTTTATTGGCCAATTTTTTTTTCTTCTTCTCCTTCTGACTCGCAGGCAAAGTTTGCGAGTTTCTACTCGCGTCATCCACTCCCCCGCTCCGACGAATTTCCCGCCTTCTCGCGGTGCACCTTCGAGATTAATTATCTCTAACAAACGTTCTCGGCGGAGGAACGGACGAAATCCTGTTTTACGTCGAGCTGTTATGAATTTGATTATTTTTTATGGTCGGGGATTTCGCGCTGGATGTCGTGCAATTTTTCCTTTTTTATTTGAAATGATAATTTAACGCGTACTAGGTACTTGTTAGTCGAGCACCTAATTACTTTCTACTGAGATTACGCGGTTCGCTCGGATAAGTATCGCGATACTCGATGATTTTACATTTTTACATTTTCTCTTAATCTTTTCATCTTTGAAGAAAATATTTTTCGAATATCTCGTACACATCTTTCGCGTTACGATTTTGCGTTAAAAATCCTCTTTTCTTCCCTCAATCTCAATCGATATTTTAAATATTCGTATAAATTCATTAAATATATCGCTTAACACAAATAAAAAGTAACAGAACGATAAGTAGATAATTATATTTACGTTTATATTCACGCGTTAATTGTATTTACGTTTGTTCGAACAACTTCGATCGTAGGATGATGAAAAAAACAAACTGCGTAATTACGTTATTGTATAACCGTACGTAAAAAAAAAAAAAAAAAAAAAAAAAAAAAAAAGATCATCGAATCGCGAATTAAACGAAAACGTACATCTACGAAACGTAAAAATTTCCTTCGTGATCGTACGTAATCGTTAACGGATAGCTCGTCTTAACGACAAATCGATTCGATAAACGAGTATTTTTAGCGACTATCGTTTCAACGACTGTTTTCCCAAAGCCTATTGCAGTCATTCTTACTCATTCTTATGTAATTCGCACTTAACGCTGCTGCTCACAGATGTTGCACACAGCAGTGGAAAAATATTAAATCGCGTTAAATGTTAATTACGTGCTCGGTAAGAAGATTAAAATCGTAACGTTCGCTGACCGTTTCTCCCTCCGTTGGATTACGTCCTTCAACGACAAAACTTTCGATTCGACATTGAAAAAATTCCCCGATCTTTCTCATCTTTCCGATAATTCCCGCAACATTCCTTTCGGCTCTTACTTTCAACGTTCCAAGCGTTTAAAATCCACCTTTCGAAAAATTAACAATCGTGTCTTAACGATCGTTGAAAAACGAGTAGCACGACTCGAATGGAATTGAATAATAATGTTCACGCGTTTAATTCTTCGCGTTACGTACACGTACGATATCGCCGGTCGATCGCGTTATCGTGTCCAAACGAAGCATCACGTTTCGAAACGTCGCCGATTCAACTTTGCGCGAGCAAGTTCCGTTTAAAGAAGGAACGGAATATTCGGTCGAGGACCTCGCGTTCCACTTTTCCAACCTCGCCTCATTTTCCAATCTTTCCAAACAGCTTCTCCATCCATTCTCTCTCTCTCTCTCGAGAGAGAATAGAGAGCTCCGATTCATTCGGATCGGGCTCTCTTTCCCGGTTTTTGCCATTTTATCGAGATTATTATTACAAATTCGTTTCATCCCTTATCGAAATGATTTTCGAATTTTGTTATTCGCGACCCGTCCTTTCCAACCTCTTGTTTCGAGTATTCCGTTCACGAATCCTTCTTTGAGATGTAAATTGGAAGAATTTACGGGAGGGGACGAATACGAATCGAAATTTTTCTTTCCACATCTCGCACGATGCGATAAAAATGGAAAGATGAACGAGGAAAGGGAGATTAATTTACCACGATCTAGCTAGTTAACCGTAATTACTTACGGTTGACGTAACCGAGTTATTCAAAGTCTTTCAACGTAATTAGCAATCGTTAATGAACGATCCGATGATTTGTATTCATTAAATCGTTCGCTCGATGTAACATTCCTCTCGTGTATAACGCCAAGAAAATTTATCCGTGTATTCCGTTCCTAGATCGATCGACGAGATTAATAAATTGTAATAGTGCGAGAAATATTCTCCTTCCGTGTCTATGTATCCGTTAAACGGTTCACATTTATATCGTCCATGATGATTCTTATCGAACTTACCTTTTCACCAACAACCTATTCACCCACAAAGAGCGAGAAACACGGTCAGACTTTGATCGATAATTAAAAGTTGAATAGATTCGATTTGTCGCGATCACTCGGTGACGTCATCGTTACTCGTGTACAGTTGGGATATAATATCGACGAGGATCGCGCCCTCGTTGCGCTCGACAGATCTATCGAGATTCGACCTCGTTCAGCTCATTAGTAGAACATCGATAACGCGGTGTTAATTGGGATCGTAAATATCATTGCTTAACGTTCCACCTCTGGTCACCGATGGAATTATACCAGCAATATTGGTAACGTTTCCAATGTAATATAATCGTGCCTGTCAAATCGTCTTACTCTTTGATTATTAAAATCGAGGAAAAATTTTCCAAGAGAAGAAAGATTCCATTTCTCGAATTTCTTTTCGATGCAGATTGGACTATAAATGCGACCGTATGTGTACTTACCCCAACCGTTTTTCAACTTCTCATCGAGTATATCGATGATCGAGTATATCGAAGCGGTATTGAAAGTATTTTCTTTCAAAGCGAGATACTAGACGCGATCTAGACGCATTCAAACATCGTATACGATATTTCGTAATCGCGAGAGCGTACGATTTACGCGCATTTTCATGTCCATAACGAATGATTCCGACAACTTTATAATAATAACGTACGCGCATGATAAATCCCGAAATTCGATTTTCGATCAACCTCCAATTTCCCACCATCTCCCTTCCTTCTTTTCTAAAGGAACTTCCCACTCGTGTCGTCCGTTTCTTTATCTAGCACGCAATGCTCGCGAACAGACACTCGAGTTTCGTTACCGATTTACCGATCTTTTCTAGAAATAAGAAAAAGAAAAAATATATACATTACGTTGCAACATCATCTTTTGATGCGGTTCGAACGGAGCGGAAATTTCGGAAGAAATTCATATTTACTCGATTACGCACTCTTACTGGCACAAATCTGTACAAAGTGACGGATGTTGCACAGTTGATCGAACTCGATTCTTTAAATTTTGAAGAATGCGAGCGATGCGAAGCTATCCTCGACTTATATTTATGCAACGAACATTTGTATATTTCTTCGAAACAATTTTCTTGCTACCGCAGTCGATACTCGGTTCGACGATAACTTGGATCCGATACGGTCGTAACTTACGATTGTGTTAGACTGGCTCAACGACAAGTTTATGCGCTTAATAGCGAGATCGTATCGATGCGCATCGCGTGTATGAAATATACGAAAAAGTAATTGAACGGGACGCAAGGAGGCAAAAATCGCAACGTTGATTCTATTTTCTCTTTGGAGCGCACGCCTTTGAAAAGACTTTCCTCCAATCGTCCCTCGATACGTTTTTACGCGGCAAAAATAAATCGGAGGAAATTGTTACGCGATTTCATTTTTCGCGAAATCATCGCGAATCTTTAAAAATATCCCCCTCTAAATCGTTAGATATCGACTTTTATCGAGCGTTAAATCGAGTTAAATTCGGGTCGATAGGTAAGTCGATTCTTTCGTCGAGGAAAGATTACGTAAAGCAAGGTTTATATAGGCGGGACGGTAATAGTATTCTCGTGTTGGCTTAATAATAAAATTGCTTTTCAACCTGCGACAACACGTCGCAATGTTACTTACGTTCTCTATTTGCGACAAGTAAGTAAGTAAGTAAGTAAGTAAGTAAGTAAGTAAGTAAGTAAGTAAGGAAGCAAGTAAGTAAGTAAGCAAGCAAGTAAGTAAGTAAGCAAGCAAGTAAGCAAGCAAGCAAGCAAGCACGTGACTTCGAAAGCTATGGCTCAGCGAAGGAAACGAGATAAATTCGAGACACGATTCACGATGCATCGTTTCTACTCGAGGAAACTTATCTTATTGTTTGAAATTCGGTACACCGAATTTATTCGTGGCAACGAGCGATGATAGAAAAAGAAAAAAAAATCAATTTCTCTTCGCGCGTTAATCGAGGAATAATTATTCGGTCGAAACGCTAAAAATATCGAAGTTAAGATCAAAGAATAGGACAATCGTTCGATAGCTCTCAACGATTTTACGACTGTCCCGATCCCAAGATAGCTGTTTTACAATTTCTTCACGGTTCTCTATAAATAATAAAGTTTTACGGGCGAACGACTTATCGCTTTTGAACAAGCGTCGTGCAAGCAGTAGCAGTTCCCCGAGCCTTCGAGGATCGCCGCCGGTTCCCACTGGAAACACGTATAACCGGGGCGGTAACCAAAGCGTGAAACGTGGAATATCGCTCGTCTGGATGGAATTCCAGGTACGACATTGTCCGTGACGACGCCGCGTCTCCGAGAAATAATCCTTTCCCATCGATCCTCCCGAATCTGATCGTATCCTTTTATTACACGACCGCGATCAGCCTTGTTACGTTTCTTCTATTTCCGTTAGAAAAAAAGAAACAAAAATTACTCGAAATCCTCTTCCGAGTTGTTTCACCCGGCAGTCAATTAGCGGCCATTGATTAAAAATTATAACGATACGCGTAAAATTATCAATTCGCATCAAATTGGAATTACACACCGATTTAATTAATATATACATTTAATTAAACTGGCGATTTAATTTACGACGAAGATGTTGCATTTTGCAACATTTTACCGATAATTCGTTTAGATTTCCGTACTGCTACGATTTCCAAGAAATAGAGATGGAACGCACGCATTCGCTGGAAATTCGAATTTACTTTGCATTTCGTTCATTTATTTTTTATTTCTCTTTTCGTAATTGCATCGACTACATCGGGCGATCTCTCCGCGGAAGCGGAACGAAACAAACGCGCCCGATCCTGGAGACAACTGACGCGGTAATTTAATCAGCGGAAACAACTTTTGCACCGGGCCGAACGTGTCGGGCCGAGACAACTTCTCCGAGACGAATTTGCAATGTAAACCGTGAAACGACACGTGTAGAAATTCCTGGAGGATTCGCATAAATGACGGCAATTACGCGTGAAAAAATATTTTTCCTCCCTTCCACTTTCGACGCGAGCCTTTCTTTTAAAGTGGAATCGTTGGGAGAAATATTTTTAAACGTCGATTCGACAGCACACGAAAGAGAATCGAGTTAGACACGGGTTGCGTGTGCCGCAGCGATTGCACAATCGCCTCGACCGAGGAGCGATCGAACGCAACTTCGTTCCATCTCGTCATCCGGTGCACACGGCTGCGAGACGAGCCTTCCGGTTTCCAACGGCTCGGAGAAGGCAATCCAGGAGACACGCTCGGCAGAGTGTGTATATATATATATATATATATATATATTCTCACGGACGAAAAAGTACTTTGGATTTTTCCTCCTCCTTCCTTGCGATTTTGCTCGGCGATAAACAACATCGGAAATATTTATAATATATTTTTACGGTGGAAGAGGGAGGAGAGGGAAATTAGAGATGGAGTCGAATCGAGTATAAATTCGATTGGGTAGAGTGTTAATAACAGCGATTCCTTCCTTTCCCCTCTTCGTTCCACGAATGTAATTCGGTTCGATTTTGCGCGGGGCAAGTTGATCGTAAAGAGTCGATCGCGGCCCATAAAAACGGAAAGCAGCTCGATAGTTCAGCGTCGACGTTGCGTGAAAGATACGGTTATTGCCGATGGCGCGAGACTTTGAAATATTCAGCCCGGCGGGGAATACGCCGCGGTATGAATATAATTCCGGCCATTGTCCCGCAAAAATTGATTCCTTCACGCGTGCGCCCCCCTCCCCAACAAACGTGGAAAAATTAAATCTCCGAGCGACGCTTGTTCCGCCTCGGGGGCCAAATTAAATTCGACTTACAGGTGGCATTGACGGACACGGATCATTTCAATTTTAAATTTCGTCCCGTCTCTCTCTCCCTTTCCCTTCCCTCCTCAAAACATTATATAATATTATATTTCGTTATCCCTTCCCTCCCTTCCTCTCTCTCTCTCTATTAACCGAATAAGGTTAACGATCCGAGTCGTTCCGCGTGTATCTCCTCCGGCATGAATTATTCGAGAAATCTAATAATCCTGTCGGAAAAATGATATTGAACGAGGATACTCCAAGATGATCCAATTCTACAATCGCACGGAGAAATTAGAAGGGGACGAGCGAAACACGGCGAATTAACTCGATCGACTCTAGATATCCAGATCGACCGTCCGTTAATGATTCGTCTAGAAAGGGGATAAGAGGGGATAAGAGGCGTGTATGGATCCGTTGCAATGGCGTGCAACGGGGAAAGGGCAAAGAGAAGGAGCTGGTGTAAGCGGGGGAATATTTTAAACGCAACGACACGGAAGAAAATTCCTCGAGATGTCTACGTACGTTTCATGTGTTTCGTGTGTTTCAGATCTACCCCAGTTTGAAGGAAGAGGGATCGGTGTTGGGAGGTGGGACGCAAAGAGTGACGAGGTGAGTTGAGCGGTTATAATAAACGAATGCGCGTGCAATTAAACGGGGTTTTATCGGTGGCACGTTGCAGGATTTAAGTGTCCGTTTTTAAGAGGCGGCACCACGTTGGAAGGTTGCCCGCCGCTCCACGGACCTAGAATCGCACCAGCTGTTAATAACGTCGCGGACGACGTACGAGTCGAGATAATAAGAAGCCCGAATAGCTTCCTTCTCCATTAATTCCGTCCTTTTATTTCGGATCGTCGTTTATCCGTTCCATTCCTTTTCGACTTTCGCTCGCTCGGCCGAAAGTAATAAATCTAATCGCGATGGCGCGGTTTGTTGGGTATTTACGCTTCCCCTCGACTCGAATTAGCCGCCGTTACTCCAATTTCCTCGGGAAACATCAAATATTGACCAATTAGCCGCGTTACGTCTTAAATTACCGTCGCGCTCGCGGTACAACGCAGAGAAATTACGTTCGAAACACGCGTCTCGGGTAATTAGGCACGGTTTCCCTCTTATCGATCACCCTCCACGATAATTCGTGAGCGTAACTAATTTCGTGGCCTCGAGACGGGGCTCGCGGCTTCCTCGTCCTTTAGAACTCGCAACTTTACTCTCTCAAAAACTCATTACGATTTATTTAAAATAATTTTTACCGCAACGGAATTCTCCATCTTCATTCGATTCTTCTTTTCGACTGCACCTTTTCTCGATTCGCAATAATTTTCCTCGAAAAAGATCGGCCTCGTGCGATGCGAGCGTTTCACGTTCGTTTGTGTATACGTCATATATACCGATAACTTCGATATTTGCCGTCAATATTTTCTCTTGAAATTAACCCGAGTTCGTTCGAGATGTGTTGGATCTAGACTCGATTAAAAAAAATACGGTATTAGGCGCGGTTTGAAAAGATAGATTCGATGTTATTCTATAATCGAATGTAAAGGTTAGAAAATGGAATCGTTTCTTGGACAAATTTTACGCGACAACTTTTCTAACTTCGTCATATACGCGGATCGTATATATGTGTTTTCCGATACAAAAGCGAAAAACAATCGCGGACCAATGTTCTCGCTCGTCCAAATATTTTTCGTTTAAATAATTCTCGTCGATGTTACTCCCGTCCAACTCGTTCGGATACCGACCGATTTACCATTCCTCTCGAATCGAGACTATCGTTATCTACCTCCAAAAGAAGAGGTAACGAGTCGATTCGAAAAAGGAAAGGAAGGGAGAAAGAAAGAAAGAAAAGTCGAGAAGATAACGATTTATACGCACGGTGCTTTTCTCTCTTTGCCTTTAAACGCGAAACTGTTACAAAGAAAACAAAATACGTACGTACAATCACGGTGCAACACGGTGGAATCCATCTTTCGTCGCGTAAACAGCTTATTCCGTGTACAAAACACTCGTACTCGTAATTTCCCCTAGGCCGATTATCCGGGCTATTTGTCTTACTCGATTAAACCGAGATTAATCGAGACCCAACGGTGTATCTATGGACTACTACGAGCTCGTAATCTTACGAGACATAACCGAACGAGGATTATCATCGCGTCGTGATATTTGGCAATTAAAGAAAAGAGAAAAGAGAAAAGAAAGGACAAAAAAGGAATTTCATTCCCCGAAAGATTCTCAAGCGGCCGCCGTTTTTCCAGCGGTCGAGTTTCCCTCTTGGAAAACAATTTACACGTTCAAGGGGGTAAAGCCAACAACGAGGACGGTTGTTCCTTTTTTTCCTTCTCCCTTTCTTTCTTCTTTTTCCCACAGCGCGAGCGAACCGCGTGCTTCTCCGTTTTACACGGAGAAAATCGCGGCGGACAAGCTCGCAAATCGCTCGCGGGATTTTAAATCCCCGTTTCGTTGGTTACGTCGCGATTCGAGCGTGCCGGTGTTATTTCTCTCCTCCTCGCTTTGCTCGTTTTATCCTATTTTCCCTCCCCCCCTACTCCTTTTTTCCCTTGTTTTCTTTCCACTCCCCGGTTTCGCGGATTCTCCGTTTTAAAGTGGAACGAATCGAGCTGGCTCCACGTCTAGTCCGATTACGCGCACGGAAATATTCGCGGAAATGTCCTTCGAGTCGAGGAATCCCCGCTCGGATTGATCCGAGTTTCTGTCTCCATTTCCGTTCCACTAAATTTCCCTCTCTCCGCAAATTTCGAGAATCCAAACAATTTTCCAAGATTCCAGATATCGTATCGGTATACGAGCTCTTAATTCTGGCGCCGATTCTTCCGCGTTGCCAATCGTCCAACGAGGGACAAAGGTTGCAAAAATGACGAGAGAGAGATCAGGATCGCGCGACTATACTTTTTGTCCCCATATACGGAGTTTCATGGGGACACGATTCGAGGCGTGGGTCGCGTTTAGGTTGCTTTTTCCACCCACGCCACCTTCCATCGCGATACCTTTTTAAGGTCAATGGAACGGGCCTCGTGTCGCAGGTGTGTCCGAAAACAGGAGGATTCTGCCCCGATTTGGACGGGTTCGCGTCAGATCATCCATTTCGAAATTTTTACGTCTCTCCTTTCCAACCTGTAACCTGATTAAGGGACGTTATCAAATCTCTCCTCATTTTTTCTCTCGTTTTTTCGCTTCTCCTATTATTTTTCTTTATTACAGGTATTCGTGACAACCGTGTTTCTATTTTTTCAAATCGAGTCGGAATCGAGATTCGTACGAATTGTAAAAAATGTAGATAAAAATCGACGGTTTGTTCTGGGTCGAATAGATGAATAAGATTATACGTTACACGTATTTTTGTTAGGGGATCGAGAACGAAAAACGACGTCCTACTAATTTTTATCTCGCATTTTTACATATAAAAAAAAACAAAAAAAACAAAAAAACGATCCAGATTAAAAAGAGGAACGAAAACAAAATTCGATAAATCCGCGCACTATTTTTCCCAAAATAATTGGAACGTCGATTTCCATTCGACTCAACGTGCACGATTTATTTCGGTCGATCGGTGAGCGAATACAACAGCCAACGACACGTACATCTACTTTATTTATGCACTCCGTTAAGCCGGGTTCGTACGGAACCTAATTTATGCAGCGGCGTGTTCGGATCACCGATGCATCATTCCTCCATTGTCCTCGTCCAATTCACCGGATCGGGTCGCACAACCGTCAAAGTATCCGTACGAAGCGACAGTAGCGGCGGATGCGCATCGCGAATCAGATGGATTCTTCCTTTCTTCGAACCGCTTATTAATCCGCCGCTCTAATCCAGACTCGCTATCGAACCATTGGAACCAGATTCCGTCGATCCTTTCAACTCCCGAGCGACTAGATTGAGAGAAATTCGAGGGAGCAAAGTTTTACGAGCTTCGATCGATTATTAAAGAAAGAAAGAAAAAAAAAACGCGAAAACGCGAGAATTAAACGACGGCCGTAACTCGAAAAATCGGTGTCGGCCCGTTCCAAAAATCCAAACGAAACGCGGCGTCGAAAGCATCCGATAACGGTACACGTTATAATGGTTTTACGATTGTCCCCCGTCAAGTGCATTAATAATGGCGGGAAACAGGCAACCGATGGAAAATCCGATATCGATCGCTCGCGGAATAATGCGCGTTTCACTCGAGAGAACGAGTTGTTAATCTTTCCGCGCTTCCCCCGATTCGAATATCGTTGTAATGGCGTTTCATCGCCGCGGAAAACAGGGTTGGGGCGAAAAATTGAAATAGAACCGAGCGGTCGCGTCATTATACAATTATATCCTTCGTTCTCGCACGAGGTACAAATGAAAATAGGGACAACGATCGTGACGGAAGATGAAATATTCGAATATAAAGAACTCGAAACAGGATGGAAGAGTAGGGGTGGAAGAAGAACGTTAATCGATGGAATTTTCGTCCTCTTTCGAAGGAGTTAAAAGAAAGTTTGGCGAGTGAAAGGGGGAGGAGAACGGGGCGAAATTCCAGCGACGTCTCCCGGAAGAGTTATAGCTCGGGGGACGCGAAGAAACGCGGCATGCATTTGCGAGTGAGCGTATATAACAGAGGCGCGTTGCAACGACGCCCAAGCATAATTCGGCTGGAAATTTTCGAAACGCAGAAATTGCGATAATAGGACCGACGAAGACGGTATACGCATTACGAGTTACACACGAATATATTTGCAGCTCCGAAATAGGGTACGCTGGTTCGCCGCCAAGGGAAGTGCTGACCAGAGGGAGGAGCATAGATTCCGTGGACAGGCCCTTTCATCCGAGCGACTGGGTCGACGTGAACCTCGAAGTTCCGAGCACACCGAGGGCGGCCTCGGTGCTCACCAATTTAACCGTCGACACGAACCTCTATCCGGCCACCACCCCAACGTCCAGCTGTAAGCTCGCAATTTATCGTTACCTCGTATTGCAACCTGTATCCTTAACGAGAACACGCTCGTTCCGACATGCCGGCCGATAAACATGGTATAACTCGTGTAGCAACGCGCTTGCATTTCTCCGCTTGCGTTTTCCAAATACCTCTTTCCCGTTTTAAATAGAGCAGAGAAAGAGAGAGAGAGCGGGCTAGAAATTATGCCGGCATGGTTGGAAACTTGGCTTTCGTTAAATATGTCAAATAATTGACGATTGCTAATTCTTGCAAAATTGCACCGCGGTTCAGGCTCGAATCTAAAGGACGCGACACCGATTCCACCGCCGAGGCGTCGAAAGCGGAACAAGGGCAGGCCTTTGCCGCCTAAACCGGACGAGGTGAGCGCGGAGAACTCGTCCAACGGGCTGGACCGGGCGGAGACAGGGAACGAACCGTTATACTCGTCGGTGAGGTCGCCGAAAAGCAGCGGGGACGAGCAGGAGGCGGAAGAGAAGACGAGGTCGTACGAGGAAGGGGGTAAAAGGACGAAGGAGATTTACGAACACAAGGCGAGTATACGTTGTCGATTCACCGCGATCCGGCAAACGGTCTCGTTACTCCATCCTTTGGAAAGATTTGAAAATCTCTTTCGATCCCTACACCGAGCATTTTGGGATTGCAGGTGAACGGAACCGGAAGAGTGATCTCGAGCGACGTGGTTTCCGGGAGAAGGTGTTACGAGAGCGGCGTTGCGCAGCAGCAGTACGAAAGATTCGCCAACGGTCGCACGAGCAGAGATTCCTCCACTCCGAAGCGCGAGGAGAAGAGAAAATGGAGACAAGGGGAGAAGCGCGCGGAGGATCGGTCGAGGAAGGAGGAGAGATGGAGCGGCAACGCGAGGTACAAGCACTTGAGCACCGTCAGCCTGCCGAATTACGACGAGTTGGATACGAGGAGACATCGATCGAGGGAAACGGAGCTCCAACAGGACGAATTCGAGTCCCATCCGAGGAGACCCGTCAGGAGTAGCACCGTGTCGCTTCCGCCCGAATCCTTCCTCTCCCCATTTTCCGAGGTACGCAACCATTTTCCTACCGATCTCTTCCCTCCGGATCGTTCCTCGAAAACGCCAAATCTAACAACTACGCTAACAACAATCTGTTCTAATTTCGCCCAGAAAACGAGCGTGCGATTGGAGGATTACGTCCCGAGGAGCGACAACCTATCGCCGTATCAGGTTATAGAGAAGTTGAGCAGAGCGAACGGAATGGTGAAAGAATACGAGTACGTCAAGTACGACTCGAGGAGAGGGGAAGAACATTGGGAATTGAGCGACATCGGATACTCGGAAATTCAGGTAACCCGTTCGAATTGAATCCAATACTCTCCCCACCCCAAATTCGAAAAGAGAGATGAGTAAGAGACGAGTAAGAGAAGGGATTTTCAGGATAAGAGTTGGGACGAGGACGCGGAGAAGGAGGACGCGGTCGATTTCTCGATCGGTCGAGAAGACGGAAGGAGATCCCCCCCTTCGATGAACGGGCATGTTTCCGAATCTCCCGTCTACTTGGAGAAGCCCGAAGCGTTTGGAAAAACGGCGTCCCCGCCAGTAGCCGACCAACCGGAACTCGCCCAAGTCGATCCAAATAGGTCGGTAGAGAGATTATCTATGGTCCTTGTTCCGGGGATTAAGTGGGTTTAATCGAGGTGCCCAGATGCCAACCGTTGTAAGTCCATATTCCGTGGTCTTAGCATCCTGACCATTGTATAATCTTCTCTCGCCACTTTGCGAAACTTATTACGTTTCTATCCACTCCGACCGTCGTGCCGGTTGTTCCGTTATTATATCGTCCCCCGTGCTCGAGTTTACGCAATTTATCATGACGCTTTGCGTCGATTGTAAAAGCCAATTATCTGTTCTACTCCACGTATTCCAATTTTCGGTTATGATTAGAAAAACACAAGTCAAAAGATAGAGAAATAATAATTGTCTTTCCTTCTCTTTTCTAGATCTCACGCGAGATACTACGATCCACCCAGCACGACAAACTGTTGCAAAATTATCGGCGAGTCGTCGCGGTTCAAAGAGCCGTTTTTCTTGGACGAGGCGAAACATCGTTCCGTTTTAGGTAAATAGAGACGGAAACGAACATGTTTTCGTCGGTACGCGCTTCGAAAAAAAAAACAAAAAAACACAGCAGTCGGCTCGATTCGACGCGTCGATAATCCTTTCTCTCCTCCACTTTCCCGTGCGTTTTCCATATTTGCTCCTTTTCTTTTCTCTTCTCACGCAAAGTCTAGCTGCTTATCCCTTCCTTAACGAATCGAAAAGACCTGATAGGACAGCGATTAAAAAGCGAGCCGGTAAATTTCAAAGATAGGGCGAAAGCCAATTACAAATTGGAAGCGCAAAGTTTCGCCGCGTTTGACGAACGCTCCCCCCCCGAAAAGATCCCCCGAAATCGCAGAGGTGATCCAACAACTGTTCCCCTACGTGACCGGTTAAACCGCGTTTCTCTCCATTTGCCAGATACGATCGGCGGGTCGACGAGCGAAGAAGGGAGACTGGAATCCGATCGATTCGGCCAATCGAGGAGCGCGTCGCACCGGGCGGACCCCGAGCCGACGGAGTTGACCTCCAGCACCGCTCTGATCAGAACCATCTCCGAGGAGTCGTTGCCGCGCGAGATGCTCGAGCAACAGGAGCCGGACGACTTCTTCGACGAGAAACTCGCCAAAGACGCGCGCAACAATATGAAGAAGCGTCTGGACGACTGGGAAACGAGCGGCACGCCGCCGCCCAGCCCCGAGCCCAGGATCAAACCCTCGACCGCCCTCGACCCGGATCACTCCACCCTGTTCAAGATCCTCAAGGAGGAGGCAGCGGAGGAGAGCAACGTGAGCTCCATGACGCCCAGCCTCACCGAGCTGGAGGCCGCTTTGTCCGACATGTTGGAGAAGGAGGAGCCGCAGGAGCAGGTCCCAAAGATACTGGAGCCCGTGATCGAGGAGTTGAGCAACAACGATCGAAACGGGGAGGCTGCAAGGAGGCAACTCGCCGCGGAGGGCGAGAGGAAGGTGGCGGGACGAAAGGTCTCGTTCTGCTCGTGGGAGGAGTCGATCGCGGAGTCTCGTCGATCGGAAGCCGGACCCTCGGCGAATCTGGACAGCGTCCTCGTCTCCGCCGAGGAAACGGAGGCCTTTCCCACCGATATTCCGCCAAAGAAACCCAACAGGTCGAACAAAAGCCCGGAGGAGGATTTTTCGGACCTCGTCCCGACGCCCCCTCGGAGGAAGAACAAGAGCGGTCCTCTTCTCGGCGTGGCGAGGAGGGAACCCGAAACGGCGCAAAATGGCAGCACCACGTCCGACCACCACCTCCACAACGACAGACTCATTTGATCGTCCTCGACGGATCTCGCGCCTTCTCTCCTTGCTGTTCGATCGTTAACTCGGCGACGAGTGTTTCACGCTCGCGAGACGATCGTACGAACGAGAAATTGACGATTCCGCGATTGTATATATCTTTCTGTACGTATATGTGTATGTAATGTATCTATCCGTGTATGTACAATACATGATCTGTTTCAACCTGTGCTTCTTTCAACGAGACGAGAATTATTCGAAGCCAACGACTCGAACAAATATATTCGATTGGAAAAATTATCGCAAAGATCGAGTCGCTGTTTCGGATGGATCTCGAGATCGGGGAGAAATTCTTGCTTTCTCCTCCTGGATGGTAAACTTTCTAACGAGGAACTCGCAACTTTTCGAGAGGAAACGACACTCCGTCCTTGGAAAATCGCGAAACTTGCCTCGCAAACTTTCCGATCAATGGGGATCGCAGATGTTCGCGCCTTATTGTTGCCCGCAGACCCTCCACCAGCCGCATTACCTCGAACTGGATGGTCCAACCTTGCGATCACTCGCGCGGAGATATTTATGGAATTGTATAATTTAATCGAAAGCCATTCCAGTTCTAATTTCGAACTTTGGGAAAACATTTCGCGCGCATCCATCTATTAATCCGAAACGACACGAACTATTGATGGATAGAGCGTGAAAACTACGAGTTTTCGTTTTTCGCATTTTTGGGCGGCAGTTTTGGGACGAAATACGCGGCTGGAAGAAAACTTTGTTCGAATTACGAACGATCCGTATCTCTTTCATTCGATCCCGTGGATTCAGCGATACGAATTCGCACGGTAGCGATACCTACCATCTTTTCCCCGTTTCTCCAACATTTTCGAGAAATCGTTCCATTTATAGAGCGCACAGAGAGGACGGGGTCAGCGTTTGGAATTCAGGAAGCGGCTTGTTCCGAGGAAAAAGCGGGACGTGATTGGACGTGGGCGGAAGGAGCCACCCCTCCCTTCGACCCTTCCCTCCGGCAAGATTAATCTCGTTCGAGACGGAGCGAGTTAAGTGCTCGTGACACACGAGGGTGCGTAGGTAAAAAAGGATCCGCGTTGATCCGTGTACACGGGGATGAGAAAATGTTTGAAACGATCGATGAAGGCACGATCGAAACGAGAGGAAGGAAATAAGCCAAGTGAGTAAATAATCGGGAAATAGAAATTGGCGAAAATGGGGTTGGAATGGAAAGAAGGAGCGCAGCGGCGCGAGAAATAAGGCGAGAGAGCGGAGTCTATCGATCGATCGGCATCGATTGGCGTTACTCTCGCTTCGCGGCGGCCCAGGTTTCGACTTACTCGTTACTTTTTTAATTATCTCCGCGATCATTCCCCCCCAGGGCGTTATCGTTACGCGTTCAACGGAACCATCTTAATCGGTTTAAGGGGAACCGGCGGACGAAGGAAACGAACGAGAGCAGGCGGAATTACGCGGATCGATCCACGCGCAACTTGCCGCTGGTCTAATTATTTCGTGTTTCATTAACCAGACCTCTTCCAGACGCGATCGAAACTTTCCAGATTACGAGACGAGGCTCCTCCACCAACCACCGCTTCTCCGACTTCGCCACCTTGTCCCACTTACCAACTTCCTCCCTCCTTTCCCGAATCGCGAGATCGAACCAACATTCTCCTCGCTCGTTTATTAACGCTCGAAACAGGGGATAAGTTTATCCAGGTGAACGGGGAAAATATTTACGCGTCCCATTCACCGTATTAATATTCCACTCGATATTTATTACGCCCGTGAAAGGAGGAGGAGAGAGAGCGGCCAGATGGAACGGCGTTTCCAGGAGGAGCGAAAAAGATCGATAAATAAATTCTATTTAACTTTCCCCCGATGAAACGAATTTTATTCCCGGATAATGGATAAACTTGGCGTTAACGGGCGAAAAAACGTCCAAGTTTTCGAGAGAAAAACGGGGTGGAAATTGGTAAGCTCGTAAAGAATCCGAGATTCTCGGTATTTTGCGAAATTAGCGCCAACGGATTATAGGTTCGGCCTGTACGTGACACTCCTATTAGTGTCGCAGAGGAGGGAGAATCAACTTCCCTTTCTTCCTCTTCCCTCCTCCCTCCCCTTCTCGAGCACAAAGTCCAACGCTCGATAGATCCGCAATTTCTTTGTGCCTCTCTAAATCTCGTTATCCTATTACTTGCACGAATTATAGGGTTCAAACGAGTTGTTAGTAGCTTCCGTTCGAGTAAGCAAATTGGACAATTAGCGAGATAAAAGTTTTAACAATAACGAAAACCGAATTACCTTACGCGTTCTATATCCCGTTTACGCGACTTATCGCTCGCGTAATAAATAATCCAAAATATCGAACCGGTTCATACGAAAATATTAAAATAGCAGAGAGAAAGAGAGGGGGAAACCTATTTCCAAATAAAATCGAAATCGCGATAAAAAAACACGCAAAGCAACCACGTACATTCAATTTTTATTCGACGATAACGCTGGAAGCTAGTATCTAGTTTGCGATAAAAAAAAAAAATTAAAAAAGGACGGAGAAGAAAAATATACCCGATTACGCGCAATAACAACAGGAATTTATTTTTGATTTATTCCGCAATAACGATAGATATTAGAGGATAGAAAATTTAAAAGCGCTAGATCGGCACGTGGAAAAATTCATGCGGCGAAATAAAACCGCGACAAAAGCATATTTTTAAAATATCCGGTATAATAACAACCGAATAAAGAAAAACGTTAAAAAGAGAGATCATTTCGAGATATATATATTTCCAACTTCGTACGTAATGACTCGCAATAAAAGAGTCAACGTCGTCGACGTATTCCCGAGCAATCAACTTATGCCGCGGATCAACGCTGTTAATCCAACCCGCGAAGAAACGGTCGTTTGCATTTTCGTTCGTTCGCTACCCGCCTCGAGTATGGAAGGACGGCATCGGCGCTAAGCGGGCGAATTTATGGACTCGGCCAACTATTTAGATAGAAGCGGAACGATTCCGCTTTTTGCCACCTCCTCTCCTCCCGCCTATTTCGAAGGAGAAGGAAGACGATCCCTCCTCGGGTCTTCGACCTCTCCGTACGCGCATCGCTCTCCCCGTTACATCCCCCTGTTTCGTTCGTTTCCATCGAGGCGGGCAAAGTTGGGCGACGCATACCTCGACCGGATCGTGGCAACCCTTCCGGTGTTCCGTGGCTTAATTAGTTTTTCGTCGACGGATAATCCGTGGGTGGGCGATTTGTCAAGGCCGGACTGGAATTAAGGGGGCGCGATTTCGAGGCGGCTCGCGAGATTAAGACGATATTTAAACGAGGAGCAGCCGCGATTCCGTTTCCGGTTTCGCATTTCGGCTTCCACCAAAGCCCATCGTGGATTTATTTTATCGCGAGGTTCGAGCCAAGAACCAAGCTTACCCCCTTTCCAAGTTCCGCGAGGATCGCCGGGGTTGGGGTGGAATGCAAGTGGATCGAAGCGAGCCAACCTCTCCCACGTCTCGTAATTGTGTAGCGTCGGAAATTTCTAAACTACTCCCACCACTTGCACGTATATTTCGCTTCCTTTCTAATTTCTACGCGATGCTTTCAATTTTTCCGATTGGTACCAACTCGTAGTGGTGGGGGTAACGAAATGCGAGAAAAGGATGGAAGGTAAAGCAAATTGGAGCCACGATAAAACGGCTTCCACGAGATTCGCCATCGGTCGAGTCATAAGCTTCTCCTCGCGTTTGTAAATATTACCTTTCGAATCGCCGAAAATTGTACCAACACTTTATCGTCTCTGTAATGAAAAATTCCTAGAAAATTATAGAACGCGTCATCGATGCACATTTTTCCCCGATCTAAACCGAACGGGATGCCGCCGTCTTTTTCAATTCAACGACAAAATATTCCAATATTTTTATTACGGATCTTACGTAGTCACGGGTAGAAGCGATTTCTTTCTTCGATAAAGCTCGCGACGATCGACGATGGGATCGAAAATTTAATAGATCGTATCGAATTCGAACTTTAGAAAAAACATTTCGGCTGCAGTTCGATCTGCATAGCATCGCAGTAACTTTGATATTGAAATTCTTCCAGAGTATCTATCGGAGAAAATGGTCAAGTATGTTAAGCGTTCGCTTTATAAGGCAAAGAATTCGGAACGAACCGATTTTTCCGGATAAAACGCAACGAAGAAAAGTTGGTAATAACGATGACTATTGAAATCACGAGTGATTCTTTACTATCCGAAAAGGCAAGGAAATTATCGACGACATCTAAAAAATCTAAACCCAGTCGCGTTATAGTTCGGGGAAAAAGTAGTAAAAAGAACATTCGGTCGTAAGATCGTCCGTGGAGGAGATAAAAAGAAGAGAAAGGAGAAGGAGCGAATCGGAGCGGTTACGACTTTCCCTCGAAGCTCGACTCTCTCTTTCCACGGTTTCGCCCTCTCCTCGCGCACGAATCGGTGCAACAACCGGTCCCGAGGGTTTCCTCAGGCGTCAAGAGAGGGTAGTGAAACTTTTACGGCGGCTCACCACGACTCGACGCACACGACGGTGACGTCGCCGCGGTTTCGACCTTTCGATTCCGCGGGTGCATCTTTAATTGGCAATCTCGGGCCGGAAGCCAACGGTCGACGGGCACCGATAAGATTTCTCTTTCTCTCGTCTCACGTTAAATACGTCGCTTATTGAATCGCGTCGCTTTAAATCGATCAATTAAGGGAATCACTTGCAACGCCGACTATCGAATGAATAGTAAAAGGCAAGTAGACGATTCCGAGAATGATAATAAGTGGAAAATGTAGCGGAAAACGATGGGGGCTGGCTGGTAAAAATCTTTTTACGGATCCATTCTCGCCTTTTCTACCATGAAAATCGAAATTTTCTTCGTTTCCATAGTAAAATTTATAATATAAATATTTCACCGTCGCGCGAAAACAATTGTTTTACGTTTTTTATAAGCGCGCTCTCGCACATGCAAGTTGGCAGGTTTGAATTCAATGAAAGGCCTCGACGACCGATTTTCCCCCGCTTTTCGTATCCCGTGGAGCTGCGTGTCTCGGCGCAGCTTTGTTTCAATTGCACGGCTATCATTAATTATAGTCCCCCGCGACGCAAGTATTCGTATCGTCGCTCCAGGGTGAATAAGGGTCGAATAACGCTTCCTCGACGCGTCGCTCCGTCCCTGATGCAATTTTAGGCGGTTCGTTTCGAACGTGACCAAAGTGGCCTATAACAGTCTATAGATTTCGTTCCATCGTTCGGATCTTTAATACTCCCCTAACGCTTTTATTTAAAGGTTTTATAAATGTTGTAACAAAGTTACGTTCCGAATTCAAAATCATTCGCTTTGAAATTATTCTACGGAAATTTGCAAGTCTCCAAATTACTTAACCCGATTAACCACTCGATACCAATTCTGTTCCAATCGAATTTAGAAGATATTCCGAGGATTTTCGATACGTCGGGATATTTGAAAGCCAAATTTTCGAATAAAGACGCGAAATCGGAGAAACGAATGCATCGATGAACAAAAAATTGAACTCGAAGATATTAAAGCACCCGGAATCGAATAAAATTTTCTTCCCTGTCCGAGTAAAAACTTATTGAAGCAGCACCCGACCGAGTAATCGGATAGAATAGGCGTAAAATTAATCAACCCTGTAATACGCGCTTAACGGTGACACGATCGATCGGTATGAATGAAAAGTGGGACAGGAACGCATTTCCTGCTCCAACTTGTGTCGCACGGCAAACAGGGCTAGTTGGAAGCCACCCTCGTCCCGATTGACGTTCACCAGAACCGGACACTGCTTGCAAATAATGTCGTACGATATTAGTTTGCGATCGGCCACCATGTGTCGGCCATCCTGTTTCGCGTTTTGTTCGCCCATCCCGGACACTGATTCCGCATTAACCTTTGCCCTGTAATTGCGCGCGTGTACGTACTCGTTCGCGAGAGGGACTCGTTAATACGGAAAAACAAGCAACATCAATATCGACGGCCGCACGTGAATTAAAAGCAACGATAGTAATATAGTTTGTAAAGCGTTTAACGCCGAGAGGAAATCGCTTTTCTGACGGAGCGTCGAGATAATGAAAATTCGCATAAACGGCACATCGATTCAACGACCGAGCTTTCCCTTCCTCGAGATTTCGCCTAGATTTATTTCTCTTACGCTCTTCTTACGCAATTATTATATTTTTATCTTTACACGAATACCGAGCATCTCCCGTTCCTAATTACGCAACAATTTCTATCGATTTACAGGGAAACTATCGATAGATAGTTATATATTGATCGTTATAAGGAATTTAAAGGAAAAAAAAAAAAGGAAAGATAAAACTACGAAAGAGAATAAAGAGGAAAATTTATTTACGAAGAAATGAAGATTTTATTTTTATCTCTATTTTTAATTGCAACATATATGCAAAATAATAAGTTTGAAAACATTACACGCACGGCATGTGACACGTACTCAAATGACGATAGATGGCAACAAAAGATGGAAAAGAGGAGGAGGATAAAGGGATGCTGAAAAGAAAAAGTTAAAAAAAAAGGTAACCAGAAAGGTTACCAAAATAATCCACTCGAATTAAACCCGAACAAACCGATAGTGGATTTTTTCTTTTTCGCAACACTAATATGCTAAATTTTCAAAACAAATCGCGAAGAGTGCTTCAATCTACTTCAAAAATAAATTACAAAAAAAAAAAAGAAAAAAAATAAAGTTTCCCGAAAACATATACTCCCAGTAGGAGTATTATAAATATTATATACGCAACGCTACGAATTTATGCACTCATGTATAATAAAACGCAACACTAATACGAAGGAATCCGTTACAGCCGTACCAGGCTGCCGTCGTACGACCAGTACGACAATACTGTGCAGCATTCTAACTGCACTAGATGATCCAGGAACAATTTCCACATCTCGTGGAACAATTTGGGCATTTGTATACGCAACACTATTTCAAAAAACGCGATCATCTTTCAACGCAACGCTACTTTAAAAACGCGATCATTCATTCACGCAACGCTACTTTCAAAACGCGATCGTTTTTCAACGCAACGCTAATTGAAACCGCGATGGAACAAAATCGCAACACTATACGAATAAAAAAACACTATATATAAAAAAATTACACGAATTTTTAATTAAAAAAATCGCGATATATATGAAATCGCAACGCTAAAGCAAACGCGATCATTATTTCAACGCAACACTAATTCAAACCGTGATTCATTTCTCGCAACACTAAATCAAACCGTAATTCATTTTTCGCAACACTAAATCAAACCGTGATTCATTTCTCGCAACACTAAATCAAACCGTAATTCATTTTTCGCAACACTAAATCAAACCGTGATTCATTTCTCGCAACTCTAATTCAAACCGTCATTTATTTTTCGCAACACTAATTCAAAAACCGCGATTTGCCCATGATGACTGGATGACTGGATGACGATGGGCCCGCATGCATCGGCCAGACGATACAACAACATACACTACGTATTACTAAAACGAGCACAATGACGAAGTAGTAACAATGACTTCCCATTCTTTGAACCTAAATAAGATCCAAAAAATGAGAAGCCATTCGTTGCAGCCCTCTTCGCGACAGTTTGTCGGGCCTCTTCGGTCTTCCTCCTTCGGGCGCGATGCCCGCTGAAACTTAAATCTAGGCTCGAGATTCTCTACTCGCGAATCAAGAAAAAAAGAAGGAAAAAAAAGACTAAATCGCGGGAATTAAGGGCGCATGGACGAGAAACGATCGCAACGATCGTTCTTCGTTCACGAGCAGAATCTCGAGCTCGACGTTCGTTTCGAAACCTATTTCGCGACCGCGACCGCGGAATTCGAAAAATCGACAAGCAAAACAAAAGAAAAGTTTTCGTCAAGCTTCTCGATTTTTCAAACTCTATTCCCTGAAACAGATTGTCACGCGAAAACGCGCCTACCCGAACGGAGACTGTGACAATCTGCCCGGCCCTACCTACTTATAATTACCACACGCGTACCAGAAGTATGCTACCTATCCTACCTATCCCTATATCTAAAAATGGCAAAACAGGCACACCAACACACTCGTTCAACGATTCTCACTCATAATGCTCGGGCGCAAAAAGCCTACACTAGGGAAAACGTCCCGGGACGTCTCCGACACCCGAGCTTGGCACGCTACACGCACGCTCTAAATTTACGTACCATTTTTCTGAAATCGACCGACGATGGCTAGCGACCATTGCGTAAAACGCGATAAAATCTTCCACGCATTTTAATTTTAACTCTCAATGTTCGTCATCGAAAAAAAATATTTTTCTTTTGTTTGTTTTATTCTGCCTAATAATTGTAATTCGATCGAGAAATGATTTCGTCGAATGATAATCGTAACGACGCAATTCCACAACCTAATCACACACACACACTGTGGAAAATACGTCGCGCACGATACGCTAACGCATCGCCGGTCGCTGAGAAATTGTTACAAACTTATAAACTAGATCATCATGCCCATTGCCTCTCCCTCACCCAAGTAGCACCTGAGCACGTGAGTGAGATCCTGGCAACGAACATGGAAGGGGTTAAACCTGAAAATCCTGAGCTAAAAGAGATATTAATATTTTCTTAACGGACTAATCATCTTTCTACACTCTCTTTATTATCTGAAATTTCAATGATTCTACTTTATCTACTTTATATGTTAAGTAAATTTCTAAAATTCTAATATTCTAATTCTAATATTCAACAAAAAAGATTATTAATGGAAAAAGAATATTTGAAAAAAGTAACAATTGAAATTCAATCAATGAATTGATTCAAATTTAAATATTAATCAAAGTACCCTCAGGTGATTCTTCCATCAAAGCAAATTTTCTAAGAGAAATAAAAAAAGTTCAAAATTTCTTGCTTTGATTTCAAAATCTACCTGTCGCGAAGTGTCTTCTTGTATTAATATTTATCATATTCTTTAATGAAACGAATAATATTTTGCTATCTTCTACTTTCAAATTCAAGAATCATTTTGACTATGAAAAAAGAAAGATAAAATTGAAAATGATTTACTGTTATTTATCACAATATTAGATGTTAAATTCCTACACGAATATTTATATATATTTGATATATATTTATATATAATATATATTATATATATATATATATATATAATATAAGAATTGTTCATCAAATATATAATATATATAAATATATATTTATATATATTTATATATATTATATATTTGATGAACAATTCTTTAATCAAGGAAAAGTAATAAATTTTAAAAATTATCCACGTTTTAAAACGCGATGTACAAGAAGACCTAGCCTGAACTAATAAATAAAACACACAAAACCAATGTTACTACTCATGAGTGTAAATAACACCCATGGTCATTGTGCTCGTGCAAACTTCTACGTATACAACCAGTCACCCGTGTCGATTTTTGACCTTTCGTCCAACGACATGATTGAGTGACTGGAGGAAACAAAAAGCATGCGACTCACCGTTAGATGCGTAGAATCTGGATTGCTCATCCGTGGGAAATCATCGAAGAAAGTAGAATCTGTAACACAAAATGGAACATCGTGATTTAAAACATGATACATTTACGTGTAATAATATATAATGATCGCTTCTAAGAAATGAAATAAGAAAATGAAAGTGATGAAAAATATATAAAGAAAGTTACCTCTTCGCGTGGTGGATGATCGCCTTGTTCTCTTGAGAATAACACTGACTCTAACCTCTACCGAAAACGAATATTTAAGAAGGAAAAACAATAAAAATAAAAGACCGATAACGCGTCCGTTACATTCTTTTAAACGACGAACAAACACTGACTCTAATTTCGCGAAATACTATTAATTATGAGCAATTGTGCTCAAAAAAATATAAAAATACTATTACGAAACGAACACTGACTCTATCGATCGCATTGCGCGCGATCATCAATATTTTTTAACGAAAAAAGAATCACAGGAAGTCTTCCACACCATCTTTAAAAAAAAATTAAAATATTAAACGTAATTTTTCACAAATATACGTATAATACGAAACATTAATTATTAAAAAATTATAAAATTATAATTAAAAATATATGAAATTTCAAATATGAATAAAAATATATATTGAATTTTTGATATATTCTTATAATAACGATAAGAGTAATAATTTATTATACGAGATATTAAATTCTATTTTAATTGACAAGTCACTGTGGCCGCCATATTGAATTTTTTCCCGCTTTTTTGTCATGGCGTCATTCCAAGCAATTAATTTGTACGAAATAATTTGTACAAAAAATGAAAATGACCGTCGAATAAATGTAGAAATAATATGTAATTAATTGATTAGATCGAAATAAAACAATAGTTAAACGGAAATTCCATCTTAAAAAATCGTAATGTAAATTTTCTGTAGCACTAACCTTCAACTCTAAAGAGCAAATAAGTGACCGAAAAAAACAATAATTCCAACTACCGACAAAAATTCGAAATCAATTATAATAAAAAACACGAAATCGAACAATAACGTATACGAACAACAAAGTATAATTATGGAAATTAATTAAATTACGCAGCAAATAAATCACACACTCGAGGAAAACGTACGCGTCTTAACACTACGACGATCGAGAGTACAATGACACCTCGCGCCGCGATTTCGATTATCGAAACATAAATTGGGGAAGGGGACGTTCGACGTCGACTCGAAACATATCGAGGAAAGGACGTGTAGAAAGAAATGTTTTCACTCTCGAATATAACATCGATGATCGAGAAAGATAAAAATATAAATTGTAAACATGTTATACATAACACAGACGTATCGAGAAAGGAATGTGTTTATATTTTTACGTTTCATTGAATATTTTTAACTAACGACGTAGTAATTCATTATTATGAACCAATTAACGTTTATTTCTTTCCATAGGAATAAAAAAACTAAAATCTATTTTACGAAAAATCTTCTATTTTTGTGAAAAAAGATAAAATATTACCTGATATGCAAAAAAATTATCGGTTATTCGTCAAGTGACAAGTATATCGAAGTAAATTATTATTCCTTTCGAAGTTATTCTTGCGATCGAACGATAATCTATAAAAATAGAAATTATAAGATAAAAATGTATAATTAAATTATTATTAATAATCATTATTAATAATTAAATTAAAGAAACAAATAAATTCAAGTTTCAGATCGAAATTTATAATAGAATACAAAGTACCGGTAACCTCAACAATCGGAAGTAAAAATATAAAAAAAGAGAAAAGAATTAATTAATTTCCTTATTACAATGTTTAATGGTTTAATAAATAAGGAAAATGATCTATTATTCGTTAATAAATGTGGAATAAAATTACTTACTTCGTAATAATTACGATATGAAATTCCAGCCAAGGATACATCCTCCATCCATGTTTTTCGATACACGAATGACGTCATGTACCATAGTTTCTTCTAGGTTTTTCCTAGAAACATTCTAATTGGTTAAAGTATAGCAATTTTTCATTTATTTAAACCGCGCGAAAATTGAAATACAATATATTTAATTAAAGATTAATTTGTACAATAATATTATATATATTATTAGATTATAATATCGAAGTTATATAAAGATCCATTTATTAAATATTTATACAATAATTTATAATTGTTAAAAATAATAATTGAATATAAAAATTACAAATAAACAGAAATATTAAATTAAAATACAAATGTTTTATATTGTTCTATTCAAAAAATATATAAAAGTATATATAAAATTTCCTTTAAATTTTTATTTTTTTTAATAGGACGATAATTAAATATAATTTGATTCAGTTAATGAATGTTTTAGATGAATTTAAAGTTAAAACAACTTTAAATTCAACAAGTTAAAACAATGATATTACATGCAATGGAATTATTAGATTATATATATAATGTTCTATCATATATTTCATTTTTTTCTCTTTTTAATTTCATTTCATTTTCATTTATCATTAATATTTTTATTCTGTTTAATATTATACGTATCGTATAATATTAAAACGATAATGAAATTTCCGTTTTTTTACTCGAGACAAAATTAAGAAAATGTCTTGAATATTAAATCTATTCCGTACCTTGTTTGTAATTGCCTATATGTATGTATAACTGGTAAAAAACAAAAATTTTGATATTAACTTGTCGAGAAATAGACGAAACTCCATGTACGAATGAATCTGGCCAATATTCGCACTGTACCTTCTAAGTCATGCGTTTAAATTACCTTATTATCAGACAGACCTGTCTTAATTATGGGGGCGGTTGAAAGGGACTTTGGTAGTTAACCATCGGTTGTGAAAGAGGGTAGTGAACAAAGATAGGCGAAACGGACCGGAGTGATAGAGTAATTAACATTCAGTCAACTTTAGCTCGTGTCAATAATATCTTAACCATCTTGGTTGACTGACTTCTCGAAGAATGTCATTAGACTAAGCTAAGTAACTTGGAAGACAATGCTAATTATGATAATTATGATAACGAAAAATACGAAATATGAAATTAACATATTATTATAATTTTTAAAAATGAAAAGAAAAGAAAAAGAATTCTACACACTCTATACACACACACACAAATGTAGAATTTATAATATACTCATATATTTTTAAAATTAAAAAAATTATAAAACTTCATTTTATTTCCATTAGTTACTTTGTCATTTTTCGATTGCAAACGATACCATAATAATGTCATTTTCTCGAATCCATTATCAATAGGAATGTTACGTATTTGTTTAATTCTCAGGTGTAAATCATTCCTAAGCCAATACCGTGCCAATTCCAATTATTTTTCTTGAAACAAACATGTAGCAGGTGTAATCCGTCATGAGAAGAAAAGAAACGATAGAATATGTTCGCAAATTGAAAGCAACGCATCGAAACGGCTCTTTGTTGCTTTCAAAGACGTTTTTTATCGTCCGCCGAACCCGTCGGAACGAACGGTCCCTTTTTTTCCAGGTATTTTGCATGTAAAACAAGTCGTCGCGTTTCTCGCATTTGGATGAAAGAATCCGCGGGGAAATGATTTCACTCTTCGGAAATCTCTATTGTTTTTTTTCTCTGAAACGCGCTAAACATATTCGCGGTTACGTAAGCAAAGCGAATTTTCGATAAAGACAGATATTTCAATCTTTTATGACTCAATACCGGTTTTCTTTGCTTTCATGTTGCTTAATTCTTTGCACTCTATATGAAAGGATATCATTTTAAAAAAGAAAGGATTTTATTACGTATATAAACATTTAAAAATATTTCTTGGAGATGATACGTTCCGTTCGATTCGTTAAAACATAAAATATTTTCGTTTGATAAGTAATAAAAACTCCGTACGATATTATAATATGTAAGTTCTTGTAAGTTCACGAGAGCATAACTTGAAGATGAATATGTAAAAAAAAATTCGAACTTTCGACATGTTCTTCGCATGATTTTATCATCCTGGAAAGCCGCTCTCCAATCTTTCGAAGATCGAAACAAAATCGAAAGTTTTTCACACGTCCATAATATCGTGTATGTTACATGAATTCAAATACGGGATTGGTTGTTGAAAAATGATTATTTAAGAAACTCTATTGCGTTATAATAAAGAATGAAATAAATAAATATAAAATAAAAAAAGATAATTTTAATATTTTAAAAACGAGATGTTAAAAAGAAAATAATTCTAATTAGAAAACAAAATTTAAAAAAGAAATAATTGTGTTTGTTTTCCATTATATGTTTTTACATTTAAAAATATTATTACAATATTTCTTTATCTTCCTCGTATAAAATCATTTTTCACTTTCATTTCGCTATTTTTGTCAATAAAACTTATACTTTGAAGAAAAGAATCAAGACAAGAATCTCACAAACGCAACGAGATTTATATATTCATTGTTCGAGAAAAAGAATCACTATCGTTTCTGGATATTTTCTCGCAAAATCATCACGAAAAAAATATTTTAATATCGTCAGAAAACAATAAATGATTACGAAAAATTGTAAAAGTTTCGATGATGTACGAGAGGAAGTAAGAACGAGCCTATTCAATGACGTATGGGATGCAGTTCCGGTTCTTTTCTTTCGACGACAAACAAAAGTTAATACATTTCTAGCCATTATATTTCCACGCCACTTTCTTTACTTTTCTTTAGTTTTTCTCTTTTTATTCCGATGTCTTCTTGTCTTCATCCTCTCTTCTCCTTTATCTTCAACCTTTCATTCATCTTTTTTATATTAAAAAAGAATTAGGAAAAGAATTGTTAAGACGCTTCGGTTAAGGCTGATATAAGGAAGAAGAGAGATTCTTTTAAAAAGAATTAATCTATCGACATGGAATTAAATTAAAAAAAATTGTAAATGTTAATTTTAATATTTATTTTATATACGTATAAGTATCGTTTAATTTTATTCTAATTTTCATATAAATACTGATTTGAAATGAAAACAATTTATACGACGTATGACGGTTCAATTATACAGCGGTATATAATATAAACGAAAATCTGTGCCATGGAGAAAAGATTAATAATATATTATAATAATAATTTTGAAAATTAAACAGAAAACATAAAATATCGAATCGATATTACGTTTTTATCATTATACGCAAAATTGAAAATCATTTCAAGATGCAACGATCCTACGTTTATAAGAATTTCGTGATCGCAAGGAATTGAGATTTTGCAAAAAAAGAAAAAATAAATCGTCGAGTGCTGAATAATGCATAACGGACGACAAATAACATTATGATAGAAACGTTCTGGAAGAACGAGGAAATGAATCGGATGGTTCGAATCGAAACGCGGAATTCGTCAACGATTCGCGTGATTGTTGAACCAATAATTCGAAATCGATCGTTTGTGAAACGATTTCTATTTGTGTGATCGGCGAACGAGATTGAGGATAAAAAGTATAGTGGAAAAGCTAGGTTTTCCGGACTAGTTCGATCGGGGTCCGGTGTTTGCCGAATTGATTTCGTTTCTACGAAGTAATTCGAAACGATTCGATGTATTAAAAGGCAACAATAGACGAGCAATTGATTGTAATTCTGCCATGGCGTTACAACAACACTAAAAATAGAAGTTAAACGGGAATCACCCCTTCAATTTTCGAAATAAATGGTTTAACAATAATCGTGTACAATTTTTTTTTCGTTTCTCAATAATAGCGTTTTATTTCTTTTGTAAATCTTTTAAAGAAAATAAGGTCTGTGAATTTTCTCTATACCTCTTTTCTTTATCTTATTTTCCAATGGAAAAAGAAATACCACGATTATTTTCATGAACATGATCTGGTTTGAAAGTAATTATAAATATATATTTATAATTATAAATGTGAAACTTTTATTATAAATAAAATGTAATAAAATGTAGTGAAATAAATAGAAAAAATGAATCAAAGAATATTTTTCATTGTAAGGAAAATTTTGCTATTGATTTCCATTTCAAGAAGATTTTTATTTCGTATCGTAATCTAGATTGATTATTACTCACAATAATTTAATAATTTTTTCATTAGATATATCTTATAAAATAATATTTAGAATGTTTTAACACAGAATAATTTAGAACATTTTAATACAAATTAAAAATTATGATACAAAGATGGAAATATTAAAATACTCGAATGAATATTTAATATTTAATAAATATGTAAATCCAATTTAATTAGAAAAAGAATTTAATTTTTATTACAATTTTTTTATGTTTTTATTTTGTGTTTTTACAATAAAACACAAATAAAAATATAACACAAATAATAATACGATATATCTATTTATTAATTTATCAATTCAATATTAATTCAATAATTCATATATTTATTTCCTTATATTTATTGATTTATTTATTTATATATACATTTATTTAATTTTTCGTATATTTATATTATTTATTTATAATATAATTCAATATAAATATTAACTTAATGATTATACTTTATTATAATAATTAATCATTGTATTTATTATTATGTATCGATTTCCTTTAGTTTCTTTATGTTAAATTAATTTGATTAATTAATAATTATATATTTAATCATATATTTAATAAATAAGGCTTTATACAACTTCGATGTACATAATAACCTACAGTAAAATATATTGTATGACATTTTAATTTTCGCGGGGCTTAAGTAAATAAAAAAATCGCCGTACTTCAGACAGTTAGAATGCCCCTAGGCAAATTTGTGGCGTCATTCGTCCATCAAAAATTATCGAGAAGAAACATATCACTGGACATCGTTTCACGATTCGATTACGTAGTAAGTAATTCTATTTCTTATTTATTCGAATTTATAGATTGCTTTCTTTATTTAATACGTTCTTGAAATTATAACTTGAAATCAATTAATCCTTTGAATTGTATTCTGCTCTTGCCTTCGTGTATTTGATTGTTGAGGTTAACTATAACTTCTATCCTATTATAAATTTTTAATCTAAAATTTCAATTTATTTATTACTTTATTTCGATATAGTTTTAATTATATATGTTTATTTTACGGTTCTGAGTTTTATGTGTACAGATTATCATTTAATTACGGAAACAACTTCGAAGAATTTCTATGCACCTGTTACTCGACGATTTGTAATCCATAATTTTCTCGCATGTCAGGTAATATTTTATCTTTTTTCATAAAAATAGGAATCGTATAATAAAACAAGTTTTTATTTCTTTATTCAAATGAAAAAATAGTTTATAATAATTAATTAGTTCATAATAATGAACTACGTCGTTAGTTTAAAATATTTCAATGAAACGTAAAAACATAAACACATTCCTTTCTTGAAACATTTGACTATGTTTATAGTCGATATATTTATCTCTCTCGATCATCGATGTTATACTCGAGAATGAAAACATTACACGTTCTTCTTGCGATATGTTTCGATACGAGTCAATGTCTCCGTCCTTAACTTATGTTTCGATAATCGAAATCGCGGGGCGAGGTGTCATTGTACTCTCGATCGTCGTAGTGTTAAGACGCGTACCTTTTCCTCGAGTGTGTGATTTATTTGCTGCGTAGTTTAATTTATTTCTATAATTATACTTTGTTGTTCGTACGTTATTGTTCGATTCGTGTTTTTTATTATAATTGATTTCGAATCTTCATCGGTATCCGAATTACTGTGTTTTTTGTTCATTTAATTTGTTCTTTAAAGTTGAAGGTTAGTGCTACAAATAATTTACATTACGATTTCCTAAGATAGAATATCCATTTAATTATTGTTTTATTTCAATCTAATCGATTGATTATATATTATTTCTACATATATTCGACGGTCATTTTCATTTTTTCTACAAATTATTTCATACAAATTAATTGCTTGGAATGACGCCATGACAAAAGGCGCGAAAAAAATTCAATATGGCGGCCACAGTGACTTGTCAATTAAAGTAGAATTTAATATTTTATATAATAAATTGGTTATTAGAATATATTTAGAATATATCAAAATTTTAATGTATATTTTTCTTCATATTTGTATTTTAACGAAATTCCATTTCTTTTAATAATGAATATTTCGTATTATATGTATTATAGATAATATACGTGTTATACGTATTGTACGTATTATACGTATTATACGTATTGTACGTATTATACGTATTATACGTATTATACGTATTGTACGTATATTTGTGAAAAATTACGTTTAATATTTTAATTTTTTTTTAAAGATGGTGTGGAAGACTTCCTGTGATTCTTTTTTCGTTAAAAAATATTGATGATCGCGCGCAATGCGATCGATAGAGTCAGTGTTCGTTTCGTAATAGTATTTTTATATTTTTTTGAGCACAATTGCTCATAATTAATAGTATTTCGCGAAATTAGAGTCAGTGTTTGTTCGTCGTTTAATGTAACGGACGCGTTATCGGTCTTTTATTTTTATTGTTTTTCCTTCTTAAATATTCGTTTTCGGTAGAGGTTAGAGTCAGTGTTATTCTCAAGAAAACAAGGCGATCATCCACCACGCGAAGAGGTAACTTTCTTTATATATTTTTCATCACTTTCATTTTCTTATTTCATTTCTTAGAAGCGATCATTATATATTATTACACGTAAATGTATCATGTTTTAAATCACGATGTTCCATTTTGTGTTACAGATTCTACTTTCTTCGATGATTTCCCACGGATGAGCAATCCAGATTCTACGCATCTAACGGTGAGTCGCATGCTTTTTGTTTCCTCCAGTCACTCAATCATGTCGTTGGACGAAAGGTCAAAAATCGACACGGGTGACTGGTTGTATACGTAGAAGTTTGCACGAGCACAATGACCATGGGTGTTATTTACACTCATGAGTAGTAACATTGGTTTTGTGTGTTTTATTTATTAGTTCAGGCTAGGTCTTCTTGTACATCGCGTTTTAAAACGTGGATAATTTTTAAAATTTATTACTTTTCCTTGATTAAAGAATTGTTCATCAAATATATAATATATATAAATATATATAAATATATATTTATATATATTATATATAAATATATATCAAATATATATAAATATTCGTGTAGGAATTTAACATCTAATATTGTGATAAATAACAGTAAATCATTTTCAATTTTATCTTTCTTTTTTCATAGTCAAAATGATTCTTGAATTTGAAAGTAGAAGATAGCAAAATATTATTCGTTTCATTAAAGAATATGATAAATATTAATACAAGAAGACACTTCGCGACAGGTAGATTTTGAAATCAAAGCAAGAAATTTTGAACTTTTTTTATTTCTCTTAGAAAATTTGCTTTGATGGAAGAATCACCTGAGGGTACTTTGATTAATATTTAAATTTGAATCAATTCATTGATTGAATTTCAATTGTTACTTTTTTCAAATATTCTTTTTCCATTAATAATCTTTTTTGTTGAATATTAGAATTAGAATATTAGAATTTTAGAAATTTACTTGACATATAAAGTAGATAAAGTAGAATCATTGAAATTTCAGATAATAAAAAGAGTGTAGAAAGATGATTAGTCCGTTAAGAAAATATTAATATCTCTTTTAGCTCAGGATTTTCAGGTTTAACCCCTTCCATGTTCGTTGCCAGGATCTCACTCACGTGCTCAGGTGCTACTTGGGTGAGAGAGAGGCAATGGGCATGATGATCTAGTTTATAAGTTTGTAACAATTTCTCAGCGACCGGCGATGCGTTAGCGTATCGTGCGCGACGTATTTTCCACAGTGTGTGTGTGTGATTAGGTTGTGGAATTGCGTCGTTACGATTATCATTCGACGAAATCATTTCTCGATCGAATTACAATTATTAGGCAGAATAAAACAAACAAAAGAAAAATATTTTTTTTCGATGACGAACATTGAGAGTTAAAATTAAAATGCGTGGAAGATTTTATCGCGTTTTACGCAGTGGTCGCTAGCCATCGTCGGTCGATTTCAGAAAAATGGTACGTAAATTTAGAGCGTGCGTGTAGCATGCCAAGCTCGGGTGTCGGAGACGTCCCGGGACGTTTTCCCTAGTGTAGGCTTTTTGCGCCCGAGCATTATGAGTGAGAATCGTTGAACGAGTGTGTTGGTGTGCCTGTTTTGCCATTTTTAGATATAGGGATAGGTAGGATAGGTAGCATACTTCTGGTACGCGTGTGGTAATTATAAGTAGGTAGGGCCGGGCAGATTGTCACAGTCTCCGTTCGGGTAGGCGCGTTTTCGCGTGACAATCTGTTTCAGGGAATAGAGTTTGAAAAATCGAGAAGCTTGACGAAAACTTTTCTTTTGTTTTGCTTGTCGATTTTTCGAATTCCGCGGTCGCGGTCGCGAAATAGGTTTCGAAACGAACGTCGAGCTCGAGATTCTGCTCGTGAACGAAGAACGATCGTTGCGATCGTTTCTCGTCCATGCGTCCTTAATTCCCGCGATTTAGTCTTTTTTTTTCTTCTTTTTTTCTTGATTCGCGAGTAGGGAATCTCGAGCCTAGATTTAAGTTTCAGCGGGCATCGCGCCCGAAGGAGGAAGACCGAAGAGGCCCGACAAACTGTCACGAAGAGGGCTGCAACGAATGGCTTCTCATTTTTTGGATCTTATTTAGGTTCAAAGAATGGGAAGTCATTGTTACTACTTCGTCATTGTGCTCGTTTTAGTAATACGTAGTATATGTTGTTGTATCGTCTGGCCGATGCATGCGGGCCCATCGTCATCCAGTCATCCAGTCATCATGGGCAAATCGCGGTTTTTGAATTAGTGTTGCGAAAAATAAATGACGGTTTGAATTAGAGTTGCGAGAAATGAATCACGGTTTGATTTAGTGTTGCGAAAAATGAATTACGGTTTGATTTAGTGTTGCGAGAAATGAATCGCGGTTTGAATTAGTGTTGCGTTGAAATGATGATCGCGTTTGCTTTAGCGTTGCGATTTCATATATATCGCGATTTTTTTAATTAAAAATTCGTGTAATTTTTTTTTATTCGTATAGTGTTGCGATTTTGTTCCATCGCGGTTTCAATTAGTGTTGCGTTGAAGAACGATCGCGTTTTGAAAGTAGCGTTGCGTGAATGAATGATCGCGTTTTGAAAGTAGCGTTGCGTTGAAAGATGATCGCGTTTTTTGAAATAGTGTTGCGTATACAAATGCCCAAATTGTTCCACGAGATGTGGAAATTGTTCCTGGATCATCTAGTGCAGTTAGAATGCTGCACAAGTATTGTCGTACTGGTCGTACGACGGCAGCCTGGTACGGCTGTAACGGATTCCTTCGTATTAGTGTTGCGTTTTATTATACATGAGTGCATAAATTCGTAGCGTTGCGTATATAATATTTATAATACTCCTACTGGGGGTATATGTTTTCGGGAAACTTTATTTTTTTTCTTTTTTTTTTTGTAATTTATTTTTGAAGTAGATTGAAGCACTCTTCGCGATTTGTTTTGAAAATTTAGCATATTAGCGTTGCGAAAAAGAAAAAATCCACTATCGGTTTGTTCGGGTTTAATTCGAGTGGATTATTTTGGTAACCCTTCTGGTTACCTTTTTTTTTTATCTTTTTCTTTTCAGCATCCCTTTTTCCTTCTCCTGTTTTCCATCTTTTGTCACATCGTCATTTCAGTACATAAAACACGAATGTACTGTTGTATCGCTGGCTGTCTTCACGCTTCGCTTCTCGATAAATTTACTTGATTGAAACTCGATTTGTTTTTTTCTTCTCTTTTTTTTCCTTCGTTTCTTTCCTGGGATAAACCGTTCTCGAATTAAGGATAGTTCGTTTTCTTCCTTCACTTCGTTAAATTTGCAGATTGGCATATCTGCGAATGTTGATTATAAAATTTTCCGTGCGATGTAATAAGTTTATAATAATGGTCCCTTTTATCGTTATTTCGAAGCAGTCTTTTGGCAGTCGTAGCGCAGAACTGCTTATCGTACAAACGTCGTCGAAAAATGTCACTTAGCGTTTAAATGCGATATGGCGACGTTTCATTAGGAATTCCATCCACTCCTTTCCTAATTGAGTTGACAAATTAACGTAGAGTATGCAAATTTTGGTTTTTTCGATGTACTCGATGAGGATAATCGCAACAGAAGTAGGAAATTTAACGCGATCCACAAACGTATGATTTACTTGCGACCACACCTGTCTATCCTTACTTTAAAAAATCATTCGAAATATCGATGGGATCGATGCGTGGCGATTCGTGAGACTTTAAAGAAAGTCTGGATCGTCTGTTGATTACATTACATACGTTATTGCGGTATATAGATCGAAATTACATCGAAGGAGCACAAAGCGTTCCTTCGTTTCTATGGAATTGCTTCTTTTCACGATCGATCACCTCCTCCTCCTTTCCTGTCCGTGCTTTAAATTGTATCTGCCCGAACTGGATCGCGTCGCTCTTCCAGACGAAAAATGTTTGCGCCGGTTAATGATGACGCTCGTTTACCTTCAAGAAATCACTTTTAAATAAATTCCAACGATTTAATTATCTTGGAAGCCAGGGACCGAGGGCAGCTCTCTTCGTTTCGAAACCTTTTTTCTTCTTTGCTCGTGCTACAGTTTTATCGTCAGCTTTGCTGTTACTGTTACTGAAATGGATTTTCATTGGATTTCAAATTTACGAAGAAGGCGAAAGGTCGTTGGGAAAATTGAGAAACGAGCGAAGTATGACATTTCCACTCTCGCGATATCTCTCGATCGTGACTTGGGCCTTTTTCCATACACGATGCGCACTTTTCTAATCGCGCACACGTCGCTTCGCAAAGTATCGGTCGAGAAAAAGATAAAACGTGAATCGTTTCGATACTGCGGACGAAGAAATGCGAACGTGTCTTGTGAAAACGGAGTAGAGACGCATGGAAATCCGAAACTTGAAGGAAACTTTGTTATTTTTCGTTTCGATTAAGTGAGATTCTCGATTATTCCGCGGAGAATTTCCAATCCAAAAACGAAAGAGTCGGGGATAGAATAACTGAAGAGGCAAATGGATGGATCCAATAAGAAATCGACTCGATTCTTTCGAAAACGATCGGTTCTTCGAGTTTGCTCTTTTTCTAAGCGCGAAACGTTGAAAACTACGTGGCAAGCTGTTGAGCAATTAACGCAGAGTCAAAGCGAATCGTCAAATGAAAATCGGGCCAGGAATAATCGTGCAACGGTAGCTAATTGCCGTTTACACCAATTAACTCGTCCACTTGCATTAACGATTGTTTCGTCGGGATTGTTGAACGCGAATATCGACGATGCAAACGTCCACGTAGAATACGTCGAAGAAAACTTTTCGCGGGCTTTTGCGTCGTTGGAGAAGTTTGCAGTTGAAACCGAATCGCTCGGCCGGTTATCGAAAATTAAAAATTACCCAAACTCTAAAACTTTGAGAACAAATCGGAAATTTCCGCCATTTCAACGAAGAATAAATAAAATTGTGGAAAAGGACGAATCCACGAATCCTGGAGTGGAGAAGCCAGCCTTTACAAACTATGCGGAAAGCGAGTTTACCACGCGGCCGATTTATCAGAAATGGGTCGTGTGTCGTAAGCATCGGGCAGCATGTTTGAACGGGAGGGAAGAAGGAGAAAATGGAAGGGACGTCGCGCGATGGTACGCGAAGCTGGAGGACCAGGGCGGAATACTTATAACGGGGTTACGTGAGTTGGCCGCGCGAACGGAAGGTCATAAATATCGGGGGAGGCGGGTGAAAAGTCTTTGGGGCATATCTCGTTTGGCGCGAGGCCCTTTAATCATGCAACAACCCGCGGGGGATCAAGTTTGGAGGGTGGAGTCAGAGGGTTGTTCTCGATAGGAGGAGGAGGAGGGCTCGCATCTTCGACCAGGAAAAGAGGAAAAGTATTTGCGATATTTCCTTCTATCTCTTTTAAATTAACCCTCTCGAGAGAGAAGAACGGTTTCTGTCTTTCCGTTGCACGGAAACTCGAATTCGAAAGTTGCGAAGGGACAGAAAGGACGAACGCGTCTCGCGACGTTAACATTGAACGGAAGGCCGTTAAACGGCCTCGCGGAGGCGTCGTTAGATTCAGGGGGTGCGAATAACCGTGGAATCGAGGATTTTATGGACAGAAAAAGCTTCCTGTGGATGCGTCCGCTCATAATTCAACCGGATTCAACCATTCACGGTGGACGCTTAGATAAGTTAATTACCTTTAGCAGCATAAATAACGACAATCGCGACCCGATAACGAGAATGCACGACCCCTTTATACCTTCACCTGCCCCCTCCCTGGCCCCCTCCCTGTCCGACACTTTTATATTTCGAGAATCATTCCGTGCTTTATACACCGCGTCATCAGATACGCGCTTTATAATGTCCCCCTAATCGACCCGTTCTTTACTCCAATTTTTTTTCTTTCTTTTACCAACGTTCATCGTCGGGATTCTCTCTTTTTTTTTCTATTTTATCTTATCTCGTCTTATCTCTCGTTTCGTTTATCGTCGACTCGATCGTGACGAATGGGAAGATTTTGCGTTCTTCGCATCGAAAGAGTTTTTCTTTCTCCTTTTTTCTCTTGCTCACTTTGCGTACGGTGAAAAATGATGGAAGTAGGTTGCACCGAGTTAACGAGTTTAAGTTGCGCAACGAACGAGTTATTCGAAAGGATCCAGGTTGAAAACGCGTGTCCGTCGGCAATTAAACGGTGGCGTAATCGAGGCCCGTTAAATGGTCCGGCAAAAGGCAGCCGAGGATAAACAAATGGCGTAGCGTCATAAAGGCGGCGGTTAAACGATCGTTGCCATTTGCCATTCCCCCTCATCTCGGTGTCAAGAGCGTGGAAAAAGGGAGTTGGTCGAGACGCGATCGTCGCCAGTATCGAGTGCTCGTTGCAGCCTAGCCTCGCAACTCCAACCCTCTCTCTCTCTTCAAACTCCTTTCGCAACCTTGTTTATTAAGGCCGTTTCGCTTTTAATAAGCTGGAACCGGCTACCTTCTGCCGCAACGCAGGACAACAGGAGGATCCTCCATCTTTCCCTCTCTCTTTTTCCACGCTCGTCTCGTTAAAGCCGCGGTTTCACGCTGACCAACTTTTATTAGTTCGGACTGCGTGGCCACCGGCTGTTGTTAAACCCCGCTAAGTTATGCCATCGCGTTAAACTCCCGTGTCACGCGTAACGACCGCCCATTTCGAAGCGAGAACACTTTTCGCGCCAACTTTCCGTTTACGAGCGACGCCGCCTTTTCTTTTCAACGAAACCAGAGCTCTCTCCCTCCCTTCGATTCTTACGATTCTTCCCGTTGTCGAGATTCGTCCATTTATTCGTCCGGTAATCACAGCAGAGGATAAAAAGGAAACAGGAGAGAGAGAGAGATTCTACGGAATTTGGCAAGTCGGTGGACGTTTTTCGTCGCTCGAAATGTATCGAACGGCGCGAGACGGGCGTGGAGCAGGGCGGCAAAGGGGTAAAAAGTAGGCAGGGGATAAAGGTGGGCAAGCTTATCCTAATTGCCGGTAATAAAAGCTTTTTATCGGACAGAGTTATGCTTTTTCGTTCGCTTCGCTGCTCACTATTATCTGCTCTCGCCCCCGGCAAAAAAATAATATCCGACCAACACGCGGACAGTTGGAGTCGAGGAGGAAAGAGGGGGAGGGAGAGCGTGTGGTGTCGCGAATCGAAGGCAGCAGTTGTTGCCCGATTCTTGGAAAATGGACGGGGAAGGATGGAGAGGAAGAAGGAGGATCTTTTCCTCTTCGGGTTTCCTATCGAGCCGATCGGAGTCGTTTGTCGCCATTTTTCCGAACTCGGTTAATAGACTCGTCGCCGCGAGGGACCAACTTTGTGTCGGCCGTTTGCGATTCAAATTATTCGTTTAAACAGCGGGAGAGCGTGGTTGAACCTCGGATTAACTGTTCGCCTTTTACTCGATACATTTCGAAAAATTGAAGAAACCGTATCGTAAAATACCCTGAAATCTCGGGAAGAAACTATTGTTCAGAATCTTATTTCCGCGGCGAAATCTCCTCCCTCTCGAATTTTAGGCTCGGCAAAATTGGGGAGTCTCGTCGCACAGCTCGCTAATCCGCAAAGTATCCGATGTTGTAACGATCAGCGGGCGAGATTGTCGCGAGAAGAAGCGCTAAAAAGGGAGGAGAGTTGGATCTGGCGGAGGTCCCCTCCCCCCTGGTGTTGGGAGGCTGCTCGTTCCCGAGCGGATACGTCGGCCGTAGTCGTTCCCGCGGAATAATATTTTTTGGCCCCGTTCCCGCCAATCCTCTCCCGGTCCACGCGCGAATTTCGCTCGAGCGGCTCTTACGAGGCCTGTTACATTATCGCGTAATGGGCGGCAGACGTTGCAAACGGCGGAGATTATCGCGCGGCTCGAGATTTTTCGCGATCTCACGAATTATTTCCGCTTGGGCGGAGAGGAGATAAGGAGTCGAAGGGACAATTTACGCGCCGATGTTCGTAAAGCTGGCAATTTGCATGGCACGGATGAGCCGATGGGACTCGCGTTTACGTTGAAATATCGGTGTTCGTGGTTTGGTGCCGGTTTCGCGGCGATCGATCACCGAGCGTTGGCCGATGTCCGTCGCAGTTTCTCAAGCAGCTATCGCGTTGTCCGGTTCCGATTCGTGCCTCTGCTCGAAATGCTAGATCCCTCGCGTGTCACGGTCCACCGGGTCACGAAATCGTAAAGCAAACAGAAATGACCACCTTTTCCGAATTCGCCTTTCCTTCTTCATCGTTCATCGCCCCTCTTCCCTTCCCTCCCCCGTGCAAACGGCTTCGCGTGCCTCTTCGTTACGTCGGCCGGTTGTGCCTCGTTCGCGACTCGTATAAATCGTCGAGCGAAAAATGTTTAACGAACGAGCGGAACAAGGAGCGTTATTTCGGAAGAAATTGCTGGTATTTAAAAAGTGGAAGGTCGCGGGTGGTGTTAGAGGCGCGCTGTAACTGCAACGACAGTTGCAGAAGCGGAATCGCCGCGATATGCAAAAGGACCGGGGGATTATTCCCGCGTTTTCGAAAACACCGACCGATATGCAGATTCTCTCCCAACCCCCTGCCAACCCTATCTCCGGTTGGCGGCAGCGCGCACCATTAGGCTTGCACGTACACCTAACCATTGCGTCAAAGTGGCGCGCGATGCGGTTGGCACCTCTGCCAAACGATAACCGTTACACCACCCCCGAGCCCACCCTCCGTGTGGACGAGACCAGCTGCAAGAACCAGAATCGTGAGAGGGGACGGGTGGGGGGGAAAAAGGGTGGAACGGCCCGGTTGTTTAACGCATTCGCTCCTCGTTGCATAATATTTCGCTCGAGTTTCCGTTAAGGTTAATTAGATTGTACGTGTATTAGAGAAAAAGAGGGGGAGAGAGAGATGGCTGGTGCGCAGCGACCCGATAAAACGCGATAATCGAACGGTGTTTTCTAGGTCGATCGAGATAAAGAGGTCCATTTAACGGCGTAAATTTCTCCCGAGCAACGATAATCGTTTTTATTCGCCTGTACGTGCGTAATATTTTCTCTCTTACTCCTTTCTTTTCCCTCTTCTTTTCACCGCACGCGTCTCGCCTCTTAACGAAATTCTACCGAGTCGATTGTTTTGTCATTTTGTGCTTCCTCGATTTTCGCCAAGCGATTTTTCGAATTAGGTAGAACGACGCGGCAGACGAAAAGTCGGCGTTATAATAATCGCTCGATTAAAATCATTTATTCGACCCATCGTAATTCGTATACGTATCGCTTCCACCGATAACCCACAAATCCGCTCGAATTCAACCCAATTCCACCCCGGACCCGGCTATCCCGTTCCCGTCCCGAATATTCGCCGCGTAACCGATCGTTTCCAGTCCCGGGCAGACCAGTTCGGAGGGCGGATGCGAATTAACCGAGGCCAGATTCACTTTCTCCCCGAGCCAAGCACCCAAGTCGCTCGCCCCCTTTCTAAACGGCTTAACGCCCGCCCCGGTAAACCGCTGTCTCGTAACTTCGTTCGTAACCCTAATACGGCGCAGAACCCGCCTGACACTCCGACACCGACCACCGATACCACCCCCGACCGTGTAACCGTATCTCGGCCGAACTTGGTCCCGATCGAACGCAATACTTTCCGCCCGTCTTGCATCGCGTAATTGCATTTTCGTCGCAGAGAGATACGAAATCTTTATTTAACCTCCTCCGATACGACATTCGTATGTTCCACGCGCGAAAATGAAAGGTGAAACGACCGAGCGATAAACGTGGCTCATCCGAAGATGAATTCATTTTCTTTGAACGAAACGACCGCCTCCTCCTCTTCTCGAGCGTCTTTGATCCGCGTAATTTGTATCTGTTATTCGCACAACTGTAATTTCTATCGTGGAACCTCCGCGAGCTAGGAAAAATTGAAAAAATTGTTCCGTTTTCGGAATTGTTTCGAGAGGAGGAAAGGAGGATTTTCGATTCAAAAAGAGAGAATCGTGGAAGCGTGTATAAAATTAAAGTAGCAAAATCCCAGAAGGGCGAGTATAGGACGATTGTTGCGCGCAACGAGATTCGATTGAATCCGGCGGAGAATAGGGTTCGTGAGGGTTGAGATGGACAGAGAGCGTGGGTATAGATAACGAAAGCCTAAGGATACTCGGGAGGATTCGCGCAGTTACGGCACCGTGGAGAGTATTCGAAACTCTCTCTCCCTCTCTCTCTCTGTACGTCGTCGTTTTTATTTGGGAATTCTGGCACGAGACTTTTCTAATCCTCGATGGACGAAACGATGGCAAAAAAGGGGAAGCACGGCCTCGATACCGGGAACGTGATCGTAAAATGGAGGTCGAAAAAAGTGCGGAGGAGAGAAGCGAAGGAAAAAATTGCTAGCCTTTTCTTAGACCGTTCCACTTGCTTAAGCAACCGGCTTTCCGCGATCGGCGGGATTATCGGGACGTCTTAATGGATGGAAGGGAAAGGGATAGCGATATGAGGGATGGAGTCGGAGTGGATGAGTCCAGCTTTCCATTCCGTTCGATGGATATTCCTCCGAGATGATGCGAGACGATACCTCCGATTTGTCTGTATTTTCTTTTTCCTCCCACTTACCTTGTTAATCGTATCGACCAAGTAAATATCGAACGATATCGTTTCTCGCGCTAAATTTTCCATCGATGGTTTCGCAAGGAAAACGAGGAAAACGTTTCTTTCTTCGTCTTTTGCTCTCCTTTTCGATCGAACTGTTTGAATCGACCATTCACCGCTCGCACCACTCCTCCCTCGAAGTACACTTTCCGGAGAATTTATACGCAAACTTGGCCGTGTTCCGCTCCACTCGACGCTGCTCGTTTCCGGTTTTCGCCGCACAGACTCGTCCCAAAGACTCTCGATGTAGACGGGCCTCTGGTGCTAGTACTTGCTCCCGCAGTACTACCCCTATATTGAATTATGCGCATGAAAGAGAGGGAGAGAGACGAGCGATGCGGAGATCCAGAGACACGCGTGATTCGAATAAACGCGGCCGAGTGTTTCTTTGCGAATACTTTTCCGTTGCCTCGATTCGGCGGCATTCGAAAACTGACACGATGCCTTATTTATATTCCGGAATATCGAACGAAAAATCGATTGGGTGGGTTTTGTTATCGCTATCACTTTTCATCCCGGAAACGAAAAGCTTGTTCCTCCCCGCTCGATCCGAGTAAAATCTTGGGCCGAGACTACTCGTTTCAATTAACGCGCAACGACGATTTCTGAACCGTCGATCGCGATTCCCGGCAAATCGACGTCGAACGAGTGCGCGATCGTATACGCGATCCTCGGGGGAAAAACGGGGAGAAGAGGAGAGAGTATTTTCCTATTTCGAATAAAAATACGTCTTTAATGGGAAAAATAGCGGGCGTCGATCGATAAGTCGGACAAGGAGTAATCAACGCGCTGATTGCCGGCGACGAGTCGATTCGGATCATTGTTAATTTAATCGCACGTTCGACAAACGCGCGTTATACAAACTCGCCACTTTACCCGTGTATCGAATCATCGCGTTTTACATTCGCAAGGATCGAAACGATATTGATTTGCCTTGGTTAATACCGAGTTTCGCTTCGTAGGGAGAAAGTTTCTAATTAAGAAGCGACTGATTTAACGAGTTAATTAATATCGTCGTATCGATTATAAATTATTTATTCATTCGTAATAAAGTGCGCGACGAGCTTTAATCTTTAAGGGTAGACCGTGGTCGATCGGAAAATAATTTCTTCTCCGCCGATCGCGGACAACTTTCACGTTCTCGAGCGAAATCTTTTCTTCTTCCCTCAAACGCGAATATAAATTATAAATTTATCAATACCGCCCGTGATACGTTGGCAAAGTATCCGTTAGAAACGGAAGATGGTAGATAAAGATGAAAATTCGTTTAGTCTTGGACTCGTTTTCGCCGATGATTCGTCGAAGAATTGTTTTTCGATCCCCCCACGGTTTTGCCCTTTAATTAATTACCGACGGAGAGATGGAAAACGCGGAAAGTCGAATCGGGTAAAGGCTCATCCGTCAAACGTCCCGGAAAGTTTGGCGCTATCGGAACGGGTTAATGCGGTTTAAGCTCCGTGTCGAATCAAGCCCCGAGTTGGGCCGATTCTCGCCGATTACACGAGAGGAGGGGATCGGGTAGAGTTCGATGGCGGTTGCTTCATTCGGGGCGAGAAGTTTTATCGCGCTCTCGACCCGATTTCGTTCGCCCGCGGCGATCGGAATTAGTTTCAATTTTTGTTTATCCCTTTTCGATCCCTTTTGGAATATGAAGTAAGAGAGAGAGAGAGAGAGAGGGAAACGCGTGGATCGAAAGAAGTTGATACGAATCGGGATTTGGATTTTTTTTTTTCTTTTTTCTTTCAAGATTATCAGGATAAAGAAACTCCGTTGGAGCGGAAACGAGAGATTAGTAGAAACTTTTGAAAGATTTATCCTTCCTTTCTTTCCCTCTTTCTCGTTTTCTTTTTTCCCTGCCGAAGCAAGTAAACCAGTTAAAGAGGATATTGCGCCTCTGCCAAACTCGCGCCACGATACTCGCACGCGGCGAGTATGGATTTTACGTCGACCGGATACAACATTTTAAAGATATTTTAGAACCCCGTTACCAAGGACTATATCTTAAACCCTTGTCATTTGCACCCTCTCCTCGTAGCGGGATATTTAGCATCGCGCCAACCCTAACCGCCCATTTTATTTCTCCATTTACCAGAAAGACAAACTATAAACGTTGAGATTGATAAGTCGCAATCTGAATTCTGAAAAGGATTATCCAATTTAGGGGGGGGGGGAAAGATTTTCGAAATCAAAGCGTTCTTTGCCTTTCAAAAACTTTGCTGTAGATAAAGAAGAAGGAGGGGTATATCTTTTCTTTATCAAATTATTCATTTTCGGCCCCTTCTGCATAAAAATTGCGCATCTTGATCCTGCATCTCGATAAGAATAATCTCAAAAGTATCATCTCGAGGTTTTCTCGAGTAAAATTCATCGTTATTCGAGAGAAATCGATTCGCGTCTTCGCGAAGATCGGAAGGAGCGGCGCAACGAAACAGGCTCGTTAAAAACGAGGATCACTCGCGAGATTCGAGATCGACAATCGATCGAGGCAAATGGAGTCCGTTGTCTCGAATCGCCCGTATAATAATATTCGTGCTGGCCGCCTGTCTCGAATCAATATCGGATTACCACGCGAATGTTATGTAACGCGGCTATCGCGGCCAAATTGTTTCTCCACCAGCGTCGATCGATTTACTACGTACGCTTTCCACCATCCTGGCCAGGACGATGATCGATGCACGAACGAACAACCAGAGGAAATTGGATCAGAACAAAAAGACGAGAAAACGACGCGTGAAATTCGACAGGAAAGTATATCGAAATAATAACTCGTGTCGTGGTTTAACCCTTCGGCGCGTAAACACCGTTTGATACACGCGCCGGGGACGTTATCTCCTGTCAAAGGGTTAATGTACCAGTAGCAACGGTCAATGCACGACGTCTCTGTGAGATATCTCGCTAATCGATATCCCTCTCGTCGATCGAATCGATCGTGCCATATCCAAAGGAATCGTCATCGAGAGAACATCCGACGGCAATTTTCCTCTACCGTTGGAAAGAGAGAGAAAAAAAGAAAGGAACAGCGATCGAAAGGCGGAAAAGTAACGAGACTCGATGATTGGTGCGTGTCGGTGATGGATCGCGAGAATAAATCTGGTTGGCCGAGTCGAGGATCCAGGATCCTAAAAATCTCCCACGTCGATGATAACCGTTGATGCAAACCGTTTCAATAATATATCTCTCATCTCCACGAGTCGACCTCGTTGATTCGTTTTTGACGATGATTTCATCGACACCCTTTCAGAAAAGAACATCCTCTTTCCTCCTCCGTTCACCTCCATCTCGAAGAAGGATCTCGAAGAAGGATCTCGAAGAAGGATCATCGCGAAAGGAAACAAAAGAGGGATAGAAAGCGTAAGGGGGAGAAAAAAATAAGAAAGAAAAGAGAAAAACTTGATACAGGCTGGAGACACGGAGAGGGAATCCGAACGTACACACGCGGGGATGCAACCCCGTCACCCAAAACACAAGGCTCGCACACATCCTCTCCTTGCTCCCTATCCATTCGACGGTACAGCTAGGCGAGAAATAGTGGGAGGGGGGGCGGCCTCCCACCGCAGCGTCGGACTCGGACAGATAGGCAGGCGCGTAGCTACGGTGTACACACGCGAAGCCAGGATAACGGCAGCCCACCCCAGAGTTGCGGCGAGGGTGGATTCCGCGGCGCACGCGCGCGCGCCAGTGGGGTGGCCACGGCGATCGTCGGCGAGGTTCGAGGCTACGACCGAGGGTGACACCCTGCAGTCTGACGCGGGACTTCGACCCTCGCGCTTGCCTGGGAGGGGAGGGGGAGGGGAGAGAGAGGATACGGAGAGTGGTGAGATCGGTCGCGGAAAATTAGTCGGCGCCAACGCCGACGTCCACGTCGTCGGGGACCGTGTTTTCCTCTCGCCGGCCGAGGACGGGAGAACGACGAGAGGAGAGAGCAGCTTCCTCGGGATATCGTGAACGCGTTCGCCTCGCCTCCCCTCCGCTTCCTTCCTTCCTTCCTTCCTTCCTTCCTTCCTTCTCCCCCGCATCTCTGGTGAAACGAGATCGTATTTGTATCCGTCGATAACCGTACCAACGTCGTACCAACGTCTCGACAATTGTGAACGAAATTGTTTTGAAACCTCGACGTGGAGAGCATCGTAACGTGGGAGAAATTATTTTCATCGACGACGACCCGCAACGGGCGAACGACGAGGTGATTAACGTCCACCGACCCGTCGAGTTGGAGGAAAAAATTGTTCTTACGGCTCGTGGAAAGAAGAAGAAAAGTTTCGGCCTAAGTGGTTGCCGTGCAGGCAGTTCGCGAGTGTTTTCTTCGTGGAAAAGAGGAGAGATAGAGGGAGGAGGGGATAGAGGAGGGGAGGGGAGGAGGGGAGGAGAGAAAGCGAGAGGAAGAAAGAGAGAGAGAGAGGGAGAGAGGGAGAGAGGGAGAAAGGCGGCTGGTCGGGGAGCAAAGAGAATGCTGGCGAAGAGAATGAGAGAGGAGAGCTGCTGGTAGAGCGAGCAAGTACCCTGGTAAGTCGATTACTTCGTGGTCGATGATCAAACGTAACTTTCATCGCCGTCGCTCTGACGGCGACTGTAGCTCACGAGTCAAAGATTCTCGAAAATCGGTATCCGATCGAAAGATCGCTAGAGAATTCCTTTTTGGAATTCGACTCGAATTTAATTTCTTCTCCTTTGGTTCGGTTATCGCGCGTGAACTAATCTTTTCTTCCTTTCGTCCGTTCGAATTTATCACTATTATTATTATAAATTATCATCATCGCGAAGTGAATTTCGCGCGACGATTCGAACGTTGGCGGGGGGAAAAAAGAGAAGATTCGAGACGAGAATCGCAAACTCTCGTCGCTTTCCTTCTTACGTAATTTTTCAAACTTGCTTCCGTTGTTTTCTGCGCGAGACACTGTCGAACACGACTGTTCTTCCCCCCCCTCGCGACTCGCGGCGTGGACCAGAAATTATTCTCGAACGGACTATGGAAACGGACGTGGAAAAACATTTTTCCAATATCATCGCTCGTTTCACGAGTCACGAGGTACTCGAATATCCGTAAGAAACGGGGGGAAAAAGCGGCCATTCACTTGGAATCCATTTTCCAAGAGTCTACAATTCGACTCTTCTTGTTGTAAGAAACAGAGGAAGAGAGCCCTTTATTCCTTTATTCTCGAATAAAGGGCGAAAATACGTCCAAAATACGTCCTTCTCTTCTCTTCTCTTCTCTCGATCGAAAGGGAAGAGAAGAAACGTGCGCACGAAAAGGTGGAGGGGACAGCGCACAGAGAGAGACAGAGAATCTTTATCGTTCGATGAAAATATTATTTAGATACGATTTCGTACGGTCCGCTCTTGATTCGTCCCTTGATTCGAAGGAATGGCTTAAAGAGACTCCTCTTCTTCGGCGAATGGATTGAATAGGGTTCGAGAAACGGCACGAGAAAATCGGGCCCCGCAATATCGAATTCGAAAAATCGCTTTACCTTTTCGGTTACCGAAAATCCGAAAATCCTCTCAACTTCCTCCGTGGCTTTTTTCTTCGCTATCAGAAGAAAAAAAAGAAATGCCCTTTCTGAAAAAGAATCTTACGTTTCGAGATCCAAGTTTTATTTCGTTCTTTCGCCGTATTCAGATCTCTGTCGCGTCTCTTTCTCCTTATTTTTCTCTCGTAAACGTAAAGAAATGTAGACGAATAGATCGAATTGAACGCATGCGTGATATGAAAATTGAGCGAATTTACTTATTGTTTATTGGCGGTAATAAGCGACGATAAGAAAATTTTTCCATCGACTACAACTTTTGCGACGCTGTTCAATTTCGATTAAAGATATTTCAAATTTGTAGAAACGCGGCGAAGAAATGGTAAAAAGAAAAGAATTTTTTTCGCAAATCGTTTCGTCCCAACGTTGTGCGTTACGTAAACCGCCAAATCTTAAGGCGTTGGTGGAACTGACTGAAAATTTCTTCAAAGGACAAACGTAATTTTCGTCCATCCCCTCGTCTTAATTCCCGTTACGTAAATGTGGGGGTGGTCGAGGTGAAAGCAAACTAGGCGCCTCGTTTCTCCCTCCCTTCGTCCACGTTTTTTCGAATTCGATTCCCGAAGCGTTTGACTCTTTTTTCTTTTTCCTTTTTCCTCCCCCCTTTACTCCCCCTTCTACATCACTCTCTGTCTCCTTTCCTCCTTCCCCCCCCTTTTTTCTTTTTATCCGCGTTGAACGCGCACTGCTCGATAAAAGCGAGTCGTTTTTTTGATACCAGCTTTCGCGTGGTATTTTGTTGCCTCGATATTTTGTCCCGAACAACGGTTTTGTTCGAAACGAACGCGCCAATCCGATCCCGAATATAACCCCACGTGTCAATTTTCGATGTCGGATCCTTTTCGAGTTGTTAGCAAGCATCGATAAACGTTATTCGGCTCGATAGCGTTCGGTAAATAGCTCGATGGCTCGTTTCGTTTCGTACGAACCCTTCTTCTGTCTACGTCGTTACATATTTTTTCTTTTTCACGAGTTACCACGAGTTCTCTCTCGCGCGACAAATTGCTCCTCTGCGCGACACCACAGCCGGTGTCGTGTGCGATCGTGACGATTTTTACGTGCATTTTATCCACCCGTTTATAGCGTTCTCGATAATCTCGTTGTTTCTAGTCGTTGCACTCGTTCACGATTTTTTCGAAATCTAAAACGCGTCGTACACGGATTTCGTGATGAAATCGTGATTTTCGTTCGTTCGTTGGAATAAAAATCTGTCGTAATTGTAATTCACGACGATACCTGATCTTGATCTTTTGCGATCCAACTTTGTAAAGATTTCGATATGCGATTCTAAGACATGGACAGGATTCTCTCTCTCTCTCTATATATATATATATATATATACATATACACTTGGACGCAAGGACAAAGGGGGTATATTCATCGAGCAAAGCATCTTCAAGGGCCGCGTTTCATCCGAGTTCCTTCAAAGGACCGAAGTTGGCCGCGTAATTTCAGTCGGCCAAGACACACAGTACACCGTATCTTACGTACCCTCTGACGATCCTCCTTGCTAATTTCGCGTGTCCTTCAACATTGAAATTTCCCCCTCGTCCCCCTGTAACGAGCATATCAATTTTCCGATCCGCTTCCTCCTCTCTTGTTTACGTATTCCTCGAGATTAGAATTTCGTTTCCCGTCGATTCGTTTCGAGAATCGTCTTTCGAATTTCTAACGAACTACGACTCGAGAAAAAGGATAAAATTTGAACGCTCGATTGGAAATGGAGGAATCTTTCAAACTTACCCTCTCCTCGAAACGCGATAAGAAAAGTTGGGGATTTTCAACTATTTGACCTTGACTCCCTGAAATATGGCCCGATGTCCGAGTTGCGAGTGTTTCTTTAAGGCTTTGATGTGCAAAAGTTAGCGTTTTTTCAGAACCGTTAACGAAATCGCTCGTCATCGTTGTCGTAACTCGATAAATGAGAAACTTTCCAACCTTTTATGCGTCGCGTGCATACAACAAACGCAATTACTAAACCCTCGCCTACCGATACATATGTATATATTCCTTAGGTAAGTGAAAGGTTGGCGAGAAACAACCCTCTATCCGAAAATTTTACAATAACCTCTGCCCACGCGTTTCCCTACTTGTTGCCGTTTTCCGACCGCTTTACAAGCGAGACCGTTCATTTACTCGTAAACGAGGGTCCAATTATCCTTAAAACTCGCCGCGTACACTCGAACCAACCCCGAAATTTTCCTCGCCAATCGTGTAATTCTCGCGCATATTTTCGCCCTCCCCCCGTTTCGATTTCCTCGCGCCGACTTTTTGCGATAATCGCCTCCGAAAGATCTCTCAAAGTATAAATCGCTGGTACGTAAATTAATAGGCGGGTATAAGAAAGGGCGGAGAGAAGACTGTGGTGGAATGTGAACGTAGGTGTTTTCACCGTCATAAACTTGCGGGTGCAGAAGAGAACGCGAGCCGCACGTGTGCGCGCATGTTTCAAGGTGTCGGTTAGGTATTTATGGGAAATTTAGCGGCGGCGCGTTGTAACCTCTGGCTGATTATCTCCCCCTCCCTCTCCAGAGATGGGGAGTTCTTCGATTTACGATCGAAGGGAGGAAAAAAAAAAAAAAGAAAAAGAAAAAGAAAAGAAAAGAAATTGGGAAGAAATTTAATTCGTGGAAGAATTTAAAAGAGTTCCGTTTTAGGGGGAGGGTTAGAAGAGTGAATTTTTTCGCGTGAGTCGTAAATTTTATTTTTTTTCCTTTTCCTTTTTCGCGAAACGCTCGGACGCGTTTCCGCGTATGGCGAGGAATAAAGTGAATCGGGTTCGTAAATGTAGTAGTAGTCGCTTTAACTTTTTCTCTTTCTCCTCTTTCTCCTTACTCTCGTTCCTTCTCGGCCGTTTCAACTTTGTCTGCCAAGTTCTCTCTGCTACTCGAGTTAACGAGACGCGCGTTAATACACGTTACTTAATGACTTTGCACGCTGACTTAGCAAAGCGTTAACGTCGAAACTTGTCCCCGTGGCCGAAACACAGCCACTTGCTGCCCTACTCCGCACGGGAAACTCCGTGTTATCGCATTATCGCGACCTTGAACCTCGCGAAAGGTACTCGTTTTTCGATCGTTCCGGATCCGATCTTTCCTCCGCTCGATACGAGACGACACGTATTTCTCATTTCGTTCTTTCGATGCTCCTCTTTCTCTCGTTTCGTAATCTTCTCGTCGATCGAGCGAATCGGTCGATTGTTTCAACATGCGTATTGCGTTTAAGAATTTTTCCTACAACTTGCCATTAACCGAAACTTGCTTTCCTTGAGCAGAAAAGGAACTCTGATGAAAAAAACTGTTCGTCGAGAAACGAAATAAAGAGAAAATTCGACATCGATCGATTTTGAGATTCCAAGAGGAGAAATATAGATTCTTATGATTTATAATTTTTCTCAACGTTTTGAATTTCGTCGCTCTCTTTTGGTTCCTCGCGCGGCATAATTTGTACATGTTCTATTCCAACGGGTTACGTTGGAGCAACTAATAACAAGGGGAGGGGGGAGTATATAAATATAAGGTTCGAAAACATTTGGAATGGCGGAAAGTTGGAACAGAGCTACCGCTACCAACTTTGTCTTCCACCGACTCGAGGAAGAAACTCGCGATTTTCTATTTCATTTAGAGATTTCACGATCTCTTCTCTCGAAAAATGGCGAAATTATTCTCGGATCCTTCGAAAAGCGAAGGATGAAACTCCAGCAAACGAAAGATTCGCAAGTGTACGTAAACGACGAATTTCCTTCGAAGAGTAATAAAATATTCCAGCGTAACGCTTCGGAGACTCTTGATCGTTGCGATCGTTTTTCCCTATCTCCTCTTCGACTCCCAATGGATTCCATCCGTGTACGTACAAAAGAGAAATTACCATTACGAAATGGTTAAAAAGGGGATGAAATCGATTTTATCATACGCGAGAAATAAGTTTCGATCGTCGATCTTCGTATATATCTCGGATGTATCTTTGGATTTCTCTTAAACGTTAAAGCGCAAACACGGCAGGGGGTGGAAACTCTTCTCTTATCGCAGGGGCGGACAAGTTCGATCCGCGAAGTAGCGGGAAGAATTGATTTAGCCAAGTCTGTAATGAGTTGATTGCAGAGGATTCTCTATTCCGTAACTTTGGAGCGACGCTGCCTTAAATTGCATTCGTTACGGGCCCGACCCGCGGAATTTGATTTTCGAAATATCACCGCCGCCCTTCCTTCTCTTTCATCCCGCTGCCTATCGAAGATCCGCCGGCACGAAGCCGGTGAAATTCGATTTTAGGCATCTGTGTACTACGGGTCATCCGCGCCACTCGGCCAAATTCAGCGACGCGCGTGCACGAGAATTTCCAATGACCCGGCAAGGATGCGTTATTCTATTCCCTCTTTCTCTGTTTCTTCCCTCCTCCCTTCCTCTTTTTCGACCGTAACTTCGGCCCGCCCGCTCGAAAATCCGTGGAAAGTCTTCGTGTTTCGAGAGCGTACAAATAATTGTGAAAATTTGGTAAATCTCGCGCCCAAACGAGCGAAGGGAGAAGGTTTCGCGTCGAAGACGAGGGATTTTTTTATCGACGGGACGGGATTGCAAACTGGGGGAGAATGCGGATTGGGTTGGCGAACGATGGAGCAAACTTATCCACGCTTACCAACGATACTCGAGCTTGGGATTCGCCGGGCCACGTACACAGAGAGCGTATTAATTGCTCGCGGATCGACCGCACGATTCTGATTCCGTGCAATTACGCGCGTTCACCTCGTCGTCCGGGACCGCAACAGCTCGTCTCAACGGCCCTTGGGAATCGTTAACCATCTCGAAACTTTGCCCAAACTGCGTGCGCCTCTCTTTCTCTCTTCCTCCCCACCATTTAATTTCCATCCGCGCTTTCTCCTTCTCGAGCGAACACTTGGAAACGGTTCGACTCGGAAATCGGACTTGCCTTCTTCTTGGTCGAGAGGACGTTGACGCTCGGCGGACGCGTGAAACGCGAAAAGGGTAAAAAAGGAGGGAAGGGGGAATTAGGGAAAATATGTTGCGGAGAAACGAGGGAGGCGATTACGCGACGATTTATCGGGGGCAAGTATTGCGCGGCTGGTATTGGCGGAAACGGTGCCAAAGGCGGCGGTTATTCGGTGCAATAATTCCGCCTAATGCCTCGGAGACTAATTTGGGTGGTTGGCCCAGCCGGCCGCTGCGCCGGAGACGGAACGGAAAAGTTTCACGGCCGGTTACGCCGCGTATATGCGGCCAGCCTAGCGGAATTTAATTCTCTCGAAAGAGCGGCGAAACGGAGAGAGAGAGAGAGAGAGAGAGAGAGGGTGGAGAAGGAGGGAAGGGGTGGTTGTAGGAGTGGTGGGGGCTGTTGGCTGGCGTGATCGATTGCTCGAGACTGCGCCAGTTTCGAACCGCTTCTTGCCCTCGTCAGACCTGTTACAAAAACCTGGAGAGGAGAGGAGAGGAGTGGCGGCGTACTTGCACACGTGCGATCCACGTGTATGTGAGAAGACGTCGCCTCGGCGTGGCTGTCTGTCGCGATCGATCAGTCGAACCCACCACGATCGACCACGACCACGCTTTGCATACTCGATTATTTATTTTTATTTTCCTCTCGATGACCGAAGATGAAACGAGACCTCTCTCTTCCATATCTTTCCTCTTCGAAAAGTTTATCGCGAATATCTCCCCCTCTAGGAAATTTACATCAAATTCGTATCGTTATATGTTATTTCTCCGCTTAAAGATTCTTCAAGTTTTCTTCCTTCTTCTTCCCTCGATCGAATCGAAGAAACGATTTCGAGTGCGGGGGAGGAGCGAGAAGAGACACCACAACATCTCGAGAACGGGCGTGGAATTTTTCGCAGCGTTAGCGGCAACGTATGCAAAGTCACGAGTGGCAATTCTCGCGCTGGTGCAACCAGATCAGAGCCTCTCCGTGGCTCTGTGCGCGCGCGATGGGCGGAGGGGGCGGAGGAGGGAGGGATGCTAGAGCAAGAGCTCTCGAGAGCAGCGGCGCGAGACACAGCACGAAATCCAGTTTGAAACTGTGGCACGAACGAAACGCGCCACGAACGAAAAGAGGATAACGACGTTGCTGCTTCTCTCCTCTACCTCTTTTTTCTCCTTTTATCCCTCCTCCCTCTTTCTACCATTCGTAAATCGTGTCCCATTCGTATAAATGATAAAAGGGGACAGAAGGAGGAGTGGATTTTTGTCTGTGGACGGAACGAGAGAAACGAAATCTTATTCCATCACCCCCGTTTCTCTTTTGCGCAACGACGCGAGGAAAAATCCTCGCGAGGTATACCCCTTTATTCCTGACAATTATAACGGCCTTGAAGGGGATTCCGGAGAAACACAGGTCGCGCCGTGTGTTTGGTCCCCGGTTTACAGAGACTCGTTTCCACTCGACCCTCTCTCGTCGCGTGGGACGAGCAGTGGTAGTGGTAGTGGCGGTGGTGGCAGTAGTGGTAGTAGTAGAGTAATAAGCGCGCCAAGATTTGTACCTCTTTCATTTCGTCCCTTGGTGGTTTAACGCGGCCGGTGTCTTACCGGTTTATGCGAATTTGAGGTTTCCATCCTCCTTTCGAGAGGATGTTTCGTTTCGGTGAAAGGATTTCCCGGTGATTGGGTTGGCGTAGTAGATTCGACGAGGAAGAAAGTTTCGAGAAATTGGCAGAGTGTATTGGTTTTTGGGAAGATTGGAAGTCTAGTATCTGGCGCGTGGAATTCGATTTCTCTCTGGGGAGGAGGAAAAAGAAGTTAACGAACGATATGGAATAAAATAATGGAATACTTTCAAAGCAACATCTTCTCCCCCTCGAATATAGTCACGAGGAATCGTCGGACGTGGACGTGTTTTCATACGTCCATACGTATCGATACACATCCTGTTATTTCGGTCGATGAGAGAGAGAGAGAGAGAGTCGATTAAAATGCGTAGGATTAAAAGTTGAAAGGATTTTAAAAAAAATTATTTTCAACGGTTTAATTAAAAAACCGTGGAAGAAGAGTTACGAACGAAACACAATTTAAAATAATAATTGCGAGAGTCTCGTTCGACGCATGTTTCCACACCCTCTGTAACCTCTGTTGAAAAAAAGAGAAAATAACGACCGAGCGATAGAAAATAGGAAGGAAGAAACGGTCGAAACGGTAAAAGAAACTCGTAAAGATAATTGAAAGGAATTGGAAGGGAGAGGGAAATTACCGGGAATTGATTAAACGGAATCGAATCGTAAAATTTTGCACGCGCATCTCTCGAGTTAACGCGGAACACGAGCTGTTACGATCGCGATATCGTAATCGCGGTTATCTCGTTTGCAGGAACGAGATGATTTCGCACCGACTCCGTGCACGCGAACACGCTACGCGTGTGTTATTCCTTACTCCTTCCTTCGCGATCTCACGTCCGGATTACCGACTATCGATTATCCTTATTATTGTTATCACGGACCCTATTATCCGCGCCACGATTCTTGCCGTGGACATTGGCGGTCAACCGGACGTCTCGAGGATTTCACGTTCGTTCTTCTCTCTCTCGAAGAAGAAGAGATTAAATCGAAGATAAATCGAGAATAGAATCGAAAGGAAAAAGGTTTAGGAGTGATTAATTAGTGATTAATTTTATAGAATGGATCTAATTATTAATTAAATTATCTTCCATCGTCGTAAATCAATCCTTTTCATAGCGACGATTTTGAACGAGAATCGGGATATAAAAGTAACGTAAAAGACACGTTTCACGATAGAAAAATTCAGATTCCTTGCAATCATCGCGAACGATTAATTTTTAATTTATCTCGATTGCCGTTCTTATATACTCGATCGGAGAATCTGTTATCCGATGGAATTTGCCTGGAAAAGGATATCGGAATCGAAATAATTTCCGGTTGACCGATGCGTTGGCAGATCCTCGACGCGCTGGAAAATCCCTCGTCGCCACTTTTAGGATGTTCGCAGGCGATGAGACGATACGTAGAGATACGTAGTTGTACGTCTGCTGCTGTTGTGCATTCGTCCCCGTTTTGTATCTCGATCGATCGAAATGCGATAATTCCGCGACGGAAGAGAGAGAAACGTGCAAGTTTTATCAATTTTTTAAAATAATTTCGTTTCTTCCCTTTCGCGTAAGAGAAACTTTGTTCGAAATTTCCAGCTCTCGTTCTCAGAATTTTCCAAACAAAGCGAGTATCCGTTTTTAAACATATTTTCCACATCTTTTTTTTATACCTACGTATATAAACTCGTATCCTGCGCCACTTTGATTCAAAGGAAATACGGAAACAAGATCGTAAAAATGTGATGTTGTAATCTTTTTCTAATTTATAAGTAATCGAATATCGAGCGAGAAATTTCGCGCGAGGATGATAAAGTGGAGACACCGTGTACATCGTAAATGTAATTACAGAGATTAAAGAGAAGAAGTTTCGTCCTAAACGATCGTGGTTGTTGGTGGTCGAAGTGGGTCTTAACGTATTAATTAAAAGGCGACTTAATCAATACGCCTTTCTTATTTGGAAAATAGATTTCGATCCATACGATACCCGTTCGATTCGCACCCCCTTTCGAGCGAGGCGAGCGAACGAGGAAGAAGGAAACTAGCGAAGCGTTTTCAACTTTGCAAACTGGATGTTCTTTTCCAGAGGCTCTTCGTTTCGCCTCTTACGGGGCAAAGTTTCTTCCAGATTCTTTTTATTTTTTATCAACCGGGATCTTTTTCGGCTCGAGTTTGGTTTTCCGCCAGTTGGTTAATTGTTATTCGTGCTTCTTCCTACTTTTCCTCTTTGTTTTAACAATCTTACATATATCGTAACGAATTCTTATTTCCATCAAACTTTTTAGACTGGTGAAACTCGCGAAAAGTTTCCATTTTAATTTAATAGAAAAAACCGTATAGCAATTTCTCTTTTGCAATAACGACACCTAGTTGCGAACAACTTTTAAAAAGAGATGAATTCGAATTATGAAAAAAAAAAATAAAAATTCAACGCGTTTCAAAGTAAAGTAAGAGGAAGAAGAAGAAGAAGAAGAAGAAAAAGAAAACTCGTGTCTTCGAGATATAGATCGGAAAGTTTTCATTTTAATTTAACCATGGATAATCGTAATTTCTCTCTCCTCCCCCTCCCTCCCCTCTCTTTCTTCTCTTCGATGCAAAGTTTAATAAAACGATTTTCCAACACGTGGAATAAATGGAACGAAATAAAAATGACTCGAGGTGCAATTACACGAGGTTGAAAGAAGAAGAAAACTCGTTCTCGAGTCTGTAAAAACGGAACGAAACGAGTCTATCTACGAAAATACTTGTCAAAACTTTTCGCCTCGCTTTTTCGCGCGTCCGAATGCACGAACGAAAGAGAAACGAGAGAAAATTTTTGGAGAGAAGCGGGGGGTTACGATATGCGAGCGATGTTTCATCGAGTCGAGGAATTTAAAGCGTTCAAGGGGCGCGAATAAAAGGAAGGTAAAATCCGCGGGCTGTTGCTCGTTGGCGCGATTAATATTATAATTTAATCTAATGGAATCGCGCGTGCACGACCTATTTATGAGCGAGAGGCCCCCTCCCCCAGCTGCGGCCACCACGAGACAACGGTGCTAGTAAAATTGTGACCAACCTAGGTAGGCCTTCGTTTCGCTGCGATTCACCCTACTACGTACCCCTCTATAAATAATTCATGCGACTCTGCTCGCCGGATATGATATTTTCCCAGAGTTTTCCACGATCCACAGTTGTCCACGAGAAAGGGAAAAAGGAAAAACCTTCAACCCTCCTCTCTCTCTCTCTCAGGGAGGAGGAAAGGAAACGCGGAGTATTTTCGACAAAGCGACTCGCGAAAGTAATTGGGCTGGGATTTTTAACATTTCCCCCTCCCGTTATCCAATCTCGGTTATAGATTATTACAGTTGGGTAAGAAGAGATTATTGCAAGGGAAGGAAACAAATGCTCGATGATAAATAATGGTTGGAATTCGCTCGATGAAGCAGAAACCGGGGACGAAATTACGATCTCGTTAAAAAACGATTAAAAACGATAAATTTTTAACGAGCGAACTGGAAACAGCGAAACTATGCTCGTAATAAATACGAGGACAAAGACGATCGTCGGTTCGTTCGCCCTACAACGGGTTACGAGTTTCTTGGCCGGTCGAATCTAAATTCATTTTCAGCCATGGTCGACAAATTTTCAACGATCGGTTCCCCGTTAATTGGCGGAAATATATATCATTGGAAGTTCGACGAGATCGGTGCCACCAGGGGAACATAATTTATCGAAACAAGGCGTATATATAGCTTCGCGCGAGAATGGCGTTGGACAGCCACCGACGTTTCGAAATTCTCGATTTCAAAAAGGCTTTTAAACATCTCGAAGAAAGTTGTTTAAAAGAAAGAAAGAAAGAAACGAAGAAAAAAAGAAAAAGAAATTACACTCGATTCGATGCGTATTAAAAACATATCGATGAATCGTATATAGTATTTACGAACTTTCGAAGCGTTGATTCATCGTAATCGATTAAATCGATACTTTGTTGCTACGTATGAAAAATGTTTACCTCCTTCAACGTACCATAATATATAACTCATGCACGTATATTATCGATACGGAATTAAATACTCGGAAAATGGGTACGTTAAACGAATAACGTAGGAACAAAAATCGTAACTTTTTATTAAGAGTTAGCTCGTATTTTACGAAAATAATCCAATCGACCGTACGTACGAAACTGGCGCGTTTGTTCCTCCATCGTTCCCATTATCGAAACAACGCTCTCCTCCCCTTCTTCTCTTTTCTTTTTCCCCTACGAGCTCTTTCTTATCCCTTCCCGTCTTCCCTCGTATTCTCGCATTCCCGTATTTTCGTATCTTCGTATTTTCGTTGGCCGTTCGCAATCATCGGAGGGGTAAAGCGTCGGTCGAAAAATGCGAAACTCGTGTTCATCGGGAGGGGGGAGGAAATCGTGGCCTCGAAATAATACTTGGGATTGTAGGAAAAGAAGGCGTTTCGTCGCCGATGAGTCGGAAAAATGTAGGGGAAAATTGGAATTTCGCAACGACTCGATGCAATAATATCTTTACCTCGGCGTATAAAGTTTCGTTTCGTTTCACGCGTAAAGATCGCGGAACAATCGAGCACGATTTACGTATCCTCAAAGGCGTCGAAATTGTGTCGCGTCTCTGGTGAAATTGATCTCGTGGAAAGGGATTCGCGAGCGTGTGTCGAGCTGTACCAAAAGGAAAACTGTACCGTACGTGCCGCGGCTTATCGTTTGTTGGATTAAAACACGCGGATGAACCAGGACACCCTTTGCGGTCGCCGTCCCTATGGGAATCCGATACGCGTATTCGCGACATCCGAGCCCGAGTTCACGGAGATTAGCAGCAGAACACCGCGCGAAATTACATTTTGATTCGTCGATTCCTCGTCGCGTCCGTGGGCAGCGGTAAACCGCGTCGTGGATCGCCGAGGTGTTGTCGGATCCAGATACACACACGCGCGCGTGTATTTTTGCTAAACGATAGATGGATTCTCGGATTCGGAAAGTTGTTTCCAAGTTCGGTGTTGGAAGTTTGAAGAAGAGAAGGAAGGGAACACGTTCCTCCGTCTCGATACGAGAAAAGAAGTATTATACGAAGCATTAATACCGAAAGTCATGAATTTTTCTTTAGCTACTAGTTATACCCGTACAGCGGAACGTGAACAACGAGAAGAGAATATATATCCTTTTCTTGACCCTCTTTCGAACTTATAACTACTACGGTTTTACCGAGGTTTCGATCAAGTTGGCAACGGGAAGGATCGTGGAACTGTAGGGAGAAGTTGGAACGCATATTTGGGAAAGAGGGTTTATCGAGGAAATTATTGGAGCGAGGAAATACGGGTTGTTAAAAAGCGATCGATCGCGTTCGCGTTGGATAACATTACTGGTTAAAAAGTATCGATATCTTTTAATCGTAGGGAAATTTACGTACGTTAAATACGTAGCTATTTGGAAAATAATTGGACCCTCTGCGAACAATTTCCCTCTCGCGGTTTCTCGTCGAGACGAGAAAAACGGGAAAATATAACGATGCGCAACGTGTGCATCATTATGGAGCAAAGAATCAAAGAAACGGAGAAAATGAAACGCAATACTATCGCGCGTGCTTTTCAATTTTCACTTTTAGCTTCGCGTTATTAATTCGATGGTTAAAGAGGAATATTTTAACGAGATAACGAGTCGATAAAGGGAGAGAATCGAAATTACGACCCCGTAATTAAAAGGGGTGGGAGTGATTATCGATATATCGATAATTTCGATAATCTTCGTTAAGAAGAGTTTCATCTCGCGCGAAACCAACCGATCAACCAACCTTCCAGAGCCACGAAATAATCCACTTATTGCGTGTCAAGTCGCGTGTCAACATGGTATAAAAATATCGGTCGAACGAAATATCAAAGCCGATTTCAGGATCGTATTATTTGGATAATGGCGAAACTTTTTTTGCGCGATATTCACGCTCGTAAAAGAAATTTTATTGGACGTGTAGTTAAGTTGCCGATTCGTTTAACGCTTCGACGAGAGAAAGGGGATGGGGGAGAGAAATGTATAAAAGTTTTCCCGATCCCAACGACCCAAGAGCCGCGGGACGATAGCCATTATCTCGAAAATTCTTTCCATCCATTTATCGCGCGTGTCGCTGAATTATTTTTCACGCGTTTCCGCGTTCGAGCTCCGAGCCACGAACGATATAAGCGGCCCAATTTGGCAGCATCGCGCGCTTCTCACTCGGAAATTAACAGGAACGAAAACTCGAATGGCACGATCCCCTTCCATTTCGCGTTTTCGCGTCGCGTCGATGGTCGGTGCACTTTGATTCTTCCATCGAAAAAGGGAAACGCAAATTTTTGTTCTACGAAGCGATTTTTCTCAAGTTTTATTTCTCCATCGATTTTTCGTTTCTCGCGATATTTATCACGGTAAATCGAATAACTTTGTCCCCGCCCTCTCCCCCATTGTTCCCGCCTCCGAAACCGGTTCTAGCGCGAAACAACGTTTTCAATCCGTTCACGTTCCACCGTATCTGTTCCAAGTTTAATCGAGTTCATCTGGAATCCTTTCGGAACGCGAATAGACGGCGTCGGTTAACGCGGCCACCTTTGTTGGGAACAAAGCCGTTCTTTCGTCGGTCGGTTTCGATCGATCCTCCCAACTTTTCATCCGAACCGAGGCGATAGTTAGATCCGACGGTGGATCATCTCGGAATCGCGTTGCGAAGGATTCGCCTCCGCTTCTCGCCTCGTCAAATCGTCGTTTATTTCCGCGGAACAACGTTTCTTTCGTTTTTCCAAACAATCGCTGTTCGCTTCCTTCGTTCCTTCGTTCCTTCCATCTCTTCTCTTAAGTTTTCCGGAACGTTGGAGAAAGAAATCGCAGCGTCGAAAGATACTTTTGTGTTCAACTTTTCCCGTTATCCTCTTTTTTTCTCGAAAATGGCGAATAGCAAAAGAAAATATCAACAGGAGGGGGACGTATCACGACAAGGGGGAGGAGGAGGACGAAGCGATAACAAGGGACGCGTCACGTCGACGTCGAGAGAAAAGAGCGCACACCTTTGCCGCAAAAAAGTGGGTCGTTAATTCGAGACGGTGGTCCCACGCCACCCGCGCCGCGTCGCTTCTTTTTCCCTCCCTTTCCCTCGCTACTCTTCTACTCGCACGTCATCGCGAAGAATCGCGCCTCTCTTTCTCTCTCTTTTCTTCTTTTTCTTCTTTCCTTTTATTTTCCACCGACCATCGACGACCATCATCGAGCCGTCCAAGAGTCGGACCGCGTCCAACACCTATCTCGATTGCTCGCGCCCGCCTCGGATTATGATGACCCATCTACTACCACGGTCAGCTCGTTCAGTTTCGATTTATGGATAACCGATAACCGGATTCGTCGGACCTGCTCTTCCTACTCCCCCTATGATCAATCGCGGCCAAACCACCCTCTGCACACCACCCATCAACGGAAACCGCCCTGTTTTTCTTTTTTCCTTTTTTTACGAGGATGCCCGAATCGTTCCCCAAATTTTCTCTTCTTTCCGTTTTTTTATCTTTTTATCTTCTTTCCTCGTCCGGAGATTCGTCGAACAATTGGACGAATTTTCGACCTTGGATCCATTCTCTCTCGGTGTATCGCTCGTCGAAAACTCTAAACCGCGGATTATTCTCCCGGCTTAAACTCCCCCTCCGGTTCGAACCGCCACCGTCACCGCTATTGCGCGACGAATCCGCGCTCCGACCAAGATTCCAGCCTCTTTTTTTGCGGGAACCCAGGATTAAACCGGACGGGGTGGGGGTAATGTTATTAGAAAAGGTGCGAGGAGGAAAGGACGAAAAGGCGTACTTTCCATTTCCCTCCCCGCTTATTTCGCGTTATCGCCCCGAACCCCGCTAGGATTAATCGTTATTAAATCTGTATTATCGCGGAATTATTCGGTGACTCGCGTTAGATTTCGATATTCGTGGATGGATGGGTTTCTCGAATGTGATCGCGGCGAACGAAAGCGTTTAAACGACTTAAATCGTGGCAAATTTCGGATTATATTCCGGAACGAAGACGAATCGAATAGTATACAGATAGTATAGATATCTGATCGATCCTCTCGCGTAGTAGATACGTTGATTGTATGCAAACAAAATTGAATCCGATTAAATATTTGTCGAGTAAATTGCCACAATTTGCACGTGCAACAAAAAAAAAAAAAATTGGAAAAGTTAAAAATACCGTTGATCCACACATGTATATTTTTATCCGGATCCGAAAGGTTTGCGTATAATTTTTAATACGAAGCAAGTCAGGCTTACGATTAACCGTAACTCGTCGTAAATCATACGTCGTCCCGTTTAATACGACGCTTTTAAAGCCTGCACACGAATTCGATGCAATCGAATCGCCACTTTTTACGATCGATCGAATTAACACGCGCGAAACGATTAAATGACGATGCGACGAACAAACGGAAATTTTATCGCATCGAAATGGGATTTTTCTTTCCATATCATCTCGCAAAACGATTTTTCGCCACGCAACGAAATTGAGAAAGGATCCGCGAATAATACATATTCGAGGTGCATGGAGGCCGAAAAGTAGGTAAAGAGAGAAAACAGGGAGGAAGGAATTAAACGGAAAAAGCGGGGTCGACGCCTATATATCGATCGAGGTCTCGAGCGGAAGCACGTGGCGAGCGATTTAACACCCCTGGCCACCGTACGTACCCACGTCACTCGGTTGAAGGTTTTTTAATCAACGTCGACCTCCGGTCATTATAACGCTCGTTTAAAGCCCCATAACGCGACGGGGACGACGCGAAAACGCCGAGTAAAAAACGACGCGCGCGAGGATATCGGCACCGAAAGAGCGGTCCCTTCGTTATGGACGACCGTCGTATATTTCGCGCCGTTAACGAGCCCCTCCGTGTTTTGTCGCCGATAAACTCGCGGCACACGCACGCCTCCTCTCTCCTCCCCTCGCCCTCGTCGCGGTTCGCACCAACTTGCTATTGCATCGTTACTTTTCGGCTCGGTCGTGCGTGATCTACTACCAATCCCCGTCTCGAGAGTGGCCTATCTCGAGTATCGAGCGCGTTCCATTCGAAACTAATCGCGTTAGTCGTAAAAAGGAGCCTCCTCCTCCCATTGGCCGAGATAACGACGCCGATTCGCTTGCCGGCGACGTCGCGCTCCACCATCGCCAGCCATCGCTGGAACGCGTCGGGGAATATTATAATTTAATGAACACCGGGGGAGTCGTGGCCCGACCACCGCCGCTCGATATCGACTTTTCTAATTAGACCTGGCCGACCACCGGAACAAACTACCTCTCTCCAATCCTCTTTGCCTTCGTCCGGTTTCCATTCAACGGATCTCCGTCACCGCTGCTCCTCCGGGAACCAATCCCCCCACTCCTCCCCACCTTCCGCCAATTTGATCGGTATTCCGCTATCGTTGGATCCTCGCTTCTTTCCTCTTCCTTCCCCCAACGACCAATGAAAAAAAATGTTACGATACAAACCGGTTGTTTTCCGAAAATTCCTCCTTTCCCGATTTTCCCGTTCCCGTTGAAAAGATCGGGAATCGACCAAGATTCCAACGTTCTCTTCCCCTACGTACGAAATTCTTCGAAACCGAGTAATTACTCGGATCGATCGATTCGGAGGAGAAAAGGAAGGAAAAAATATCGTAATCGTTCTTCTTCCTCGTCCCCCAAAAAATTCCTTCTCGTCACCTTCTCGTCGTCGTCGACGCAATGCCAACGAAGGAATCTCATTTCGCGCGAAGAAAAGACGATACTACTCGAGAGGAGGGGATGTTTCTCAGCCCCCGATGGGACTGATCCACGGATTATCCTGGTCCGCTTACGCGAGGAAAGGAAGCGAGGAGGGTCCTGGGCAAAACCGACGCTTCCGTTTCCGATTCTTTCGTACCACGTCGCGAGATCATTATTCGAGGAGATATAATTCTCGAGCTTGGAACGAAAGTCGATGGAACAGGAAGAAAAATTCGATTGTGGCGGAGGGGAATGGATAGGTAGGTTACTCGGGTAGAGCGAGAAAGGGTAAAAGGATTAAGAGAAACGTGATTAACGACGCGACGAGGTAGCGAAGAGGAGAAGGTGAGCCTCTCGTCGAAGGTGTTTGCTCTTCCTCTTGCTCGAAGAACAACACCGGGCAGGGAGGGGGAGAAGACCAAATACCTTCTCGAGTATCGAACAGAAATCTTCACCTCGGATGCGCACAACGGTATTTACGTAACACCGGGTGGGATTCAATCGCAAACACGTTGCATAAGCGTTCGCCTCGGTGCTCTTAGAGTTAAATGGAACGTTTAATACGCGGAGAGAGGGTATCATGGCGCGTGTAATAAGAGAAACGGATTTGACCGTTCCGTACGGATAGATACAGCGGTCATTGTTGCCATTGTTCCTCCTTCCCGATCGTTAACTCGAAACTCTGCTCGCCGAGCTCGAGACGCACGCCAGATATACGGCATCTGTCGTCGTTCGCATGCGCCCATTGGAGGCGTTATTGGAGGCTGTCCAAAAAAATCCAAAAGAATCGATCGCGTCGCATCGCGAGAAGACGCACGCTCGAAACTTACACTCTTCGACTCTAATAGCGCTCGGTTTACGGAATGCAGTTGATCACTCCACGTGATCAATTTATCAATTTTAGGAGGAACGAGGGAACGTTAAGAGAGAATAATCGTTCTCTCCATCGAGAGCGCGCGTGCATCGCTTGCTCGAAAGGAGAAGAAGGATGAAGAGGAGAAAGAGATGCAGGGAAATTAATCGGATTGCGGAGTAGTGACCCGCGCTCTCTCGATCCTTGCTCGCGTGTCCCGCGATCCCGTAAGGGATTATCCCGACTAAGGTTCTTTCCGTCCGCGGGGAACCGCGCCGAGATCTCGCTCGAGATTGCGGGGACGGAACGCGAACGGAGCCGAACCCGGTTGGCGGCCGAACGGTGGAGGAAAAAAATGAGGGAGAGGGGGAGAGAAATGAGAAATGGAGAAAAAACAGCGAGGCCGTTGGAAAACAAATAAAGGAGAGTGGCGAGTGAGTGGGAAAAGGAGGGGAGGGAAAGACGTTTGTAATGTAACGGGGCGAGGGGGGATAGGCGATAGCGGCATTAGGGAAATTGAAACGGTTTTCTTTATCTGCCAGGATCCCAGAAACGAAGGAAGGCTGGAAGGAAAGATGGTACGTTTCTTTGGCGAGGGAGAGAGACTCTTCTTTCGACTCGTCTCTCGATCTCCTCCTAGCCTTCGAATAAGAAATCCTTCGGAGGACGCGTAAAAAGATCCGTGAATCAGGTTGGGCCAGATTGGAAAAGAAAGGAAGAGGAAGGGAAAGAGGGATCGTTGCGTTGCAACGTTTTAAAAACTTTTGCGTAAAAATCGACGCGAAAAAGTATGTAGGCGTGTTTCGAGGATAAAAATGATTATTTCTCTCTCTATATACGATATATACGATTAACTCGTCGATGAAACGTTATATCGTGTACGGAAATTGAGCGAATACCGAAACAAATCGGGTTCGCGTTACGCGATATTTTTCAACCGGATCGTTACGATAAATATCGTTACATCGTGATCGATTGAAAAATATTGTTTAAAATAAATATTAAATAAAAGAGGGGGAAAAAGAAAGGAAGGAGGAAAAAAAAATTGTTAACCGAAACAGGAAACGGTAATTTCCTACAGTAATAACGTTTTCGAAACGTATCGCTCTCGATTCGTGCGTTGCACTTTTTTCAATTCCCACTTATTATTTTCGTCGGCGGAATAATAACCCGAGATTTTAATACATACGAAGCAATATCTCGACGATGAGAACGAGAAAAAGTATCTTGAAAAGAGGGGGATGCAGGTTGCGTACGATATATTCTCATCTCTCGTACGTCGAAGTATCTCGTGAGATACCTCTGACGAAAAAGGAAGAAGGAGGAGAAACTAATAATCTATCGTAACGCAAATCCACCTAAAACCCTGCGCTATCCATCACTCGAGCTTCACCCGCTCTAAACAAGAGCCTCCCTTAACCCGTGTAATAAATTAACCTAAACGGACGTTGCTCCACGGACGAGATCCAACGAAATCTCGCTTCGCGAAAGTCCATTAAAAAAAAAAAAAACCACTCGGTCCACCTATCGGTTCATCGCCGCGCGACTTCGCAGATCCTTCGTTCTCGTTGTCGCTCGCCTTTCATCCTCGCTTCTTCGGAATTCTTTGAAACGTTCTTTCTCGATGCACCCAAGGCACTCGAAAAATCCTGCCCGATTGCGCGATACGTGCGATGCGATCGGATGCAGCAGCGAGGTATTGGCGATAACGGCGAAGCGCCGCACGTGCGTGCACTATGTAGGGTAGATCTGGCAAAATCGCGCGATCCCGAGGTGGGTGGGTGGGTGTCCAGCCACAGGGAGCTGTTGGCGCTGTTGGTATTCATGCTGACGGTCATCCTTTATTGACTGTGGATAAACCGCGGCCGGTTGTGCGTGTCTGGAGCGCGGGCACACACGTCGCGTCCCTGGGATCGGGGAAGGAACAGCGGGACGGAAATGGGAAAGGGACGGTAGCGCGGCCCGGTCGCATTCGTATGCCGGCGGCGCGTTTCGCAAATACGCGGCCAAGGGTTTCTCGACTCTTCTGCCAACCGGGAATCAAACCGCGTTCCGTGCGTACATATCTCGCGCGGTGGCCGTTGTATTTTCGCCACAACCTTCCTTCTTTTTTTTCTCGCCCAAGGAATTTTTACGTTCGTTTTGGATATTTCTCTCCGTTCCGATCGAATTGGAATCAATCGAATTTATCCGTAGAGGGTCGAAAGAAGAAGAAGAAGGAAATATTTCTTTCTTCATTTCTCTTTTTTGATTCGGAAATTTCTCCTCTTCCCCGAGAAACGTCCATTCCAGGTAGAGGATATCTTGGAGGATACAGTCGAGGTTGAAACATGGGAGGAGGGCAGCGGTTTCCGGTCGTATCGTATTGAAAGAAAGAACGCCTCGTGGTTCGGATGGTTCGAGGGATATCCTTCGTACGTTTGATATCTCGCGTCCCCTTTTTTTCGATCCCCTTTGCCAGGGAAACTTAGTTTCCCTTTACCAGGGCCACCGCATCGGTCGACTCATCTGCGGATTCCAAATCACCGTGCCAGATAATTTTGACTAGAGAGCTCGCTTCGCCGGATATTTCGATCCTCTTCCCCGTCCGACCAATCTAAACGCTCGACTTGTGCGTCCACGCTTCCATTTAGATCAAATTTCTTGATCGAAATTTCTTCAAGTAAAAATGAAAGGAAAAACTAAACCTTCACTCATATATATATATATATCCACTAATTAAAGATCTGCTGCAGCGCGAGATTGTCAGAGTTGACGGATCGACGCGCGACGCCGAGTCGCGTTACTCGCTTATAAATCTCCGGGAACTCGGTCAACTTTTTCCCTCGACGTCTGCCACTCCCCTCACGGGAGGGTGTTTCCCGACGAGAGAGCGAAAGGGAGAGATTGAACGACAACCGTTCCATTTTCACAGCGGATACGGTGTCGTTCGTTAAGAGCCGGAATCGGGATTAGAAACAATCGATTCAACCGTTCGTCTTTTCCATCGATACCCGACCACCGATTCCCACGGAAATCGTTTCGCGCAACCCGTTAACGAGGGAAAAGGAACGATCGTTGGATGGAAGAAACGTTGGTGTTAATAATCATCCACTTGGAATCATCGCGATCCTTTCGAAACGATCGGTGCAGGATGAGAGATCTTGAGAGGTGATCGAAACAAACTTGTCGAGTACGACGAGCTAGTTTACGTTCGCAGCTTTATCGATCCGCGCTTTAAATTCGCTCCCCGAACGAACATTTTTATTTCTATCGGTATTTCGTTAATCCCCTCGCAACTTTTGGAATTCGATATTCCGCGAGATCCTATCCTACCCGCTTTTAAATTACATTTGCGTTCCAAGATCGTTTAATTTCCCGGCAAACTTTCCCTCCGGAAACTTGGGAAAGGATTTTACGAATTTCGCCGCTATTTTTTTTCTCCCCCTCGACCAAGTTTTCGCCATGCCTGCGAATTTTTTCCGGGTTCCTTGGGTCAGGTCGCATCATCTTTTTATTCCCCCGTTTTACGATTCTTTTAACAGACACCTATACGACGTATCCTGTCTTATCGTCGCTCCGCTATCGCGCCCGATACGTATTAAGAAATATTACGCGATGCGTTAAAAGGAGATACGAGCATAAGCGACGTGCTTCCTTTCGCCTCGTCGTATTTTATTCGTAAATTTATCGGAATCGAATATCTATGGTTTATGACGTTCGATTAATATTTCGCGCGACGATGTATCGGGAAGCTAGATCGGATCGGCGTCGATAAAAAAACTTGTGGGGGGGATTAAATGGTTAAAGGAAGACGCGAGATTCAACGGATCAACGGAAATCGAAAACCGCTCTTTTCGGGGTTTCGGGGAGGAGGACTCTTTTCGCGACAGCGAGGCTTAAGCTACTGTTTCGTGGCGTTCGAAACGGAAAACGAAAAGGTTCGATTAACGTTTGGTTCGCTTCGTGTTTAACGTCTGTGTCGAAAATGTTGAGAGCAGTCGTGCGTTTCGCGCGATCGAATCGTATAAATTGGTGGAAAAGAAAGAACAAATGGGACGACGATCGAACCGCCGATAAATAAGCGGGGAACTGGTTTTTCTTTCACTGGTTGGGGATGGATCTTTCGCCTCGAAGACGATCGAATTTTCGTCAACGCAGGAATTCTTCCAAGTCGTAGACGGTATCGGCTGTTGCGCAAACTAGTGTTTCCTCTCTTATTTTTCCCCTCGTGGAAATTAATCGTTTGAAACGAAAACAGGATTACAAAGAGCAAAGGAGAGAAGAATAAAGAGGCGATTCATTCGAGAACGGAAATATCGTTTGACAATAACAACGAATACCGGAAGGAAAAAGATTCGTTTCGGGGATGGGAGAAATTGTCAAGCGTGTTTCGCGTAAAGAATTCCGTTTAAAGCGCGGCAACTTTTCCGCCAACTCCTCTCCTTTCTTATTCCGTTTTTATTTCGTACCGCTCGTTCCTTCTTCGTCCAATTTAGCGGGTAATTCTCGCGCACGTGGCACATCAACATCCGTAAAGCGTACCGTTGCAACGAACAAACAAGTTTCGTCGGTCGGTCGGCGGATATATTGGACCAACGCACGAGTTTTCTTTACACTATCTCACTTTTCTCTTCCTCGCTTAGATTCCAAAGAAACGATCGTAAATACCAATCCACGCGATAACATTTTCAACTTTCTCTCGCATTAAGTTTGCGCGAGATGCAAACGAGGGACGACGAGACGAGAGGGGGACGAGGGTATCGAACCGAGTCGAATGATTTTAGTCCAGCTCTGCTGGAAACGCGACTACGATTTGTATCGAAGGGTAATTTTGTATCGAGGGAAGAGGAAGTTGACCGGCACGTTCGTTGGACGCGAAATGAAAGTGGCAGGCAAATCCCGATTCGACGTGCTTCCCTTCTTCCTCTTTTCACTCACGAATTTTATGTGTCGAGCATTGCGACGTTCGATTCTCCTCCAATTGGTATAATCGGTGTAACTTTGGACAAGATTCCCCCCTTCCCCCGAATGTTCGTAAGAATCGCCTTCTATTTTTCCTCGATTTCTCGATTCGTGAAACGAAATCGAATAATTGGAATAACCAGAAATGGCGAATATTTGGTTCGCCAGGTGTCGACACGTTTATAAGAGATTTCGTTCTACCAATAACTTAACTCGATCGTCAAGCAAGGGTCAACTATCAGGTCGAAAAATATCTCCATCTCCTGAACGCATCGTTCCAGATGACATTTACATGTTATTACACGAGCAAGTACGTATCCCATTGTCTCGAAATTACACCGTCCACCGTTTCCTCTGTCTCTCTCTCTCGAGAGAGAAACCGTCTCTCGGCAATTCTCGGAATCGCACGACTCCTCTGTTTCCTCGCCAAACAATCGACGAGCACGGTACACACGATCTCGACGAACGCCCCTTCCTCTTTTACCAGAAACGTTTTCGCGAGAAAACAACCCGGAGGAAGGAGATGGCGGTACAACGGGAGGAGGAGGAGGAGAAGAGAGAGAGCATCGCGGAGAAACGCGGTCGTAAGATGGTTTCGAAGGACTACTTGGAAGGAAGTTGGAGAGAACCCCTGGGAACGGAGTTGCGAGGGACGTGGCGGTGGTGGATGCACGTCTGGGGAGCACCGAGGGCGAGAAGAAGCTTGCTGCAAAGAATATAAACAATGCGTTTTAATTAGAGCCCCTTGGCCCGATGAATGCACAATTGTTACCCTCCAGGGTTTTGCAACCCCGCCTCGACCCAGACCCGCTCCCGTTCCGCGTCCCAAGCTCGCGTGCGCTGTATATCAGATGCCCCGCTCCCAGATGAAACTAATTTTTCTAACTTGCCGCGGCGGGATGGTTTATTTTCGCGGCATACTAATCGGGACGATGCGCCGCATACGTAATTTTCCGCGCCGGAAAACCTCGTCCAACCGGATTTTTCCCTCGATTCGATCGAGCGTATGCCCTGCGCGAAAAGGGATTAAGAAGAGGAAAGAGATCGACGGAGAAGAAGGCAGGTTTCTGTCCGTCCAACTTTTCGTTCGAGAGGAACGAGAGAAAAGAAGAAAAGTGTCGTCCCCTTCCCCGCCCCGACGATAATCGATCGTTGGTCGAGGACGAACGTGTACGCGGTTCACCTGAACACGTGACTATAATTCCATCTCGGGGTGGATATACGTACACGTGCAGGATCCGAACGGGTGGTGTGCGCGGCAAAGCGGAACACGTGACCGGCTTACGCAACGGAGCCCCTCTATTGTAACGCGCAACGACAACGCCTCGTATATTAGCCTCGAGTTCGGCAGAGACTTGCGTTGCTATGCCGTTGCCAAGTAGCGCGTGTCGGAATCCCTCCGCTCGGAATAATCCTCCATCTCCTTTCGATCGCATCCACTAATTTCTAATTGCCGATTCCCGATTCTCGCGTTTCACGAGAACAATGATCGAGAAAATGGAAATTAAAGCGAATCCCTGTTATTAACTCGGCGATAACTTTGCGCGTGCGAATATATTGAACGTCGATGAACGTGGAACTGGTGGAGCTGGAAATAAAGATAAATTGATCGTCTTAGATTACCCCGTTTTCCAGAGGCCGCCTAGATCCTCGTTCTCCGTTTCGTAAACCGAGTACGTATATCGTACGTACGTCGAATGTTGGAGAGGTTGGAGTTTCGTTATCGTTATCGTTGTTTCGAGAAACAACGCTCGCGTCGTGCCAACTTCGAAGCTTCGATATTCGGCATACTTGGCTAAGCCTCCGATCCAGGAGTTTCGAGAAAAAAAAACGTCTCGTCGTTGAATTTTAAAACTCGTGAAAAATTGGAACGACAACAACAACAACAACGATGATAATAATAATTGGAAGAAGTCGCGTTTCGTAACTCCGTATCGGAAGAATATCTCCGTATAATGGGAACGATTTCCCGGAATACACGCGTACCTCGTACGGTTATCCCCTATTACGGCGTTCGCTCGCGTTTTCACGTCGGATCACGTCGATTCCCATAAGGAGAACGAATTATTATTAACCACGCGTGGCGAGGCGAACCTACCTCCAACGATACGGGAAACGGGGGGGTAATTTCCCTCGTAACGCCTCTCTCCACGTATCCCAACGTAGCCAAGCTCGCGGACAGAATTGTGCAAATATCGCGTCGCGACGATGTAACGATTTAATTGGTCGAAAGGTATCGTTTAATCTCCTCGCGATAGAAACGATAGAGACGAGGAGGGAGGGAAAAAAGGAGGGAGGCAGCCAGCAATCCCTTTAGCTCCTTCTCCTTCGTCGAAAACGTCGAGAGGGCGGGGATGAGACGACGAAGGCGGCGTGTTGGGATGAGACGGGAAATAAGAGAAATAGAAGGGGGAGGAGGAACGTCGGAGCGACGGGTGTAGAAATTAATATAAATCTCATTTCCACGCTTCGCGGGGAGATACACCGAGAGGTATTGTCTTATTCGCTGCCATCTCCTTCACCCTCAAGCTGTCGCCACGAGTCCCCGCGACTCGAGCATCCGACAAACACGTGCTCCAATCTCGATCCGCGGCCGAGAACAAACTGAACGAATAACCGAGGGACGGTGAAGGAAGAAACTGATCGAGACTCGGATGATGTATCGGGGATCTAATAATAAATTGCGGTGGTGCACCATCACCACCGTGGATACGAGAGGAACGTCGAGATGGAAATCGGGTTGGCGTGGATGCGAGGAGGAATGTCGCGAAAATAAACGAGGGATCGTGATTGGGAGAAGGATATCGTTGGGAGCGGACTACTTTCCTCGGATTAATCGGAGTTTCCTTTTCGTTTTTCCCTTTTTTCTCTCTCTCTCTCTCTCTTCTTTTCTAGAATTATTAACGTCGCTTTCAAACGAGGCGCGCTTATTTCGCGTACGCGAAAAATATATAATGCTCATTGTTCGCGAGAGAAAATGGTTGGTAATTACGGTAATGTATCACGTGCGTCGAACGTTGTTTTCGCTGGAAGGACGCGCGGGTATTATTTCTCGATCGCTGACCCGAACGTATGGCGCTCGTTAACGAAATCAACCTCCCGTCTCCGCGATACGAATCGTTTTAATTCTAATTAAAACGAGCGTGCGTAGCTCCGTTTTCGCTACGATATTATTGTTCGTTCGTGAAATAACCATTTTTCGTTCTTTCCGCACGTACGAATTCGTCGAAAATAAATACGAGTACGGGCGTTGGTTTTCGTTTCGTTTCGTTTTATAATTGGACGGGTCGATCCTTCGAACGCGCGATTAACGCGAAAAGAAGGGAAGGAAGGAAGGAAGGAAGGAAGAAAGGAAATTGCTGGTGGCAAGGTTTGGCTCGCGTGATAAATAATCCCATAATTAATTAACGTTTGCCCTTTCGAACGCATTTTAGCTGACGTCGCGGCAAATCCGCGGCGTATAGTGATCGAGAATCGACGCTTTCGTGCCGCGCATAGTTGGCGGATAATTGATACTCCGTCAAGTTTCCTGACGGCGCCTGTGTTTTCGCACACCTCTCCTCCCCCTCCCACCCCCAAATCCCATTTTCGGCCCGAGTTAATTATTCCAGCCTACACCGAGCGAATTTATCGAAAATTATCGGCGACGACGACGCGGTCCTATATACTCCTATATCCTATACGCGGATCTTGTTCCGCACTCGGCTCGATCTTTTTTCGCGAAACGAAACGGAGAGGCGAATCATTCACGGTCGTTCGAAGATTAAATTCGACGTAAATCGCAGCACTGCGAAAACATCTCGACTCGTGGCAGGGTCGATTTTTCTTTCTCCTATCCTCTCCTATCCTCCCATCCGTCCCTTCGGTCGGGGTGTCGGATCGAACGCAACGAGTGTCGGGGCGCGTTAGTCGATTACTCGACCGGTAAGAAAATTACAAACATCGGGTCGAAGAGGGGGAGGCCAGGCAAAATAGCGTGGAGTCGCGGTGGCCAGGTGCGCGGAGAGAGAAGGGAGCGAGGCGGAGGAAGGTAATATAACGCGAGGAATAGAACTCGGTGGACTCGGTTAATTAACGGAACCCACATGGGACAGGTCCGCGTTCTGTCCAGGCGACTGCTCCCTCCTTCCAGCCCCTCCTTCCACTGTCCCGTCTCCCTGTCACCCCTCCCTGTCGCGCTTGCACGCCGCAAATACACCCGTACGTAAATAACTCGCGCGTCCCTTTGCCTCCTCTCGGCTTTGCTCTTGGCGAACAACAAGAGGCTATAGCGAGAGAAGGAGTGGAACGACGACGAAAGGTGGTAGATAAAGTCTCGGCGAATGGAACTGGTGGGGGTCGGACACCGAAAGAGAAGCTCTGGGTCCGGTCGCTTAATTAAAGAAATCCTTGTTTACCGTTGCCCGACTCTCGTCGACTCTCACTTCGTTACGTAACAGGTGTCGTGAATAAGTAATTGGAACAAAGGCTCTCCCCGAACATTGCCGGGATTCCATTATCTATTTATCGATATTTACGCAGATCCTCTCTCTCTCTCTCTCTCTCGAAATCAAAGCGTATACTCGAATCGATAAGGATAAGGTCTTTTTGACGATCAACGCAGGGAAGTAGGGGAAGTAAGGGGAAGCGTTAATTAAACGGTTGAACTCGCAAACATTTTTGCCATTTCGTTCGACCTATCTCGACGCAGCCGTTTAATCTCCGGAAACTCTCTACGTTTCATTTGTCTAGCAGCGGGCAAGTTATTGGAGAGAAAGGCCGGACACACAAAGTTCGAGTAAAGCCAGCCGTGAATGAAGCGGCACCGTGATTTTTCCCGGCCATTCCCGATTTAATCCGTGGCCACGGTTGAAATTAAATGGGGCGTCGTCGGTGACGGAATCGCGGTTTCCGGGGTGAAAAAGAGGGGGAGCACGTTGCTCGTTTCCTCTCGTCGTTGCTCGTCCCCTCAAGATACGATCGCGTGCAACGGGAAGAAGGACGAGAAATTTTCCTTCGTCTTGTTCGATCGTGGAACGGATCGAGAGAGAAGGAGGATTTTTTTACTTCTCGTTGGAACCGCCGATCAGCTCGTTGGCGCGATTTAGACGACGAAACGAGGACGCATTTCCCGCGAAAAGGCTGTCGCGAAAGAACAACTTCTTTCTCCTACTCTCCCTTCACGGATTCCCGCCACGGCTCGCTTCTCGCGTGAAAAATTAAGCCTTGGAGGTCGGTCCTTTTCATCGTCCGTCCGTCCGTCCGCTTTGATCATGCTCGCTTTCGAGGTTATCGCGTTTGCGAGACGTTTGCGTTCGAGTCACGTCAACGTCGAGGGTCGCGATAGAAGAGCGAACGAGTCTCGATCGTTGGAAGATCGTGGATGAAGATCGAGAGATTAACTTTCGTTCCTTCCGTTCGAGAAATCGACGATTTCGACGGAATTCCGTTATCTCTTTTTAAATATCGTATTACTTTTTTGGATTCCGATCGATCGAGCAAGATGGCCGATCCATTGGAAATCGGAGCGAATGGAAGAATTTCTCGGAAACGAGACAAAATTGCTCGGTAAGGGAATTATATACGCGGACACGTGGACGATTTGTGGAAATCGTGGTGGAAGAGCGTCGACGTTGGGAAGATGGATCGCGCGGTATAAATTTTCCGCCCGCATTGCGCGTAATCTTCTCGAGGTCGTCACAAACAAAGTCGGTCGACGGGTTTGAATATTAATACGTCGATGCGTAGAGATAGATTGATTTTCAAACTTGAAACGCCGCAAGAGGAATAAGCAAAGCTGATTTTGAAAAGGAGTTGAGGAGAAGGAAAGGAATAACGAATTGATAAAAGGACAAATTGGAAATAAAGTGAGTGGCCCTGGTGAAAGAATGTTGCAATTTCGATCGCGCGAGACAACAGAGGAACGGAGAAGAAGAAGCTGCTCCATTCGTTACCTTGATTACGTTCTTTCGAGCAAACTCTAATTTGCATCCGCGAGACGGTTCCCCTTATTTAAATCCGCCTCGCCGCTTCGACGAACTCGATTCAATTCCCAAAGACAACGAATTCTTTTTTCCCTCTCTCTCTCTCTCTCTCTCCCTCCCCTTCCTATCTCCGTCTCGTCAGAGTTCACGGCCACTCTAAAAGATTAATCGTAGCTACTCGAAACGTTCGTTTTTTTCCTTCTTTTCCTCATTTCGATTTTGTTGCTAAATAACTCGATGAACGATCTTTCTTCCCATCGAACGGCGAAAATTTCCAAGCTATATTTTTGCAAACTCTTATAATTTCTTCTCCCAATTCGCTGAAGCGGTATTAATCGACGTCAATAATCGACTCTCGAAAAACGTTTCGTTCTTAAACACTCGGGCGTTAAGAGTGCACGTTTCCGGTTTCTGAAAACTCATTGGTAGCGACGCGGAGCCAAGTATCCCGGGTCAATTCCGAGGCAAACAAGTAGAAAACGGTCGGTAATTACATTCGAAATTCTTCTCTCCATCGAGTGCCCTTGAAAGTTTTCCCAGTTGCTGGGAACCGCGTTCGTCGGAAACGTTGGAGTTGGAAATAATGCAAAAGTGGAAGGAAGCGTGGAAGGAGGAAATGCAGCTCGACGGAACGTTCCAGGCCGCGTTTCAACGGTGAAGTTTGCCGGGGACAGTGTGCTTGCTTGCCGGCGACTTCTTAAAAGCTCCGACGCTGCAAGCAACCGCCCTCTCTCTCTCTCTCTCGGAGGGGAGGGAGGACGGCCACTTTAATTCTTACGTTGGTCGTTCTGCGCCGCGATGCGATGCGATGCGATTCGCGTTTCAACGTCAAGCCTCTGAAACGCGAGACGCGAACGATAAAGTAAACCGGGACGATGGATGTCGAGAAATAAAAAGAGGGAGTGACGTTGAAACTGTGAGAAGGGTCGGATTCTAATTTTTCTTCTCGTATCGCACCATTTTATTGCGATCGTTTCGAATTTAATGGAGATTTCCAGTCCAGGATATCGCGTCTCGCGTGGTAATTAAAGAATACGCGAGATTCCCTCTCTCTCTTCCTTCTCTTACGTATTCGCGAAGGAATTTTCGTTGTTCACGTTCAGTATAGAGAATCCTGATTCTCGTCTCTGACCATTTGATTTGATCATCTACCGTTCGTCGAACCGTTCCTTGATCGATCTTTGATTTATATCGAGCTTTTACGTTGAACTTGTTCCGAAACGACTCGAGTCGCCGCATCGAACATCCTTGTTACCAGTTTACCCGGTTAACGCAAGACTTCACAATTTCAATCTTCTCGCTCGATCGTCTACCTAAGTAAATATCGATTACCATAACGCGTATTGTATATCCACGATATACAAGTTTGCGCTTCCATTCGAAACGAATCGATCGATTCTCGCCGTTACGATCTGAAATAAAGCTTGCCAAAATAAAAATGACGGATCTAATTACTATAATTTCTCTCGTTTTCCATCGAGAGAGAACGCAAGGAGAAACCGGACAACGTCCCAATCTCTTAAAAATTCCCTTTCCCTCTCTCTCTGGGGATGCACGGCAAAGCGGAGAGGGAGAGTTTAAACCGAAAACGTAATCAAATCTCGGTAAGAGTTGTCGCGGTGCAAAGTTACTAATTGCTTAATTTCCCTCCACTTGCTCGCCCACGCCTCTTTCTTTCTCCTCCTCCACACCTCCTCTCTCTCTCTCTCTCTCTCTCTCTGGCTCCTCCGCCTTCTCCTTTCTGCCTTCTCCCTTTGCCGCCGATACGTTGCCGCCTTTGATCCGACCGTCCCCCTTCCCATATCCCCTCTATTTCTTCTTTATTTATACCGGAGCTCCCCTCGTCTCGTTTCTCCTCGCCACCCTCGTCGAGGGAGATACTCGCCTACTACATCCCACCTACCCGATTCTCTCGCTTACTTTCTCGCTTACCTTCCATTCTATTCACCCTCTTCCTTGTCACTTTCGGTGTACGGTGTTGCTGGTCTTTGACCCCGTTCGCGTGCACGAGTTTACCGCGTAAAGAGTATAACGCGGTTGCGACGATACGACGACCGTTTTTACTCGTCACGTTTCACCACCTGATTACGCGAGAACAATTTTTCGAATCGATCGAACGCGAATTTTTCCTTCCCAAAAGGATTTTTCTTTTTTCGCGGAAAAATGAATTTTACCCGGTTTTTCCCCCGTCCTCTTGCGGGTATATCTCCTCTCGCCCTTTATATATTCCGAGTCTTCTTCGTCTTCATATCGTACACACGTCTGCGTCCTCCGTCCTTCCTTTAATATACGAACGTTTGTCGAGAGAAGTGACGTACGTACGGCGAAGGCTCATAAAGAAGACAATCGAAAGAAGGATCAGAGTTTTTCGTGGAGGCGAGGGCTATCGGGGAAAATGCTTGGAAATTGAATTCTGCGTTTTTCTCCTTTTTCTTTTCTCCCCGCAAATACCGCACCACGCTATCTCGTTTCTAGTTCGTTCTAGCTTCGTTAAAGGTGGATAAATGTTGTCCGCGAACGAGCATCTTATCGAACATTTACGATCTCCTCGAATAGGGTGATTAACGAGAAATTAATTAAATCGTTGGATAAAATATCCAATCTGTCGTATTTTTAACCAATAATAATAAATTTTAATTTTAATATTCGTAATGATCTGTTCCCGTTATCCCAGGGGGGGATATTTGTTTAAAAATTTATCTCAGAGAAGAATGGAGAGAGAGGGTTTATATATAAAAAGTATGCGATTCGTATGCGATCAATAAGAAACATCTCGAAAAGAAAAGATAAACCATCTCGAAATCAACTTCGCAACTGTTTTCTTTTACTTTAGCGTCGTCCGATTATCGGAACCGAAATCGATCGGTGTTCTTTCCAACTTTTTCCATTTTCATTTTCATTTTTAAACACGCGTGTAAATAAAATTGTACGACGAGAAAATGCCGATATATCTAGGAGGGGGGAATTGTACACACGTAGTATCAAAAGCCTAATTTTAACGGTAATATTTTTCCTACATTTATTTATTACACGGTAGAAGAAAAGAAAAGTTATGACTCGTCCGACGAACCATAACCATTTGTACGTTGAAAATTAGAGAAAGGGGAGGTGAAGGCAAGCGATGAAACTACAATTTCTCGCTTTAAGATCATCTTCGTTTGACGCTAAGCTCGCTCTGCTCGAGACTCGTTGTCGTCGACGCCATCGTCCTTTCGCATCGGATTATCGTTGTTGACGTTTCACTCGAGGCAGAAGCCAAACCTTGGCGCTCGTTCTTCCATTTTAAACTCATCATCCTTGTCTCGCCTAATCGCCTTGTTCTTCGATTCGCTTCAACCACCGAAATGCTTTTACCTACACACCCTATAGACCCTATGGATAATACAACTTCTCTCCCTCCCTCCCTCCAAACCGAATCGAAATAACTCGGTTACCCTGCTGTTATCATTGCACACCAACTTTTGCAATTACATTTTACGCCCGCTAGAATTAATTCGATTCTGACCTCGTTTCCTTCGCGATCGTTACATCGTAGTATCCATCTCAATTACCCGAACGATCGTATTTCTTCCGATTTTCGTCCAATTCTCTCTCTCTCTCTCTCAACCGCGAAATTTTTCTCTCCCACGAGCAAAGATTTTCCATTCACGAGCCGTATTCTCCGAACGTAAAATAATTTCGTTCGTTTTTTTAAAGATCTATCGAATATTTCGGGAAAACGTGAAAACGAAAAAAAGTTGGCTCGTCATCGATCCCATACTCGGATGAATACTCGCGACCATCCGTCAGTTCCCATAGCGGAGATAGAAAGGTAGGAAGAATACGTTTCGAGATTTTTTTCAGCCCGGATTTCGAGAAGCCTGGCATTAAATTCGATCAGTCCGGTTTTTAGAGATCGATCGAAGCGAAGATTGGATTTTAAAAGATATACAGAGTTTGAAATCTCTCTCGATTCGTATTGTTTTTGCGATAATTCGCACAACGAAAAGTATTGTAGGCGAGTCAAAGGATCGAAGGATTTTCTTTTTTCTTTTATATATACACGTGTGTGTATAGGATGAAAGGGGATATATCGATCGAAAACCACGGTTGGAGATATAAAGGTCGCGAGATTAGAATTCTTCCGTCCAGTGGGAATCCCGATGCATTCCTAAACTTACCCCCCTCGTGCAAAAGTCGAAAGCCCGAAACCGCGAGCATATAGTTAGAAACTGGGAAATTTGTACGACGAAAGAGTCGAATAGGGAAAGCTCGGACCAGTTACACTCGGAACCACAGGTTAGAAACTAATAAACTCCGCGACCATAAAGCTCTCGCGGCTTATGCAACCTTCTACCTACGAGAAATTGCAAATCCTGCATAAACCACATCGGATAGAAACACATCGGAAACCCCGGGTTACGCCAATTTGCCACTACCCTTCTCCTCTTTCTCTCCAATATTGTATCGAGAGGGGCGTGCTTTTTCTTCCCAACGATCAACGGTGATTCAATTTCCCGTAATCTCGGGATTTAGATCCGCTTTGGATCCGTTCATGTATCTTTTATTTATTTTTTAGCGAAACGTAACGACGAGAGTCATCGTCTTTTTCATTTTCCTTTTTCGAGAAAAAACGGAGCACGAATTCTTCCACCCCTTCCAACGAAACCCCGATGAAGGACAAACGAATGGTGTCGAGGTCTTGCTCCTCTTTTTCTTTTTTCGAAGAACGGTGGTTACGTTGTAACCCCAAAAAGAATTCCGATTGGTTGCGACGCGATGATCCATCGGTTCTGGATCCTCGAAGATGTCTCGTTCGATCCAACGATTTTTTCCTTCTTTTCTTCGTTGCGCGATTTGCTTTACGATCCAATAATGCGATATCTTTGACACTATGATTTTTCTATATCTACTGATTTTTCTATATCTCTTGTTGAAATCGCGAAGAAAAAGAAGAGAAATGGACGAGACAAAGGATGAAAGGATCACTTTGAGGGAAAGAGAGAGAGAGAAGACGTAGAAAACGTTTTCGATTCGTTTTTCGAATTACTCGAGGATCTCTTTTCTCTCTTTCTCATCTATAATTCTCTCGTGTTCCTTTGTCTTTGTAAAAGTATGGTCAGTTAAGAAATATTGGAGCAAAATAACAGGTTGCTGAAAAAAAAGTTAGCGCGTTATATCGTTGAAGCAAAAAGAGAAAGAAAAGAAAGAAAAGGAGAATGGAGGGAAAATCGTTTGCGCGTTCTAAAGAGGGAAGAAGTTTGAAAGGAATCTTTGGAAAGACAAATTCCTTGGCGCTTGAAAAAGTTGCGCTCGTTCGGGGAACAAGGGATAGAAACGAAAGTACGACCGTAACTGGAACTTTGTTCTTTCGCGAGACGAAGGTGTAACAGGTGAATCGTCAGAATTCCGTTTCACCACGTTGACCCACGCACGCACGCCTCGTCATTTTCACGAGGCGAAGAAGAAACGAACCGCCGATATCGTGACAGACGCGACGGACGCTTCGAGAAATTTCTTCCGACACGAAGACTTCTTTTGTATAGGAAATCTTGTATAGGAAATATTTGGAAAATAGTATATATATAAATTAAACTGGAGAGAGATGTTCAACGAGAAACGACAAAGAAATGCGCACAAGTAGTGAAATTTATAAGGGAAAGAACGAAAAGTAAAATAAAGGAGGAAAAAGACTGTCTCGATTCTTTTTTCTTTTTCGGCGAAATTCGAACGCGTTAGCCGTACTAGGAAATTGCCCCGTATCCAAGCGTAATCTCCGTTATCACGGGCCGATGTAGTTGACGGCGAAACTGCGTCTAAAAGCGCGCATTAACGCGAAGCCAACGAAACTTTCCCAGTCGTTTCACTTAATTCGTGCGTCGACATTAGCCCCGCTGTATCCCGCAAAAATTGTCCTCGCCACGGCCAATTATGTAAGCGACTTATCTCGAGAACCGCCCACCCAAGCACTCCCTCCGAGGACTCGTAAACGCGAGCCAAGGAGGATTAAGCGATGAAAAGTGCAGGGTACGCGACCCGTCTCCAAGACGCACCTTCGTTCGTATTTAGCCATTCGTGGTAATCGTCCATTCAGCTCGCCGATTTATATCTCGTTGTATCTCGTTATGCCGTAACGAAGGGTGGAGGACGAGGAAGAGAGAGAGAGAGGGAGAGGACGAGCTCGAGTGGCTAGCGGTATTGTTCCCGGAAAATCGGTACGTCGCTCCCTAATCTGCGTATCAAGGGAGCCGTCTTACTATCTTCTTTCCATCTTTTCCTTTCCTCCCTCTCCAACCATCCACGAATCGTTTCTCCACGATTCTCTGCGACCTTCCTTTTGCCTCGTCTCTCGATCCCTCCTTGCGTGTATCTCTGGACCGCTAAAAATAGAAGAATCGCACAGAGACACGGGGAGAGAAACAAACGAGACTCGAGGAAATCGTCTTTGCCGGAATGCGATGTCCTTTCTCTCTCTCTTTCTCTCTCTCCTCCCCCCCAGATTTTTCCCCAGATTCGTGCTACTCGAGCCTTTTCTTCCTTCCTTCTTCGCTCGGACCTGTCCTCGGGAAGAGGCCGGCCTCTTCTCCTTCTCGAGAGAGAACTTCAATTCCTTCTCCGTAAGGATGAAAGGAGGAAAACCTCTCTCCGACCTCTCAACCTCTTTCCTCGAAAAGATATTTCCCCGTTTCTTACACGGAAATAGAAGGAGAAATACTCGTACTCGCACTTGCGTATGCGCGTTCAACCGGTTATTCCCGGAGATTCCTTCTTGTTTTCGAACGTCGCGACGAAAATAACGGGACACGAATTCCAACACTTGCGTTGTTGCCGATATTAATTTTTCAATCGTAAAAAACGAAACCGGACTCGCGCGACTCCGAGATGATAACCGAGAAACGAGAAGAAAGATTCTTCGGATCTTCGGACGCTCGTGTTCCCTATTCCGCGCAATCATTTATCATTTTATTCCACTATCGCGAGCGGCTCGATATCATCCGAAAGGGAAGAATCGGCGCGATATCGGCGCGAGTCATCGATGAAAACTCCGTCGTCCACTTTCCCTTTAACCGTTGCTGGTTAAAGCTAGCAACCACTTCCGCTCCATCGAGTTTCCGCAAACGAGTTTCCAACTCCTCGACCCCTTGGACGTGTCCGAAGAGGGACGATCCTAGAATTCCACAGGTGTCGCTCTCTTTCCAATTTTTCTCTTCTCCCCTTTCATTCCTCCCGCCCTCTCTCGCCCTCCTCGTTCCTTCGTTTCGATCGAAGAGTTTCTAATTTCCAGATGCTTGCCATTTTCCACGCGCTTGTCCTTGATACCTCGACAGTATATATCGAGTGTATGCACTATTGAAAATGGATCCAACGAAAAAAGAGATTTCGACTCGTTTGCATTCCGTTTCCTTCCTCCTCCTTGGCCAGCCTTTCTTCCAGACGAAACCATCGACAGGGGATGCGAACAAGGGGGGGAAGAAGCGACATCTTGGAGGAAGATGTGCATAATTCAACGGTAATGGCGTGAGTGCGCGCGCCAACGCTCGTACACTCGGCCAATTCCTCATCGAGTCGAAAGTTTTCCGTGTTATCGCTGTTTACTCGATTCTCGAGACGCGCCCAACTTCGTTGCCACCTTCGCTTTATTCATCTCGGAACAATTTACTCGCGCCATTCAAATTACAGATTCTATCGAACCGGGTAACGTGTTTGCCGTCGCGGCGTCGAAACGACGATGCTTGGCCGGAAAAGGAACGGAGAAGAGCGAGAAAAAGCGTCTCTCTTAGTTAAATAGACGGAAATCAGTTTTGATATTCCAATTTCTATATATATACGTATGTATGTATATCGTTACGATTTTTCCAACGTGGAAAAGGATTAAACGAAAGGAAGCGAGAAATAGAAATATTGCAATTTGAATATCGCGGATGAAAATATTCTTTCGAGAAGTGGAATCTCTCGATACGTTCCATCGACGAGGAAATTAAATTGTGCGAGTCTTGTAAAGTCGTGGAATCGTGGCGTACTCGCGTGACGAGTGATAAAACGGGGGATCCACGCATTCGTCGTATTAATGGAAAGATAATAACCGGGATGGCGGAGGATCCGAAGCGATCGAAACGAATGGGGACGTTTGAGAGCGTCCTGTGCGGAAAATCGGTCGGCCGTATAATTCAGCGGTAGAGGTTGGTCGCGGGCAGACAGTGGAGTTAGCGCGCGTATGGCCGGCCGAGCTGCATCCGCCGCCAACTTTCCGCTATTATCGCTATTTGCCCGGCTGCCCCGCGCTATATATACGAGCAATAACTTTCCCGTTACCGCGCAGCTGCACGTGACGTACCAACCACTGTTTCCGCCCGTCCCCAAGGGAGATTCGTCCTCCTTTAATTACTCGATCCCGGTCAAATTCTTTTCAAGATCGATCGATCGACGAAAGACCGCGTCTCGCGCGGAAATTGCACCATTTCTCTCTTTTCTCTTTTCTTTCCTCTCTTTCTTCCTCGTTCTCGTCGTTCTATCTCGTCGAGGAAGATGGAGATGACCCCGAAGAAGGAGATCCGAAAATTAAGCCTTGATCGAAACTCGGAACGCAAATTGAAAAATCTTTCTCGGTTTCTCGACTTGAATTTCTTTCCCAACGTTACGAACGAACGTTGAAGGACGTTTCTTCTCTTCTCTCGAAGACTCGATACACTGACTCGTACACCGAATCCGAATTAAAGAGAAGCGGGGGGAAATTGCTCTTCTTTCCTGCGGAGCGAAGAGCAAAGTTGACTCGGTCGCCTCGAATCCCGACTCTTTGAAACGAGACGTATTCGAATATGTATTGGAGACGCACGCGGGTGTGGGTCTCTTTGCTCGTAGCACGCGATGCGTGAACCGGCAAGATGTCAGGTAACCAAACCGAGTTGAAAAGCGGAAATGTAACCGGAGAGTATTCAGACGTGTCCGATGTAAATCGTTAATTTAAGAGGGGAGAACTAGTTTGGCTTAAATATTGACTTTCCTTAGTTAACGCGAACCCGGCTCTCAGCAGTAGTAAGGTCGTGTGTGTATTCAGCCCTGCTTGGGCTCTGCGAGGAGACTCTCTGTGCAAAGAGAAGACGGGAGAGGGGAACGAGGGAAGGAGCGAGGGAGGACGGTGATGGATACGCGCATCCGAATATCCGTGTATCGAGAAATACAAAGGTGGTGGTGGTGGTAGAACTTTGATCGGTCATGTATTCTTTCTCGATTCGATTTCGAATTAACGAAGTAAATAGTGGTCGTCTCCTTTGTCCAAATTGCTTCGAATAAGAAGAATATGTGTGCAGAGGAAAGCGCGTATCGCGGGTCCAAGTACCTGGAAAAAGCAAGACGAAGAGAACAGTTGCGAGCATAAAATGCGTGGGTGCGTAAAGTAGGAGCATCGTAACGCCAGTTATTGTTAACCGGCGACCACGGCAAGGTCGTTTACGGTTACACGCAACAATGGAATCGCGTTCAGTTGGATACTCCATTGTCGAGCGAGTAGCACGGGGCCGGCTATTGTCGTACGAGAGATCGTATGCTTGGACAAATAGAATGTAAGATATTATCGTTTAATCTCGGCACGATTAAACGCTCCGTATTAGAACACTCCGTGAAATATTTATTTGCCTCCGTATTATTTGCCGTTGCTCGCCGATGATCGGAGAGTCGGCGGAGATCGGCTGACGAAGAACGACGAGAGAAGTTGAGATGGTTGGAAGTGGGTCGTTGTCGTCGAGTCGTTTCTCCGTTCTCGAATGAGCGAAAATACGCGAGATTACGAGGAAACCGCGCAACGACGGTCACGCGACAATCAATTTTCAACCGTTTCGAACGTCTCGACGACGATCTCGTTGCATTGGACGAAACGAATTTCGAAGAGAGAATTGTTCGATATGAAACAGAAACGAACAACACCGGGAGAGGAGATCCGATCCGAGATGAAGAAGAAACGAAAGGAAGAGCGTCTTTTCTCCGATCCGCCGCGTGTCGTAACGATCGCAGCGTAGCGGCGGATTTGTGGAACGTAATAACGCCGTAATACAGGCCGCCAGCTTATTCTAATCGTGGCGAACCGGGTCGAAATTAAAGTCCGGCGCGTAATTAACGCGTCGCGGCCACCTCCATATACGGATAATCGCCGTAAAATTACGACGGTTTTAGGCGCGAGGATCGGCCCTCTTTTCCTCGCCGAGTAAGCTGAATTCATTAACGGCGCTTCTCTCGCTTCTCCTATTTTCAATCATTTCCGCCGTGTCTTTTACTTCACCGCGCGCCATCTTGTTGTACGATTTTTGTCTTCCGAGAGCTGCAAAAGAAACGTTTCTCCCAATTCCTAGCTAGCAGAGAAGTATACTGCGAAAATATACACTCGTTTACTGGTCGAGCTTCTTTCTCTCGTCGAATTGCCACCCGAAATATTTCGTGCGTGATGAAATACCGAGAAAAACGTGAACCGCGTTGCAACGGAAGGAAGGAAAAGAGAAACAAATTCGCGATAAGCGTTTTATTTTTTTCGGGAACCAGAAAGTGTGGGGAATTTGGACGCGGATAGATAACCGCGAATCGAACGCGAAGGCGAGAAGAATCGAAACGCGCGTAAGTCACTCGGATGGAAAGCTCGGATAGACGAAACGAGGGAAGATAAAGCCAGCCGAAAGACATTTCCTACGCGTTTCTATAACCGACGGTGATCGGTGATCACCTCGTTGTAACGCTCAACGACCCAATTTCGTTAAACGCGATCTACGCGAGATCGCGTCGTCTCCGTTGCTGTTTAGACACTCGGGACGAACCTGCTGAAATTGCTCGAATCACGATTTTACGATGCTCGATCATCGTTTCGCGGATGCGATCTCCCGTGAAACGCTTACATTACCTTACATTACCTTACGTTAAATTCAGACGTTGCGGAGAAAATGGATATAACTTCGCGTTGCATCTACGAGGCGCTCGTTACCAGAGAGAGAGAGAGAGAGAAGAGAGTCCTCTCGAGCCTCGATAGGCATCCGGCGATGGACGGCGAAGTGGAAACAACAGCGGTCCGTGATAACCGATGAACGCACGAGGGTTTTTGTACAGGCTCGTTGCATCGCGCCGAAACCGATTAAAAACTACAAATGCCTCGCCGCTCGACGAGATATTCGCGCGTATCCATCCCCGCTGATCATAAATCTATCACGGATGAACGGACGTAATTCGAACCGGTCGAAAAATTCTGATTTTACCGCGGCGCCACCCTCCCCCTCTCTCTTTCCATATTTTATTTAACCATCTGTCTACGCGTGTACGCGGATTACGCCACGCGTTGTAACGACAACAAACCCTGTATCCTCCCCAAGCTTCCATCGCCATCCGCAAAAATACCCAGCGCTTGGGTCATTGCTACTCGCTGGAGCGCGTTCCCTTTCGCATCTTGAGCAAGAGAGGATAGCAGTACGCGATACCATTGTTATCGGGAAATAGGAGAGAGAGAGAGAGAGTTCCGGAGAAATGGTTGCCAAGAATGGTTGTTGCGAACAACTTGAACGACCGTGACGAAATCGCATCGTAAATATTACGCAAGCGCGTGTTTGCTTGGCAGAGGAGGCGCGTGAATTTTAGTGTCAGCGGCGTTATATTACCGGCAACAACAAAGCAAGCCAGCCGGCTGGCCAGAGACGTTGGTGGTGGTATATCTCGTGACCACAGAAGCGTGTACCTCTTTACCGTCGCTTTACATCGTGCCTTCCAACGCCTCCATCCCTTTTGTACCCGCTCACCCCTTGTGCCCTTCTCCTCTTACTCGCAGCGCCGCTTTAGCATAACAATGCGATGATACTGGCTCGGAATCGGAATCGGGTTTGACTGGAGGCGACCACCGTGCTGGTTGCGGCGGCCAACTCTGGAAACTTATTACCCGCCGCCACCGCGATGGCGTATCTTTGGGGGAGGGGAGGGATCAAGGAGATCGTACGCGAGCTTTTCACAAGGGAGGAGAGTTTTTGGAAGGATTTTGGAAAATTCTGTTGTTGCGAACGATACGGGATAAAAACGCGGTTCGTTCGAGCTCGATGGAAAAGAGGGAGAGAGAGAGAGAGAGCATCGAATCTGGCGTGGCGTGAAACAACGTTAAGCAATAACCAATAGGCCGTGTGCGCATCGTCGGTGCAAACGTGAAATGGCATCCCGCGCGTAAAAGCGGTTGGAAACGGTGGCGCGATTGGTCGGCGAATTACGCGAAAAACGCGTGGACGTTCACGATTGAGCGAATAACGCGGTTTCCAATTACCGGCTCGTCCACGACGCTGACGCGACGCGTAATCGCCTCGACGTACTCCGCGCGCAATCATCTTCCCTAATGACGACGTTCTTCCCCTTGTTCCCCTCGCCGAACGGCGGGCCAGGGCCACTCGTTTCCGGAGATGGGATTTGCCATCAGAAGAAGCCGGGTCGCGAAAATGCAAATTACTAACTCGGCACAGGATGAATAATAATCGAATGGAAGGAGGACTCTGGTCGTTAAGGTCTGTTCATTCGGGGGAGGAGAGGGAGTGGCTTCGTTGTACCGTGCGAATAACCGGCCTTACTTCCTTCCTTCCTTCCTTCCTTCCTTCCTCCGTTTTCGTCACGCGTTCTCGCTCTTTTCAATGCCGCCAAGCTCCGTCTTTTCGAGCCAGAGAGAAATTTTGAATTTCGATTCGACGGTCAAAATTCTATATCTCTTCTACGATCTACGATTTTATCGAACGTGTGGTTGACGTTCTCGCCGACTCTCTGGCCAGCTTCGGCGTTAGACGCGCCGTTCCGTTGTTCCCCGTTGTTGAACGAGAGACGATCCAGTTCGTCGTGGCGTGAAACAGCACGTTAAGCGATAACCGATCAGCCGTGCGATGGCATCGATGTGCGGACGTCAAATGTCAGCCTTCTCTCTTTCTCCCCCTCCTCCACCCTTGTAGGAATGCCATCCCCGTGCACGCATTAACCCTCCCCGGCCAACCAACCCGATGGAAATTACGCGAAAAATTTCCCTCCGTGTATCCAGCGTAAAAGCGTTCGATTCCCATTCCTCCGACCTCCCTTTGTTTTTCCATTCTGTCGGCTAATTATCGAATTATCGTCGATACGCGATTTCTCATCTCGCGAAAACGTTTTCGGCTACCTGACTAACGCCAATTTTCAACTTTATATATTACATTTTTCCTCCTTTTATTCATCAAAGTAAATCAGTAAAATTCGAATTCTCTCGCGAATTTCGTGTCTTCATCTTTAGGAAAAAAATATTTATCCCCGAATTTCGCATCGAGTTTTTCTGCCTCGCGAACCTTTGCCTTCTCATAACTCGATTCGTTCGAATCTTTTTTTTTTCCACGCGAGACACGAGATTTTTCCTTTTCTTTTTTTTTGGAGATAAAAATCGAAAGATCTAGGGGACGAGATAAATATGGAGGAAATTTCTTCATAACGACCGATGAAAAGAATGGACGATATTTGCGCGCATCGTCCTGCTTTTCGTCCTCTTTTTGCGCCATTTCCGTTATTCTTCCCACCGAATCCATCGGAATCCGGAATCGCGAGATTCCTCCGAGATTAAATCTGCGTAGAATCGTAGGAGAAGGACGAATCGAAACGAGATTTTGGGATTAAATTGCATTATCGTCTTCTCGAACGCGAATTTCGGCGGTTGGCGCAATTGAGCGTTTTTTCGAAGTGGAAAAAGAGAGGCGTAAATATTTAACGCGACGAACGATTCGTTTTACTCTGCTCGGGGCGCAGGATGCTCTTGATGAGCGGCGTGTTCTCCACCATCGGGACGCGTGGAAAACGCTCGCTTACCCGCCGAGTATGAAATTCGTGCGTCGACCGCAGCCACGATTCGATCCGGCCATTTCAGCCATTTTAAACATTTTAACCGTTTTCACTTTTTCCCTGTTTTCCGCTGCTTTCTCCGATGCAGCTACTTTCACGTTTCGCTCGTCGGAGATTTACGAGCGCGAAATATCGAGCATTACGAGCGAATAGAAGCGTGACAGGTGGGGGAAGAAAATTGAGGTACGCGTGTAGCAGCAAATGATTGAGCTTCTTTCCTCGTCCGTCTCGGCGTGTTGCGATGGCGATAGGTGACGGTAGTTATTTCATTAGGTACCGCAGCTTGTAAGTCGATGATTAGCGAACCGTAGCAACTGATTAACGTTCGATACGGCTTCCAGGATTATACTCGGTTAATCCCATTGTTAGAGGCCGTTCTATGCATCGACTTTTCTTACGGCGTGGTTATACCCGAGTTATAAATTAAATCTCGCATTAGATCTCGATTTCTCTGGCAAATTTATACCGGTAATTAAAATTATCCCATCGAGTACCGTTTACGAGACCCATGGATATCGATGTTTTTTCCGAGTTTTTTTTCTTTTCTTTTCTTTTCTTTTTTTATAAAAGATTGGAAAATTTAACGCTTGAGCGCTACTTTTCTTCGACGAGAGAGATTTCCTCGTAACGAGAAAATTATACACGAATTTAATTTCGTGAAACGAAAAGTTCGGTTCGATCGATTTTCAACCACCGATATTTGGACGAAAGTTGGACGAAAGTTGGAATTATCGTACGTTACATCGGCTGGTTATTTTGTACTCTCGAACAATCGTCGTCTTCTCCTTCTCCGTGCTTGTGTATGGATGCGATATGAATGGAAATCAATTTTAGCGAGCGAAAGGACACAAACGCGTACTTTTGCTCGCTCGCGTTTATACTTGATCTCGTCCGCGAAAAAAAAGCGCGATGATCGACGTTGAATAGATCCTAATTGGATCTTTAGAGATGTAGAAAAGTAACGCAGCGATGAATTTTTTCACGAGCGAAACGCGATGAAAATGTCGACAAAGTGCGTTTTCGTACGTTTTCGTACGTTTCGAGATACGTTTGTAATAACTTTGTAACCCGGAAACAGAGAGGACCAAATTTGTTGTCTTCTCGGTCGGTGATCAATTTTTAATTAAACGGAAAAATAGGAAAAAATAGAAAAAAAGGAAAAACACGAGCGAAACGCTGTTTCGCGCTGGGAATCAACCGTGGAACCAACCGTGGTGTCACGTTCGATTTTAAAATTGACGCAAAGCGAAGAGGCGGAATTCCATTTACGTGGGAAAAATTAGTATCTCGTCGCACCTCCTCTCCTCGCCCTCTTCGGCCCTCTCTTCGCTCTCTCGCAGCTTTCGAAACTATCGAGTTTCCACGTTTAACGAAATTCCGATAAACCGTGGCCGGGCCTCGAAAAAGAAGGGGCTCGACCGACCGGCCGATTGTCGAATATTGGCGGCTACGATTTTTCGTCCACGTTTTCGTTAATAAAGTTTTCGTTATCGAAAATGTTTTTGGTTTCTCTCCTAATTATCGAAGAAAAAAAGATTCTTGGATATTTCATACTGGAAGGGGAACTTTAAAATTTGTCGCGCGATTACGAGTGAAACACTTTGCATAACGCGGCCAGAAGAGAGAGAGGAGAAGAAACTTGGCGCAATCCTTCCTCCCAAGAGAAGAAAAAGGAACCACTCGAATCTCTTCTCCCATTGACCAATCGCACCCTCCCCTCGACTCGACTCGTCCTCTCCCCTCCCCTCCCCTCCCCACCTTCTTTAATAAAGTTTCACAGATTGCCGCGTCGATCGGCATTCATGCAAATATGCTGCCGGACCCGTTGAATTTCCAACGCGCCAACCCCCGCGATACTCGACCCGTGCCGCGCCCCTCCCCTTGTACGAATTTAAATAGGCGGTTTCCTCCGCATTCTTCTCCACGGCGTTTCGCCATTTTCATCTCGAATCTCTCGTCGAGCCCCATCACCTTTTACCCTTCCCTCTCTCGTTCCGTAGGTCGAAACGAATTCGAAACGTTAACGGAAGCCGATTCGAGGCTAACGAGCAGACGATCCAATTATAGAATTTTCATTCGGACACATTCGCTCGATGGCCAGCTTTTGTCCAACCCCCCCTCCACCGCCCCTGTTAAAACGAATCCCGCGCGCGCGTGTGTGCGCGGAAAGAGTGGGAGGGAGAGGAGAGGAGAGGAGAGAACTCGGTCGAGCAGCAGCCGAGGTATTAAACGCGGCACGGGATTTAGCTGGTCGATTTCCGCGCCCGGCTGCAAAGTGCCGCCGCGAAAAATTACACCGCGACAATTATAGGGACCCCGTTATCGGCGCTCGGCTCGTCCCCCTGCTCGAACAAGAAAATCGCTCGTGACATCTCGTTTTTTGTCTTTCTGTCTCGGTCACTCGACTTTGCTCTTTAATTTCTCCAAAAATCTTTACATCTTTTCTTATTTTAATCTCTCTCTCTCTCGTCTTTTCTCTTCGGTAATCAGTGACGAATTTACCACGTCGCAAACGAAGAGTGTCGTCTGTGAGATTAGATTATGGATAGATACGGGGACGGGTATTATTTCGTAAGATCGAGGATTCGTTACAATTTTCTCTAACGATGTAATTGTAACATCGATTCGTTGTTCTCGAATCATTCGTCGTATGAAACGCGAGCACGATGGAACCCGAAGTCGCAACGTCGCAGACTGCTTCTAATCTCATCAATTCTCAACGATATTTTCCGCGGAAGGTAAGGGGGGATATATGAAGCTCGCGGGATCAAGCGAGCGGCGTGTATTCAATTTGCATTTAAATATCCACCGACTCGGATGTGTTCTCGAACGAGGCGGATCACGCAGCCCGGCTGTGGACGCGAGCGTACCGCGGAAACACACGAGTGTCACGCGACGCTTCGAACACGAACCACGTGTTTCGGATGCAATCTCGATAAGTGGTAAAGGATTAACTCCTCCTCCCCTGCAAGGTAAAGGAAAAAATCGGAAATCGTTGGAAAAATTCGAAACGAAAGCAGAGAATCGCGAACGAACGGTAGGGGAAGATGCGGTGTTACTTGAAATTTGGATGAAACGAATCCACTTGCGAGATGCACCGCGAATGGGGAACGTGTCCTCTTTTCGAGGACGCTACCTCCTCTTGATGACCCCACTCTCGTTGCTAATTTCGAAAAGTGAGAAGTGAAATTTACCAACGGTAAATGGATTCTCGAGAAGACGAGCTTCTCGTCCCTCGATTCGAAAAGGGAACGACCAACGGATGGAATACCGTTGACGCGGTACGAATGATTCGTCGAATCGAATATACCGAGATAATCGCACGGTGATTAAATACTCGATTCGATTTGGCTCTTCGCTCGGTCAAAGGTGGTTGTCATTTTTATTATCGAACATTTATCAGGAATTTTTATTTCGAAAAACCGTCGCGTTAAACCGTGAATTGGAAAATGCACGGGATGGGGGTGGAGGGGGGTTGAATTTTTAATCCCACGGGGTCGCGTCAACCGTGCCGGCCGGCGTTTTATCCAAATCGGGACTCGCCATTTTGTTTCACGTTTTCCCCGATTAATTTGAATTTCGGCCAATTTATCTTTCGGTTGGAAACGGAACGCGGCAGCAACGCCCTGACAAATAATTCACGATCGACCGTGTGATTGCCTTTCGCGTAATCTCGCGCACGGTTTAAATATCGATTCCATTTTTATAGATTATCGCATTTGCCAACGTTTTATCTCGGATTATGCGCCACTCCCGATTTATACCGTCCGAGGAATAACGCGAATTGGGAAGATTTAATCGTCCATGTTAATCTTCCACTCGAACGTCGCGCGTTCTCGCTTTCCATCTCCACGATTTTCCAAGTACTCTCTCGGGCTCCCCTCCCTCCCCTGAATGTCGAATTCACGAAAAATTATCCACCCGATTATTACGTACATTCGATCGATCACTTCTTCGCCTCGATCGACCTCTTCCTCGCTTCGAGCGACGGATTATATAGTCGCGAAATATAACAACGTTGATTTATATTACGCGCAAATGTAAGAATTTGACGGTGGAGGGGCAGGGATGTGAAGGAAACGGGAAAGATATTCTCTAAATCTAATATTCTCTTCGATCAAATTCAAGTTTTTAGTCATCACTCGGAGAAAACCGATCGGTTAAGATCCGACGACGATCTCTCTCTCTCTCTCCCTCTCCCTCTCGCTCCATAACGAAAACAAACCAACGTAGCAAATTCAAGTTTGCTCGAGTTCAAATTCAAGTTTGTTCCCCGGATATCGGGAAGTCGAGGAAACGGACTCGACTGTGAAGGGAATTCTCGAGTTCGTACGGGTATCTCGACGATTACTCGCGAATCAGGCTCGAGAACCTAAGATTTCACGGTTTCGCGGCTTTGCCCCGCTCCGTGTAAACACGTCGACACGGTTGTCCGCTTTGAACGGGGACCGCGGCAGGACTCGAGCGAGCGTCGCGAATCCCTGTATCGAGCGAGGGGGGAAGGGTGAGCCGGTTAGTCGGCCGCGCGGCGGACCGTGAAATTATCCTTGCGAACCCCCTCTGCGCCCGCTACGACCGCATAGGATCTGCTCACCCTGCTCTCCTGCGCTTTTATCCCGTCGCAACGCTCCGACCGATACGCGCCGTACTTTCGCTACCAACTGTACCAACTATGATCGGCTAATTATCGTTTTCGTTTCCCCTTTACGATTTCGAAAATTTACCCCGGACGTTGTTACCGTTGTCCGCGAATAATAACAACGTAAGCGTTGTTTCGAATCGGTTTGATTTTTCTTTCTTTTGGAATTGGAATCGTAGGGAGAGTAGTTCTGTCGTTTTATTTCTTCTATTCGACGGATGATTCGAGTTATATACAGTCTTTCCGCGTGCAGAGCGTATCCCAGTTCTACCAATTACCAACATTACCACCACTAATGCGACCGAGTTATAACCGATAAAACGTCTACCAGGCAAGAACATCCGCGCTGCGAGTGTAAATATCGATTCGCGTACGTATCGTGACGTTTATTGGTAAACAAACGAGCTATATTTCCCTCAAAATTAATCAACGAATCCAACCGAATCTGCCCGATCTATCGAATCATCCGTTGCATCCGAGAAACGATACGAAACCTTTGTCGTACCCCCTCTCTCTCTCTCTCTCCCTCCGTCATCTGTTCGCTTCCCATTAAACGAACTTTCCGTCCAAATCGCGAAGCCATTAGAGCGATCCGTTGTTCGGATTCGATGGAGTTCGATCCACCGTGTGCGTATACGCGCGGATGGACGACCATTTTCGTGCCGTGTTTATTCGGACCCCCATCGGGGGACACGAAAAACCGTCAAGTCGCAAAGCTCTCGGATCCGATGCGGGTCTTAATCTTCGCGTACGAGGGAGAGGACAGCGAAGAATCGAGCAAATTAACACATATATATATCGTTTCGATCGCGTATATATCTCTAATCAAGAGGATAGCCATATAGACAACAACTCGATTAAGTCTCGCACAGATTTGGAAGGAACGAAAGAAGATTCTCTCTATCCGAGTAATTACGGCAAAGATGGTATCGATCCGCGATAATTGAACGCACGCAGGGGGTGCGATAGAATGATAAGCAACGACGGGTTATGAGAAAGACAACGAAACGATACGAGCAATTGGATCCGGCCAATTGAAACGATCGGTGAACGATGTTTCGAAATTTGATTATAAAGCGGAGAGCGGCGCGTTCCTAGCATCCATCATCGGCCTCGAAACGAGGCTCGTCGCGATAGCATCGCGCGAGGGTGGTAAGGTGGCGGAACAGGATTGGAGGGAATGAAAGGAACGAAAACTGGTGCGTGACGGTGGTTATTTCGATGGACGATATTTACCAATGGAAATGCGGGTAATTAAACGACACGCGATAAAAACCGAAAAGTAAAGCACATTTTATCTGGACTTATACGTTGTCGGATCTCGAGAAGGAGATGCCTGTTTCTCGTATCTCCCTTTCGATATTTTCATCCGTTTATCCGACTAAGTGATTTTCTCCCCTCCCCCTTCACTTTTTTCCATCGGTGAAAACAGCAAAATGCAAAAAAGAGAAACGAAGGGGAAAAGACGAGGAATCAACTCTCTAATCAATTAAATTTCCAACCGTTTGCTCGTTTCTCCTGTACACACATTTTTTCCCACATTTTGTAATTAAAATGACAGACAGACACGTACGCTCAATTAATCGCGATCGAAAAGTCCTCATCCATCTTCCTTCTTGTCTTCTTATCTTTTTCCCATTTCTTTTCCCCGGCCGCGATCTTGGCCATATTTGCGTTGTTCCAGTTAAATTTTCGTTCAACGATAACGAGATATTTTTTTCCATCCATCTATCCATCTATCTGTACATGTAACGGGTAAAATAGGTATATAATCGCGAAGGAAGGAGATAAAAACCGATTGCTTTGCCAAAAAATCGATATAATTTTTCGGTTAAAATATCGTATCGAAAGGTATAAATAAAAAGCAGCAGCAACGTTCAGAATTGGTTCAACTGGCGAATCAGTTGTATAAGTATTACATACGCGCACGGTAATTTAACCAGTGACGTTAATCTTAAAAAGCTAATTTATAATCCTCGTATCTTAATTCTTTACGATCGTACGATATCGTAATTTATCGGATAAATTGAAGGGAAACGCAAAATTTATTAATTTTTGTAACAACGTAGGAATATATAGGATATCCTATGGTATATATAATTGTTCTAAAAGGAACGCTTAAAATGCAAAAAATTTATAATAAAAATACGAGATACGAAGGAGATATGGTATCGGTGCGCGGTAAATTTGAAACGAATAATACGAATTTTATCGAATTTATACGCCTGATTTATATATAAGTAGAGTAGGCAAGAGGAATAAATTTATATTTCCATTCTCGAAAGAATACGGATAAATTTTTCATTCCATTCCTCTCACTCGCATTAAAGTACATTACCGTTCCCTTCCTACATTTTAATAAATTAAAATGTTTTTCAATAAAACCATACGTAAATGCGCCTCGTTTCCTCCTTGAAAATATATGAAACCAGTTCCAGACTGTACATATATATATATATATCGATTTGGAATCGATTGTGCGATACAATACCCGGATTAATTACCAACGATCGGACGTTGTTCGAAAAAATCGATTCGTTTCATCGTCATTAACGAGGCTAAGAGACAGAGCGGTAGAGAGACGAAAAAGATAGGCGCGATGGGAGCGCGGTTAAATAGGAAGTGGCGTAGGGAAAAAGAAGGGGGGAGGAAGGCGGGCTCGCTATTACGCTACATTGTGCTCGCCGGATACGAGCGATTCGCCCGCGCACGATTGCGTCGTGGTGTGCTGGTTGCACGCGCGTAACCGGTGGCTACGCGCGCGCGTCCATTAATCTGAGAACAGTTCATTGGAAAATGATCGCGCCGCGCCGTTTATACGCCACCGTCGTATTATACCGGTGGCTGCGATTAATCGCGGCTCACCGCTCTCCCTCGCGGGGACGAGGGAGCGAAATAAGAGCGTGCTGGTGTTGTTGTGACCTTTGCGTGGAAAATTTCCGGAAAAATTGCTCCATCCAATCGATACAAAGCGTCCACATCGATTCAACGCGTTTTCAACATCTCTCGCCCGTTGATTTAACCTTGAATATCTCGAGAAACAGGGTTAAGATTAAGGGAAGAGAAGGAGAGATAATGGGTGGAAATTAAACGTTCTCCTATTTTTTTTTCTTTCTTTTTTAACGGAAGAAGAGACAAAACGCGAAGCGTAATCGAGGCGATGTTGGACCGCGCTAATTATATGCGAGCCAGTCCGACAAACGCGCAGTCACAGTTATCGGCAAAGCTATTGTTTAACGCGCAATTTCAGCCCGGCTACACGGTGATTTATCACGCGGGAATAAATTACTCGGCACCGAAGGCCTCGAATCGGCCGTCACACGCGCCTCGCGCGTTTCGTTCCTCGCCTAGCCTCTCTTGAATCATCGATCGGTCCCGCTGCTTTATCGTCCGTGCCCACCTGTCGATGGAAAATCGATGTCCCTTGAATAATTTCATAACCTTTTCACGCTTCCGCGCGTTTATAATGGCCGAAATAACGTATCACGATGCGAGCCTCGTGACGCGGCGATGAAAGTCGGAAACGAAAATTTCCAAATTATCCTCTCCCCCCCCAAGAAAACTTGGATCGGAGTTTCGGGATCCATCCAGGCGGTGTTGTCGGGGACGACAAATTTCCAATTTCAAAATACCACCTGCGATAGAGAATTTTGATTACGTTCACGCCTCTCAATTTTGTCCTCCATTCGCGGGGATGGATCTGTTTCAGGGAGAAATGTATGTTCAAATATTATATATTTACATATCGGAGAAACGTGTTCCGCGAACGCGAATTTTAAATTATTTCGCGCGATATGACCAACGTGTCTGAACAAGGAAAAAAATAAACGAGTATCAATGAGCGTCGATAACGAGCGTTCATTAACTTGCCCCATTTGAATATTTCCAAACGGATGCAAGTGGAGAAGAGACGGACTCTGCGTGGTAAAAGCCACGTCTGAAAAAAAAAAAGAACACGCCGATAAGCAAACCTGTTTACCTGTGCACGGAACGATAGAATTTTCGCGTCGAGCTTTTCGATTCTTCTCCAATAAACGATATCGTCGTGTACGCGCCTATATTATTCCTCTGTCGCGATACCTTGGACTTTGTTCGCCTTTCATCCCTACGGATCCGCGAAACGACGAGAGTCGGAGAAGAAGCCATTGTCGCGTCCGTTGTATCGAAACCCTTATCACGGCGGTCAGAGGGCAAGGAACTGTCGAGAAAGACCGTTTCCTCCTTTCGATCGACTAAGTACGGACAACGAGAACGACGAGTATAGTTGGCGAGGAAACGAGAAATGTCGCGGAAAGATCGAATCGATTGGACAGGCTTCTTGGAGAAGAGGAAGAGGTGCGATAGAAAAATTACGTGGCGCGAAATTCAGATGATGGTAAACACGTTACGCGAAGAAAGATTCGATCGAATCGTTTTCCAGCGTCGATTCGGATATAGTCGTGACGGTATGTCATCGTCGGTTCGTGCTCGTGGGGGAGGAGTAGCTAGCGTGACTCGAAGCTACTAATTCACCAAGGACACCCTCGTGGTGAGTCACTCCGTTATTTATTTCGCGTTATTCCTTTCCGGTCACCAGTCGGATCGTAATCCGAATCTTGTGGCCGTTAAGTACGACGAAAGATCTTTGTTAATTTTCTCTCTCGTCGATTTCTTTTTATTCTATACTACACTCGCGAGTATCGCTCTCTCGAATCGTCCCCCTAAAATCTTTACGGAATACCGCTCGTCGACAGAAAGACGAGAAATTGAAATTCGTGTCGAACTATCCGGTTCATCTTTCGTTGTTAATATTGTACAAATATTAATAGATGTACAACATGTGCAGCGTAGATGCAGCGGAGAAGAGCAAAACAACGATGAGATGTTCTCCACCGATCGATCGATCCCCCCCCGTATTTCGCGCTGCATGCACGAGACGAGGAAACACGAGTTACGCTAATACCGAACGTAATACGGGACGTGAGAGATAGACGTGCGCGTATATGTACACGGGATGCGTGCACACACGGCGGTCAGGCGTGTGCACGTGTACAGGGAGCAGAACGAATTTCAGAGACAGGTTGATGGATGATACCTTTGTGTGTCTTGGTCGCGCGTCATTGTAGGAAGATGGCGCTTTTCCGACCGCTCGTGCGCACCAGAAACGCGTTTCCCTCCGCGCCAGAAAGAAATTGGACCGTGTTCGACAAATATTTTCCGACCAAAGTGCTTCCCCTTTCTTTCGAAATAAAAATATCGTTGCAACGTTACAGCGAGCGCGCACGCGCGCTAAAAACTCCTCCCGAAGAAGAGAGGAACGAAGGGACGAAACAGGAGAGACCGTGTCTCTTATTTCTCGCGTCCAATTTCGTCGGAACGTGAGGATGCGGGACGATGACGAAGCTTCCACCGAAACGGAATTAACGATTCTCGATCGAAAATCACGAGGAACGTTGTGGTCGTGTCATATCTGGTTTTCAAACGAAAATTACCCGTTCCGTTCTATTTCCTTTAACGCTCGATAGAGGGAATTCTGACACACGCGCGCGCCGATTGACGCGGCAACACCTGCGGAATACTCATGATTCTTGCATCCCGTCGATATTGACCTTGCTTAATGCGTCGCGTTACACTCTCGCTCGGAATTTGAAATTGTAATATACGGAAGCCTTACATCGCGAAATATCGTCGTATATCGTCCGCTGGGGGTAAATGATATTCATACCGACCGCATAAATGAATACGTTGCCGCGATGGATTTGACGCGCGATAATTCTCCCAATCGTGAAAACGTTGCGTCGAGTTCGTTCCTCCCTTCCTCTCTCTCTCTCTCTCTCTCTGTCGGACGTAGTATCGCTCTGTAGTACGGGGAGGGACGAAATGGAAAAATATGGAGAGGAGGATCGCTAATGTCTCGAATTCCGGTTGAGTAATTCTCGCAAATTATCAGACGGAATAGTAATCGGACGGATGCGTCGATTGGATAACGATTAGCCCCCTTTATCAAGCGAGACACGTACGAATCACGGGAGATCCGATCCCATGGCAAATACGGTAATCGAGCCAACATCGATTTCGTTGCGATTTACCGTTGTAAAATTTAGAAATTTGACGAGAAATGTACGCGTCGCGAGATTCCTTCGACGAGTTTCTTTAGCACTCGGGGGAAAAAATGCGCTATTTAATTACGCGTCTTTGCCTTTGCCTCGTCTCTCGATCAGAGAGTTGTAACGGGACGAGTGATTTTTAGTTGTTCGTTTCACGAGGATAGAGTAAAGGAGAGGAGGATTTTAGAATAAACGGGTATGGGTACGATCCATTAGTCGAACAAACAGTTTATATAATAAAACCCGATACAATGATAGAAGCTACTTCGTACACCGATTTCCATCGATACCAACTATGATTTCTCCCGTTAAAATAATAGAAATTCGTATTCGATTCGATGGGATAGGAATTCGAATTAAACGAACCTCTCGAATCGAATGAATACGCTGTTCGAATCCGAGGTTGAGGTTCAGGAAGAAGGATAAAAGAAAAAAGAAAGGAAAACACGATGCATCGTTTAAAGAAAAGCGAAGCCGCCAGCGTAAAAGGGGAAGAAGCGAAACGCAGTCGTTGGAAATCGTCGGGAACGTGATTTTCCAATCGCGGAAGGACAGGATAGGGGACGGAACGAGATCGAAGCGACGAGGCACGTAGAAGGAAACGAAGCCGGGCCGAAGAAATAGCGGGCGTCTTTTTTACTTTCTCCCGCGGGACGGGCGGATGGAGGGGGAGGGGGAGGATAAAAGGCAAAGCTACGGAAAGCCGGGCTTTATTGGCTACGAGGGCAAGATCTCCTGGCGGTGCTCCGCGGCGGATAGGAGATTGTTTAGATCCTCCCTGGCCCGGTATCGCGAGAGAAGGCTGCTTGCGGGGGGCCTATCTAGGATCGTATATACGCTCTCCCCACGGATTATGGTCGTGAAACGTTTCACGTCGTCCATTTTCGTGGCTCGTAACGCGACGCTTATTGTAAACTTGCGCGGGATCGTAGCAAAGTCCTCCGACGCCGTTTTGTCGTACTTAGGGGGATCCTTCCCGAAACGATCTGTCCCGAGATTCCGCGTTTTATCTCCTTTTATGCGCTCGCTCCGCCCGATATTAGACGCTGCCCGATTTCCCGCTTGCCCGCGTGTCCCCCCCTACGCGTGCATGAAATATAACCATGGCGTGACGCGCCAACGGTTATATTTTCATACCGTGCAAAAATCCTCTCCGCCGATGTATCGTATTTCTTTTCTCTCCCACGATTCGGAAATCGCGAGGCGTAGATGGAGATTCTCGTTGCTCGTCGCGGAATGGAAAGATAGCCGGAAATGGATAAGAAGTTCGTTTCCAAGATCACCGTATCTCCCCATCGACGCGAGCGTCGTACTAACTTTAACCGTCGTCCATCGTCGCGGATCCTCCTGGGAGATTCTTCTTTCTTCGAAGAAGAGAGATTCGAGGAGAGAAAAATTCTCTATCCGTGTACACGCGATAGATGCGTACAACTAACCGTCTTTTTTACCTTGCCTTACCTTATCTTACCTTTGCTCGAGGATAGGCAAGGGAAGAAGAATCGGTCGATATCGAGACGTGGAAGGAAGAAGTATTCCGTTTGTCCGCTGGTGGGAGGAGTCCTCGACGCGTAAAGTTTAACCGGGAGAATCGTTGTTATCTAAGCTGGCGCGCAGGAGTGCAAGGGGGGGAGGGGCAAGTATGCGTAAAGAAAGCGGTGGGTAACACGTTAAAGGAGAGACGGGGAAGGCGGGATAGGATAGGATAGGATTTTGCGGCGGGGCATTAAAAGTTGCCAAGTGCAAAGTTTCTTGCGGGATGATCCCCGCAACGGAGGGGGGCGCACAGTAGCACTCTTAATCCCGTTACCTGCAGCCAATTTTTCTCCTATTCTCCTTCCACGATCCTCCTCTCTCCGATCCCGACCGACGACTCACGCCGTAATTGTCATAAATTACCGTTTAATCTTCTCCCCCACGCGAAAAAATAACGCGCGACACCGTAACGTGCGCGTGAGAACGTGAATTTCTTCGCTCCCTTCTCAACCCGTTCGTTCGTTTCGAGCAAAGCGGTTTATATATAATCCCAACACGACGAGTTTCGTCGATATCGATCTCGGCCACGCCACACTTTTCGCGTTCAGATCGATTTTCATTCAAAGATAATAGCATCCGTACATCCATACGCGAAGTAAGGGAGAGAGATACTTTGCCGAATGAAACTTTTTCTCTGCTGCTACGACGCAAACGCTGGCAGAGGAAAGGGAAGAAGGGGGAGGAGAACATGTTCGAAGATATATCTTCCGATCTTCGTTTTCGCCGGAGAATTTTTACCTATCGTTTTTGCGTTATATGCGAAGAGACTTTAGACGCGTTATTAAAGATTCCGCTAGGAAATTGGAGGAGTTTGGGTAAATTCGATAGAGCGTAATCGTGTCTCGCGGTTTCAATGATCCCAGAACCCAACGACCAGTCACGTTTCGCATCGACGAATGTACGAGCGCGCCAGCCAACACAAATAACAATGGATCAACGCTTCGATGATATCGAAATAAACATTTAGCATTTCGCTCGTTCGTTGCTCGTTCTAAGGGTCTCGATTTATCGATCCACGAACGATGGCGATGAAATTCGATTCAATTCTCAACGGGTAACGACGACGAAGGTGTTGAGGAATTCGCGCGAATCCTCTCGAATTTTTGCGTTGCGGATCGATGAAAACCGCCTCGAAGAGAAACTGTATCGAGAAGAAATTTATTTTTAACCGGATTAACTAACCGATGCGTCGATAATCAACGAACGTATCCCGTGATAGCCGCAATTTGCTCTGATACGCGTCTAATACGCGTTGCGTGAAATAATATATCGATCGTCGTGTTGGCCATTTATAATATGATCTTGATTAATTCGTAATATCAATTTCGATGATGCAATACTTCCATTTCGATCGATTGGAAACGCGTGATATCCGGTCGGAGAACGAACGGGGATAAAAAAAATGCATCGATGGGGCTAACGGGAAAAGACGCGACTTCGTATTAATCCTTTCGCGCGAACGGTTACCATCTTAAAGTCAAATTGCCGCTTTATTGATGCGAGCAAAGGACAAAAAAAAAGGTATCTTTACCTTCTTTCAAAGACATCATTATCAACGTTCTTCCCGAACGACGTGTAATAAAACGACGACGAAATATAAGAATCGCGGAATTCGTTAAATTTTCTCGAACCATTTCTCTTTACGATCCCGTATAAATACGAAAGAAAGGAAACTGTGGTCGTTGGTGTGTACGTACGAACGGAGTAGGTGCACAGGTGTGGCGAACGAGTTCGGAACGAGTATCTCGAAACCAAATTCACCCTCGTAAAGGATTCGGCCCCGGATCTCTCGCTTTCACATCGTATATTTTTTCGCTACGCAACTTTCGTTTGCCACTTACTTTTCCGCTCCCCGTTCGAAAATCCTCGCCTCCCATGCCGCCGTTGATATCTTTACATTCGTATAATACTAGGCGGATTAAAAATTAGGTGCGATTTCACGTGAGTAAATATAACGACGAGGCTCCGATCTATCGACGAATTTTATACACGGGTTCTCGCCGTCTCGTTCGCAGTTACGCTTATCCCGGCATAAAGAAGGTGCATAAAGAGGAGGAACGTTATAGAGGGTCGGTAAAAAAGGATGGTTGGAATCGAACGAAAGGTTTTCTCGTTCGATATGTAGGATATACTGGGCGAGAAAGCCCGTCCTCTCTCGATTACGAGTCGTTCGGAAAAGTTCTTTACGACGGTGATCGCGCGAACGACTCGCGGCGAAACGAACGACCGACCGATCGTCATCCTGTCGGAGAAAATGGCCGACGGGTGTCGAGGGTCTCGGCCAAGGAATTTTATAGTCGCGATCGAATCGTTCCACCTCGTGCCGCCTCGTTCTTTTCGGGGAAATCTTAAGTTCCATCGCGACGTTTCCATCGGAGGATCGGGCGACGGATTTCTCGGCGAGAGGCCGAGAGGCCGGGAGGCCGCGGTCGGACAGGGGGAAGATAGATCGGGGAAATAAGAGAGAGGCCGTGAGGCCGATCAGCGCGATGTAATTTAAAAAGTTGCCTTGTCCCCGTGAAATTGATAAATCGCGCGAACGTCTTCCTTTCTCGCTCCCTCTCCTCCTCCTCCTCCACTTTCCTCCCTCTCCTCCGCATTCCGGACTTTTTTCCCTTCTCGCGCAAGCGCAATCACCGATAATCTGCTTCCACGGGCGATAAATTAAAAAGTTCATCGGCCCTGCCTCGTAGCAACGCCTCGTTCGCCACTATTTCGTCGTCGTGGTGTTTGTAAAAAGTTTACAGAAGTTTCGAGAAAACTTTACGGAGAGATTGGATATCGATCGGATCGACTCTTGTTTCCGATTTGCGCATCGAAACGAACGAAGATACCGCGCGAAAGGTGCTGCGTCTCCGTAACTCGCATTAACAGCCGATATCGCGTCCGTGAAGAAGATGGCGGACGAGTTGGAGTTTCTTACCAGCCACGAGTAAAACGTAAAATCGTCGCGAACGAAAGGGACGCGTCTATTCGTCGGCGTATTTTTGGATTGGAGGGGGGGAGCGAATAAATTGGCGCGATCGCGTATCCGGTGCGGCGGATATCGGCCGTATTTCATCTCGGGTATCTACCTTCCTAATGCACGGTGGTATAGCGCGTTCCATCGGATAAAGGAACCGCGAAAACGTTTCCTCCTGGGTATTAGCGTCATCCCTTTGCCGAAGATTGATGAACCTATCCTGACAGGATCCTTCCTCCTCCTCGTGCCGTTCCTACCTACGAACATCCTACCCCTCTAACCGAACTGCATAAAAAAAAATATCACCCCATCCTGTCCCATACCACATCCCGTGAATGGTTATAGATCGCGTCGATATTTATCACGAGGCTGGTTAAGAGATCCAACCTTCCAATCTCCCGTTCTACTTTTTTTCTCCACCGATCGACCCGATCTCGAGAGGGATGGAAGAGAGAGAGAGAGAGGTGTAAAGAAAAGGTCGACGTTGAAAAGCGAAAGTCCACCAACGAAAAATAACTCTGGAGAGTTTCGTTTCGAAAGTTTGGTAATTTCGTCGAGAGAGACGAATTTTCGGCAAACATCATCCCCTCTTTCGCGCGAATTTTCACTCCCGCGACGGTGACGACTTTATGAAAAATTTGAATTTACGAAAGCGTCGACGAGCTGCGCGACGAAAATTTATAATTGTTTGATCAAGAGAGCGGGGTGGTGCCACCACGAACGTTCGTTACGTCGTTTTCCCGTCCACGTTTCCACATGGCGGCGCGTTGCCTTACGTTTCGTCGAAAGAACGAACGGTGTATTATCGAGATCGGAATTTATATATGCCCGTACCGTCTCGTTCTCGATCGTTTCTATAAATATATCAAGATTTCCGCGAGTTCGGCCACGTATTTATGACGCGAACGTAGCCAGGATTCGAAACGGATATTTTCCTCCGTTCCGTTCCGTTTCAAACGGAATAAATGGAAGAAAGTAGATTGGTCTTCGGTGATCGAGGGATTCGCTAAATTTTTCGATTCTCTTCTTCTCTCCGCTTGAAATATCAGGCGGAAAGATACGAGATTCATCTAACCGCGAATATCGAGTCAAAATCGCGCAGGCGAAGGATTTGCAACGCGAAACGATACGTTTGTTGGAAAAGTAGGAAATTTGCGTTGGGGAGGGGAGTTTTCCTCGAAGATGTACGAGACGACAATTCGACGGGAAAGATTTGATCGAATCCGCGCGTCTTGCGTGAAAAGGGAATTTAATTGTCGTCGAGTGCGACGGCCGGGTATCGATGAGCCAATCGGTCGAACGGTCCGATAACAGAAGGTTCGTTCGTACGTATCGAATGGTGTACGTAAACCGTGCCGAGCAATCGGAAGGCAAATGGGTTCCCTTGGAAACTTAACGCGTGTGTTCGCGTTCGCGACGAAACCCGAATCAAGGATTTAACCCTTTCGATTCCTCGCGCCCAATTTCTCCGAATCTGGACGAGCTCCGTTTGCCCCCGCAACGAGGGAGGGAGGGAGGGAGGGGTTCGTTTAACCTCGATTCGTCTATCGAGCCATCGCATCTCGAAGAACAAAGAAATATCTCTCTCTCCTCTCTCAGAGGAATGGAAAATCGGGTCAAAGCGTTGTTCCGTGCGGAAAGATGATTTCTTTTTCTTCTTCGCCAAGCGGCCCCTGTCCTGTCCTGTCCTGTCTTCTCTGGTATAATACTTTTTTCTCTAATAATAATTTTCTGTAAAACGAGAAAACGAGTGCGTGGGAAGAAAAAAAGGAAAGGATTCTTTTCGGATCGAAAACGGGTGCACGGATGGGCTAATCGGAGGGGCGATAGGACGGAAGCGGCGGTTATCGACGGGAAGGCCACCGAGTCGATCGAGCGAATCGGTTTAACCACGATAGAAACGCAAAGTGGTGGTTGCCGAGTGAAACGAGGTTGGTCCCGAAGGATGGAGGAGGGAAGGGCAGACGGGCTAGGAATTTATCATTTCGTAGCTAAAGTGGCGTAGTGGCGACAAGGCTGAAATTGCAGTATTTGGGAGTTAGAGCGGAGAGGGACGAGTGGAGGAGAGGTGGAGTGGAATGGAGTGGAGTGGAGTGGAGTGGAGTGGAGTGGAGTGGAGTGGAGTGGAGCGGCGGAGCGAAGCGGCGGAGCGGAGTGAAGCGGTGATCGGTGAGTCGCGAGACAGCGACGGAAACGCGGCGGGGGGAACGGAGGAGGAGGAGGAGATAAGGGGTGGAAGGATGCGCCTCTGCGAAGATCGCAGTGACTACTGTGTCGTCCTGTGTCGTCTCGTGCGCGGCAAAGCGGACAGAAAGAGAGGAAGAGCGGGGTTAGAGATGGTCGCGGAGCGGAACAGTCGGAATTCCGTCGACGAGAGGAGGACAGCGAGGGAACGAGCTGCGATCCTCGGCGACCATCCCCCCCTCCTTCCCCTCCTCGCCTCCCCCTCCGTCCCTAGTAGCCACTCGTGTCTACTTCGCATCTGCTTTCGATCACTTCTCTCTTCATCGCTCTTTCGACGTCGCTCGCGCTGACAATAGTAGTCGGCCGGAACACGGAGCACGCCGGCCGGCCGGCCGGCCGACCGACCGGTCTGCCTAAATCTCTGCCTACACCACTACCGCACTGCGACAATAGTCGATAGCTCGATCGGACCCCTCCCCCTCCTATTCCTCTTCTCTCTCCCCCTCTGTTATCCCTCTGTTACCCCTCTGTGCATCGTTGGAACGAAATCGTTGCCCCTTGCGATCAACCACCGCGAGAAGCCATTAGGAGAGGAGAGAGGGGTGGTTCGCCCCTGTAGATTGCGGCATACATCGACCAGCGAAATTTAGTTGCCCGACATCCACCATAATTTTCCGATACATCCGAGGAGATATATATATATATATATACATATATATATATATATACATATATATATATATACATATCGTTGAGCGAACGATGAATCGTTGCGGTTGCAACGACGGTTATCTATGGGACTGCTGGTGCTGGGTTCTCCTTTTCATACGTTTCCTTCCATACGTTCGTCGATCGTTTATTCGTTCGTTACGCGCGCCTCCCCTCCTCTTCTCTCCTCTTCTCTCGACAGATTTTCGCTCGATGGACTGTTGCTCGATCGACGCGAGTCGATCCTTCTTCTTCGTCTTGGAAAACTTGGGACGCGAAGTTGAGTACGGAGAGGAGTACGTTACGTGTAGTGGGATATCGAATCTGTTACCGGATCAAAGATATCCACGCACGAAGAACCTTCCAATTACGAGAAGACGTGGAAGAAGACTGGGGAGAAGAGGAGGCTTCTTTTCATGCAGCAGCCTTGGAGGAAAAGAGGAAGGGAGGAGGGATGGACCGGCCGAAACGTTGCCATAGATATGGAAAAGGAGAGAGGAGAGGAGGAGGAGGAAGAAGGAAAGGAAGAGGAGAAAAATGCGAAGGAAGAAGAAATGGAAAGACGGACCGAAAGAAAGAGAGAGGGTGAGAGTGGTCGAAGCGGGGAGGGCGTCAATAACGCTCGCTTCACAAAGGGTCGCGATGGGAGGATAAATCGTGGAAGAGGCGCGACGCCGCAGCCTTTGTCGAAGCAACCACCTCGAGGCAGTGTTCCTCCAGCCACGCCCCGGAAACCTTTGCCTGCCTCGTGTCAATGGAGACGAGGCTTTATTAGGATCGACGGTAATTTGTCGACGGGGAAGTTTGCTGATGAGGATTCCGACTACGAGCTGCAACCTCGACGACTACGACGACGACGACGACGACGACGACGACGACGACGACGACGACGACGGCGACGACGATGACTCGATCGTCGTCGTCTCGATGGAAGCGGATCTTCCCGTGTGGAGTAGGATGCGGAGAGACAACCGTCGCGGATTCGAATGTACCACTGATTGGACAATTTCGGCTCCTCGATACAATTTCTCTTCGCTCGTCGCTTAATTTCTCCCCTTGATTCCTCGCTCTGCCTCCTCCCTTCGTCTGTTTCCCTTTCCCATCATCTCCCTCCTTTTTTTCGAAAAAAAATGAACGCGAACGTCGATACGATGAATAACGCGATCGACGAACGATGAGAGAAAACTACGCTATCGATTTTGCGCGTATTTTCGAGCGCGTACTTTCAAAATCGCGAGGAGAATAGATCGGCCGTCGATCGAACGGGAAACGAATGGGGTGGGAATTTGGTTGGGGCGGGGGAAAATGCGGAAATTGGGCGAGCGTTCGACGCGACGAAAGCGGTAGTAGTGGTGCCGCGCGCTCCAGTCGAAACTCGAGACAAACTCTGATTGCCGCGTGCAACCCGCGTGCACGAGCTCCTCCGAGTCTAGTCGGATTTGCTCGTGTTCGTCTCGTCCCGTCCCGTCCCGTCCCGTCTCTGCGGTGAATTCGTCTTCTCGCGAGGAAATCCTTGAACGAACAGGCGTGACACGAGCAGGCAGCAGCCACAACGTTTGTCTATTCGTCGCATTTGCACGCATATCCTCGTGTTTTGTCGTCGGTTGTTAAGTAAATTTTGAACACGTTGCGAATACGTGGGCCGTTGTAGTCGAATCAATGTTTCCCCTCGTTTCTAATGACCCTATTTACACGCGGTCCTTTCGATCGATTCGCGGGACAATCGGGGGGAGAAAAGATATCTCGAAACGTCTCGATGCGTCTCGATCAAATCAAATCGTCGGTGAACGATTCTCCGTTAATTTCTTCTCACCCACTAGCCTAGTTCCCTTCTCTCGCGTTCGATTCTCTCTCTCTCTCATACTCTCTCTCTCTTTCTCTCACCATTATTATCGTATCGTCACTCTTCGTGATAGTAAAGCGAGAAGTACACGAGAAGTGGCCGTGTCCCGAAGCTTCCGACGACGGTCTCCATTAGAAACGGTTTACTTAGGTCCTTTCAGGATCGATCGCCTGTCTCTATTCGCGAGCCTTTTGCCCCATCATTCTTCCACCACCGAAATCGGATCGTCTCGCGCACGTCTTCCTTCTTCCTCGACGATTCTTTCGCGAATCCGTAGACGCTTTCGCGGATTAAATCGACGTTCCTGCGTCGGCTCGTAATCGTTCGAAAGATTCGAGAGTGTCAGAGTGTAGAAGGCGACGAAAAATAGGTCGATGATCGAAGGAAAGGAGGAGGAGGAGGAGAAAAATAAAATAAAGGATCGTCGTATTGTCTGGCGAGTCAAAAAGTACGAAGGACGCGATGGTGGAAGGTGTTGGATGATGATCGTCCCGGAAACGATCCTCGTTACGCAAACAAATTTCCCATTCGCGCAGCTGCACGTTTTCCCTCGGCTCCTCGTCCATTCGACGAACGAACGAACGAGCGAGCAAGGTTCACATCCTCTCCCCAGTTTGTTCGTATCGGTTTTGCCGAGTCGCCCGCCCATCTCGTTTGTATTCGTCGCTGCAACGAGGACTTTTTGAACGTCTCACCGTCGATTTATGTCTGATTTATGCGCCGCCACGCTCTCTCTCTCCCCCCACCCTCCTCTCCTCCCTCCTCCCAACTCCTCGCGCAAAACGACGCCGCAACCGACGACTCGTGCCCTTCTCCATCTATCTCTCCCTCCATCTCGTTCGCCATTCCCTCGCCACGTCGGAAAATCACGACACAATTAACGTTCTGTTTCGCGTCCGCTTCCGGCCGACGAGCATTCCTCCCGTCCCGTGTTTTTCCTCCTTTCCATCCCTTAACCGTTAAACGAACGTTGAAAATTAAAACTCTTGCCCGACTCCCAACCTTTTTCACCTTCTTTTCTCGCGATTCTCGAAACGCCTCCTCCTCCTTCTCCTTCTTCTTCTCCTTCTTCTTTTTCTTTCTTTCCTTCTTGTTCTTGTTCTTGTTCTTCTTCTTCTCCTTCTCTTTCTCCTTCTTCTCCTCCTCCTTCTTTTTCTTATTCTTTTTCTCCTCCTTCCTCTTCTCCTCCTTCTTCTTCTCCTTCTTTTTCTCCTTCTTTTTCTTTGTTTCCTTCTTGTTCTTGTTCTTGTTCTTCTTCTCCTTCTCTTTCTCCTTCTTCTCCTCCTTTTTCTTATTCTTTTTTCTCCTCCTTCTTCTCCTCTTCCTTCTCCTTCTTCTCCTTCTTCTTCTCCTTCTCCTTCTTCTCCTTCTTCTTCTCTTTCTTCTTCTTCTTCTTCTTCTTCTCTTTCTTTTTCTTTTCCTTCTTCTCTTTCTTCTTCTTCTCCTTCTTCTTTTTCTCTTTCTTCTCTTTCTTCTTCTTCTCCTTCTTCTTTTTCTCTTTCTTCTTTTTCTTCTTCTCCTTCTTTTTCTCCTCCTTCTTTTTCTCCTTCTCCTTCTTCTTCTTCTTTGTCTTCGTCTTCGTCTTCTTTTTCTCTTTTCCCTCCCTTCCCTCGTCTAAGTAAAATTAAGCGATGCACGGCAACGGACGAATTAGCATTTTCCTCGTAAATTCTGGTTAAGGCGCGACTAATTACGAGTACTCTTCGCGGGCGAGGCCACTTTGCGAGATAACTGCCTTCCCGGACCTCCTCCTGCTTTCGCGTCGAACGAACCCACGTTGCACTTCTCCTTCAACCGATTTCGCTTCCCGATTTCGTTTTTCGTTTTCTATATTAACTAATTTTCTCGTGTATATTGTATCTATATATGTATATATTATAGAACATTAATCGGTAATTGGAACTTTGGTTAATCGTCGGTTGTTCGTCGGAATATCGCGACGGGATGCATTTCGTAAGAGAAGCGTCTTTGCTCGTTTAAGGTATCGTTTGTACAAAACATTTACGATATTCCGCGGGAGAATGGGAGACTTTCATCGCTGTTCTTACGACGTTCGAACGAAATGACCTATAACGTTTTATGCAACAGAGATGGTATTATCATATTAAACGTCCCTATAAAAAGGATATACAACGATACTTTATCGTCCTGCTATTCTCATTTCTCTAATGAAAATCCATTGGAAAACGAGGTATTCATTCCGGTTATTCCCGGAGAGAAGAGGAACGATAACCAAGACCATCCGTTCCATTCCATTTTTGTGGCGGACGAAAAGTCTCCAAAGTCCCTTCCTCTTCGTTCCATCCATCGATGCCGACAGCGAGCCAAGGTGACTAAAGAGTCGAGAGTTAGCCGCCCGTAAATTGGCTTAAGGGATTTCATTCGGAGATGAGCTTAATACCTCGCGTACCGAGCTGCGAGGCGCTCGTTACGCGTCCAATCCGCGTCCCATCCTGGACGCGGAGGGAACACGCACGCGATCCAACTCTCCTCTCCTTCGTTAGCGTTCGAAAATGTGGACGGATTACGCGTGCGTATCGAGCAACTCTCGTCGAACGGAACGGAACGACGGATAAATCCGATAGAAAGCAATTACCACTCGGGCAACGGTTGACGGTGCTTAAACTACGGGTCGCGTTACGTCCCCTCCTTTTTTCTAATTCCCGTCCACTTTACGTCCGAGGAAACCTCGCGACGACACGAGCAACAAGGGAAGAGACGTTTCACCTTGTAACGCTGTTTTATTATCCACGCGAAAGGGATGGAAGGAGGGGGATGATAGACGAGAGAGGGAGATAACAGACGGTTTCTTCGCTTTCTCGATAAACACCGGCATACAGCTCATTATTATACGGTTGTCGAGCGTCGCAAACAACTATTCTCTCCTCCACTCCCCCCCTCGGAGCAGTGTGCGCAGGTGACTCGCGCCAGAGACACGTGGAAATTAGAAGTTTTCGCGCTTAACGAACCACTAAGTAAGGAGGATCCACGAGACGATGGGGAGGTGTACTTTGAAAACAGACGCGAATTAACGACGTGGAACACGTCGAGAAAATTCGTCGATTCCCAGGCTGAGTCTTCCGACTAAGGAGACCACGAAGGAGATCGAAATAATAAGAGCATGCTCGGCGAGCGCTTCTCGATTTACTCGCCGTTTATCTTTCGAAAAATAAATTTCATCGAAAAGGCGATCAATTTCGATCGAGATACCAAATAGATTCGAAAAATTGTCGTACGCGATCGAACGGTTCCCGAGGGGAATTCGTTCGAGTCGAATTAACACCGCAACGCCAAATCCTATTATTATGCGCCGAGCCTCTGATCCGAGCAACGCGTAGACAAAGCTTATTACAATGATTTAACCGTGAATCACCGCGGATCCGAACTCCTCCGTCCGCCCGATCCACCGTCGCGAACAAACGGCCGACGCGACGTTTATCCAGTTCCCTCGCTCCCTCGGCCCGTGTCTCGATTTCCCTACCATCCATAAACCACCATCCCAAATTCCAACCTACCGCCATGCTGCTCGTACGCAGGCTTACAGCCGGCCGTCCGCAAAACCGTAAACAGCCCTTAAACGCGCTCTTAATCCTCACCCCTCCGGCTGCCTCTTTACCTACCTCATATATATGTATATATATATGATATATATATGTATATATATATATATATATATATATATATATGAGTATGTATACGAGTACATAGGTAGACAGAGAGGAACTTGAATATACGTGAGTAACTTTCGTTTCGAGGATGAACGACAATAATAACAGGGAAAACAGGTGGAGGAGAATTTCCGCGCGTAATTCGTGAATCTCTTTGGATAGGATCTTACAGAATAATCGTTCCACCCATCCCTCCATCTTTCGAACAACGATGAGAAAAAAGTATTTGCGAATCGAATGCTTTCGAGTATAACTCGAATATTTCTTGCTCAATTTTTCCTTACGTGGCGTGGTGAGAAGCTTGGTGGGATCTTGCGGATCTTCTCAACGATTTTTCTCGTGTCTGGAAGCGAAAGCTTCTCCTCCGACCTGTCCAACGTAACTAAGGATCGCTCATTACCATCGAGATTCCTTAGCGTCTTTTCGTCCGCCGAACTGTATAACGGAATATACGCAAAACTGTGGAACGATAATTAATAATAATTACAGGATATAGGAATAAATTTTTAGAAAGGGGGATAACACTTCCTTCTCATCCTTGACGTACATTCTTGCTTATATTTATCCAAAAATGATTCGAGACACTTTGTTGTGTGACACGCATATTTATTTTTCGCGTCGAAACCGAAGGGTTTTACACAACCCTTGTTATCATTCCTGGAAATATCACGATAGAAATTGCTACGGAACGTTATGAAGGAGAACGTCGTCGCTTTTGTCAACGTCAGGCGTTCTGTGTGTGTGCATCTGAATATCGCGAACGATACGCGGTTCCCCTGTTCCCGTTTCGGTTTGATTCGAGACGATCTTCTTTTCTCCGTCAAAAGAAGAAGGTAGAGGCAGCACCGAAATCATGGCTCACGAGCTTCATTTCCTAGAAAGCATAATATCGAGGATCCGAAGATTCTTTGAAAGCAAAGCACAAACACGCGTGCATCGCCATCTCTCGCGACCGCTGCGGAAAACTTGCAGCGGCGAATCTCTCGTCCGTGGATAACGAGAAAGAAACGGGGTCAAAAAATGACCACCGTCCCTCCCCCCGTTGTTCGAGACGGAGCAAATTATCGCGACGATGATCCATCTCGGGGAAGGATAGAATATCGATTTCCAATTACATCCGTCGCCATCCATCCATCCATCCATCGAGAACGAGATGCCGCGGAGATATCAACTCGATATCAATCGGATCGACTGGCCCGTTTTTCCCTTCGAGATATCGAGATATCGAGATTCGCCGTCGTCCTTGAGAAATTCTCTCGATTATTCGGCCTCCGCGTGTCCGCGAATAATTGGGAAAGGAGAGGCCGCCGCGTCCGAGATTTTTCGAATTTGATTGGGTGAACCGCGCCGGTTTCGCTTTTTAAACGCGGCGGATCGAGGGAAGAAGAAGAAGAAGAAGAAGAAGAGAGCATTCGAACGGGTTGAAAGGGAATAATAGGGGACAGAAAGCAGGAAAGTAGGGAAAGAGGGAGGAGGAGTAGAGCCGTCGCGACGCCGAGTAACACAACCACACCCTTCGAAGGACCTGGTGGATCGATAGGCACACTACCCTCTGCTAGAAAGCGGAGAAAGAGGAAAGTGGCGACGAGCAACGTGGAAGAAAGACGACGCGGAATAGAGAAAGAGTATAAGACAAATTGGCCGAGATCTCGTCTCGCTCGCTCTCCTCTTTCCCTCCCCTTCTCTGCTCTCCTTTTTTCCCTTCTTTTCTCCCTCTTTTTTCTTTTTCCCTCCCCCCAACTTTGCTTATACCTGCCACGAACAATCGGCGCGTGTCGACTCGCGTGTCGTCGCGTTTTCGGCAGAGGAAGGCAGTCCCTGCCCTTTTCCACGCGAATTTTCAATCTCTACGTACGTATACCGTGTCGGAGTAACCAGGTTATCGGAACAAATTCACGATGACGTCGTAATCAAGTGAACCGGATGGAGGAAGGGATACGGAGTATAATCGTTTAATCGAATTGTGACAAAAACGGGATGTTGTAAGCGTCGTAGGCGCGTAAATAGAACCGGAATCCGTTCTCGGATTGAATTGATTTCATTCGGGGAGGGGGAGAGAAAGAGAAGAGAGAGAAAATAACCGGTCGAAAATATCGTGTATATTCGTTTTTTTTTCGAAACGATTAGCGGACAAAACGTAAAGTTCGATTCGATATTTATTTACGCGTTTATTACGCTTGTATATATACGTAAGTATACGTGGTGCATAGACGTTTTACGGAAACTCGTCAACGATTCCCCCGTTCCCTTTCCCAATTAGAGGTCGCCCAATCCTGTGGAAGAAGTACAGGTTGCAAATTAAAACAAAGGGCATAGCGGGGGAGGGAGGGGCCTCGTTTCAATTACCGCCGCGTTTCGCGGTATATTCGCGATGTCGAAACGACAACGATACGAACTCGCGCTCGTTTGTTTCGCGATGACGATGAACAACGAGCCGAGCAACGTTCTCGACAAACTCGGTATCGCGATACGATTAAATTCCCCTCCGTTAACGAGGACTTAACCTTTTTTTCTCTCTCCCTCCTCCCTTTTCTTCTTCTACATCCCCCGTTCCTGGATTTTTCATTTTGCCACAGCGAAAAGTTGTCGAGGACCGTCGCCAATTTTCCGCCCATCATCGGTTGAAACGGTCTCCTTCGTCCCTCGTCCCTCGTTCCATTGTTCCGGGCCAGGTTCCACGCGTTGCTCGATCGCCACGTGCGTTCGTGTAAAGCGTTGAACAAACTTCGCTCGAAAGATCGCCAAGAGATTCCACTCGTATCGCGGAATGGCGAGAAATGACGACGCGAAGGAGGGTTAGAAGCAAGAGAAAAGCGATCGTGTCGTTGTTGGAGAAAGGAAGGAAAGGAATATACGCTCGATAAATAACATGTGGAAACGAATGGAACTAGAAAGAAGAAAAAAAGCTCCCGATTTCGTGGAAACGGATCAACGCAGCACAGATTGTTGCAACGTTTCAACTATTACGCATCGCGTCGCGTTCGTGAATTCTATCGGCCCCAGGAGCGGCGTAAGTCGGCGAATACATCCCCGGGGATGAATCTGACCGGCGGTGTACGCTTTGACCTCTTCGTTCCCACGCGCGAACATAACGACGTATCTATTTTCCCTCTATCTATTACCGCCGCTAAAGCAACGTGGATGGGATTGGGAGGAAGGTTGGGAGCGACGCTATTCGAAAAATTGGAATATCGAACGTTCCCTTATCCAAATCGTTTTGTCCTTTCCCTCGCGCATCGCAGCAGTATGTGCGAGATGTTACGCCACTGCGCAACAAGGGGGACGGACAAGTTTCCGGTAAGTTTAATCTCTTCCACAAACTTGCCTCGCGCGGATCTCTTCGACTTAATCCCGAAAAGTTATACAGGTCGGTTTACGAATCGTTTCATCCGACATCTGCGCCTTCATTTCCGTCGGATTATCGTTCCGTGATCGTTGCTCGGTTTCTCGGAACCGAGAACTTGGAAACTACACCTACCACACGTTCGGTAAAAAGGAAGAAAGATGCTTTCTCGTATCGAATATCAAAGGAGAAAGATTTATAAAGGAAAGAAATAATCGTACGACCGACAAACGTACGGTTGACACTTTGCCAAGATACTTTGTTACGGAAAGCGAGCGAAGAAGCCGGCGAAGAAGCGCGGGAACTGTAACGGGGAAGGAAGGTTACGAAAAATGGAAGAAACGAAGGGTCAAATGCCCCCGTGATGGATAACCCGACAGGAGAGGTTCGAGCGTATAAAATTGATCAGCGAACCAGAATCATTCGATTGTACTTCCTGCTCCGTCGTCCGCCCTTCTCCTTCTATCGCGACCGGCCGTACCGGTCCCATTCATTCTTCCCCTCCCGCGTCCGTACGAGGTCGATAACTTCGATTCTCCTCGATGCCCACCCCGCGTCGCTACTCGTCGCTGTTTTATTTCCGCCGTCCTGTTCAATGACCACGCGATCCACGATCGCCGATCGAAATATCTCCGTGGAATTCGCCGTGTGAGAAATACATCTCGCGAGATCCTCCCCGAGACGAAACGCAACGGCAATTTCGCAGAATTGCAGATCCATATCGATTATCTTTAACTGTGCTTAACTTTCCGTATTTTCGAACGATCGAAAATCGTTCCAATCTTCTTTTCGTATAACATCTCTCTCTCTCTTTCTTTCTCTCTCTGACGGGTTACTTTTCCGCAATAAACGAAATTTTAAAAATTATGCGCGTTTCTTACTCACGTTACGCGTGCAATAAAATTGAATAACGTCATTGCACGAAATTTTTTATTTTCGTCGCGACTAAGCGATATTTTCCACGAATAAACATGGATCCATCCGCTTAATTGTTGAAGCAAATTAAAACTCAATTAGAACTCTAGCTTTTTCGCTCGACAACCGACTTTAGGTTACTTTGGTTATCGTAGCACAAAGCGGAAGAATAATTTTCCTTCCTAATTCCTTTATCGTTATTTCCATTTAGCTTTCTTTCGAGTCTTCTCCTCGGTTTCGCTCGATTTGCGCACTCGTACGGATAGAAGATTCGTCGATGAAAGGATGCGTCACTTTCGATCGATAGAATTGGAACAGCGTTTTTCGAAATTTTCGACCTACTTTATCTCGACATCTCGGTAGCGACACGAACGGAATCGAATCGGCGGTATATAGTTAAACGTTGATCACATCCGGTTGTAAAATTTGCTCGAGTTTGTCTCAGGACCACGAAAACTTCACCCGTATGGAGAAACTTGCGGGGTTATTGGAATTGTTGCCAGGCTTCTCAGATCGGAATCCATCGATGATCATTTTCCCGCGAACAGAAGTCAATTTCGGCGTCCGTTCTGGCCAAGTTTGCGCGGAAACGGGGACATCGGAGGCAACGAACAGCTGATAACGGCCGCTTGTACGAGTTACGTATACCGAGGCGAAAGCAAGAGGAGGAGGGATGTAAAGTTAGTTATTAACGCGTCGGGAAGGGAAAAGGATGCTCCTCGATGGCGAGAGAAAATGAAGATGGAACGCGATTTTACGTGTGCGAGGGTGGGAGGAGAGAAGAAGCTTCGTCGAACGGAGTCCCGGGGCAGTAAATACTTATCTAGTGGCGTGCAGAATTCCGACGTGGTCGCTGGCTTTCTTTCATCAGGAAGGAACTCGTGGTAAAATAAAAATCGATCTCGAAACAAAGGCGAGGAGAGAACTTTTCGATCTCTCTGTTCCTTTCGATTCTTCTTCTCGAGTAATCTTTTGTAAATAAATAATCTCGTATTTATCGATACCGAATAATGAAACGAAGCTTATATCGATAATCGAAGAAAATTGTTGGAGAAAGAAAAATTTGTACAATGAGAATAATTAAAATAAGAGAAATAAGAGTAAAATTTACTACTAGGGAAATTTATTTCTTCGAATATCGTTCGTATCGAGAAGACTGGTGGTATGTCGGGACGTTGGATTTATTTTTCTTTCTCGTCTTTGTTGGGTGGATAAACAAATGAGTCGTAAAGTTGAAAATAACGCGACTTATGAAAAGATGCTCGAGCAAGCGGAACCGAGGTTGGTGAGATGGCGCAACAACACGAGGAAACATTAAGGCGGAAGCTTTCCCGAGATCCCACGAAATATGTCGTTATACGAGGAAGGACGAGGAAGGGCGAGGAAGAGGAGCACACGCTTTGCATAAAGCATCGTAATGCATTCAGCGTCAGTTCGCGAAGCGTTTCTTCTTAAACCACGTTTAAAAAACGAAAAGACGAGAATGGAAAGGCGACAGGGTAAGAGGGAGATAAAGAGGGAGATAGAAGGGAGGCAGGAAAGAGCGAGAGGCGCAATGGGGAAAATAACGCAAGGAAGCTTTGAAAGTTTCGGTGGAAAAGTTGGCGGAAGTGCGCCGCTCCCGCTAAACGACTTTCGTCGTACGTACAGCTTCGAATTTCATTTTGGAACGTTGAATCTTATTAAGAAGTAAAGTCGTTCCGAAACTTCTCGAATATCGTGGACGGCCTTTCCCTTATATAAATCCGTACCTCGACACGCTACTTCACGTCGGATGAAAGCTGCACCTGAAAAAATCCAATTTGCAGGATCCAAGGAGCGATTACGAAACCAAAGAGGGAGGAAATCCCCGAATCGAGGCATCGAGTAGCTCGAGCGATCCTCGGATAACCGATAACCTCCTCGATTCCGGAAAGAATCGACGCGCGCGAAACCGCACGAAACAAGAAAAGGAGAATTAATCGGCGTTTCCCTCCTCTCTTTCGATCCGATCTCTCGTTACGGGCCACCTCTCTAATTACGGTTAAGCTTTAAACTTTACCGTCAAAATAAGAGGGGAGTCGATATCCCTCGTGGTTTCATCGACAACTCGACGACTCAAGGGAACATGTACTTTTAACGAGAATATTAAAGGAGCGAGGGGACAATACCCGTTCCGAATCGAAACTGCGCGTTTATTCGCTTCCGTTGAAGATCTCTCGTAGATATTATTTACCGATTGTTATCCCGTTAATATTTCTTTTTTTTATATATATATATATACCGGTAAATCCGATCAAGGATGAGGCGCGCATGGAGAAGGCAGCAAAGTTCGATCCTCGAGTCTCTCAAACGCTATAAAGAAGAAGCGTCGATTACGACCGGCTATTATTTTCCTCGACGCGACGCCTTGCCAACCCTTCCCGGGTTCTTCTCTTCCCAGCGCATCCTACACTAAGGAAGGGAGGAATGAAGGAAGGAAGGAAGGAAGGAAGGAAGGAAGAAAAGAAGGAGAGACTCCTTCGTATTTTTAACCAACCCCTAACGAGCGGCCGGCTTACTTATTATTGGCTCTCGAGCCGTTTTCTCGCGCGTACATATAGATACGTAGACACACGCGCGCGCGTACGCACACACAACCGATGAGGAGTAACCAAGACACGAGCCTTATCCCTTTCCACCATCTTTATATCTTCTTTCCCGCGCACTGCTCCTTTCTATCTTTCCCGGAAAAGTACGCGACTTTCCCCCCCTCCGGCCGGCCACGCCCCCCTATCCACTTCGATGATGGAAATTCAACCGTAATTTATTTGCAATTTTATCGCAGCTCTCCACCGCTCGGAGTTCAATTTTCTGTGCGTTATCCTCTCCCGGAACGATGAATCTTTCGGGGAAAACTCGTTAGTTGGCGCTCGCCCCGCCATCGCAACATTACGAGAGCGCCTTTTAATATCGAGGCATTGCGATCTATTATATACATTCGTACACGGAATGGAATCAGAGGGACCAGAGTTAGAAGGTTTCGTCTCTTCGACAGTGTACCGCGAAACGTAGGTGCGTAGAATTCTCGATACATATAATCGTTTCGCAATTTTTAATCTTTTTTTTCTTTTTAATCGTTTCTCTTTATTCTTTCTTTCTTTCTTTCTTTTTTTCGACCAGCCAAGGGAACGTAATAACGAAACAACGAACGTAATTACCGAATCGCGGATAAAATATTTTTCCACATACGTGGCGAACTGTGGAAAGGGTGAGCGTTTATGGGGTTGGCCATAAGCAGTAAAGCGCACGATTTGATGGGAACCAATACATTTGAGCTTATCACCTTATCGCCGATAGGTATACCCAGCTAGTGGCATCCCACTGCGGGGGGTTGGCCGCCATAAAATATAGAATGAACCCCCTGTCAGGTCGGGGAACTACCCACCACCCCTGTCTCCTCCCTTCTCGACCGACTCGTGTACCATTCCCGTCTGACGCATCTAACCTACCGTCGATCGATCGATCGATACTATCGATCTCGATGATACCCGTTCGTACATATTTACGCGTAAGGGTAGTTTTTGATCGCGTAATCAGTAAACGAATTTAAAGACGCGAGGCGGCGAAACGATCAGCGATAATCCTCGTTCATCGATAATCCAACGAATCGTCGCATTCGCGAACGAAGGAAATTGTTTGTTGCTCGATTCGCGTTCGTTTCGATCGTCCTATTTTATCGTTCGATTCCAGTAATCGATTTCGAATTCTCGTCCATGTTTCTGATTTCCCTTTCGTTCGATCCTTCTCCCCTACCGGTAATATCTCCAATAAATTGCATTTATAATAGTTTTTTTCGATAACGTTTTTCGAACTTTGGAACTCGTTTCTCTTTCAACGATCTTCCTTCAATTCCCACCAACCACTTTCTACCAACCTATTTCCCAAATTTGATTACATTTCGTTTAATTTTAATTCAATTCTCATCTCCATCGTTCATCTCTCGTTTATCCTCTCGTAGATCGATCTACGGTTCTGGTAGGTTAACGTTCGATTAATTCCCTTCCCCCTCCTATTTATATCCGATCTTTATCCAATCTTCGTCTCGCACCCTCTTCATCCCGTCTTTATTCAATATGTATTTAATGCTTGCTTTACCCCTCGTCACTTGATTTTTTTCTCTTTAATTTCTCTTATCTTTCGTCCGATCTGACGACGGGAAAAAGTTAGATATGCGCGATTATCCCATCGCGAGAAAGGGGAGGAAAGAAAGAAAGAGAAAAAAAAAAAACGCAAAGTGCAATTCCAATCACGATCGTGCATGGATATTCTCGCATAGCCGTAGTTGGTCAACACACGTGTGTACGCGGCACTCCGTACGAGCTCTCCCATTTGGTCCATTCGGACGTACACACGGACTGTGACACCGGATAGACGGGTGTGACGAGGCATTTAACAGTCGAGCAGATGGTCGGCAGTGTAGAGAAGAGGGTGACTCCTTCCTCTCCGCCCCTATTCGCAATCGGCCGCAAATATAAATATTTAACGCGGTTATACCCGGCGCGAATAAAATTCGCTTAATTTATTACTCGACGACTGGCAAATTGTAAAACGCTGATTGCTGCTCGCCTCCCCGTTTCGCGCAGCCGCTTTTTGCCTTCTCTCTCTCTCTCTCTCTCTCTCTTCCCTTTCTCCCTCCTCCTTTCCCTCTGCTCGTTTCGTTGTAGGCGAGACGGAGGAAGGAGACGGAGGACGGAGGCTGAGCCAGGAGAGAAAGCTCGTAATCTCGAGGGGCGAGTTTCGTCGAGTAGTAGTCACTAGATGGGATTGGGATAAAAAGGGCGCCTTTAGCCAGAAGAATGAAGAATTGCATTAGCCTGGATTCAAGATGAAGAAAAAACGTTCACCAGCGAGAGGGTTTCAAAAGGGGTTATGGTAGGGTTATCACGAGCCGTAAAAAAAATTCTCCTCCTTCTGGGGGGGAAGGATGGGGGTGCGAAATGCCCCTCTTTCCCGGAAAAAGGGAGGGAGGGAAAGGGAGGAGAAAGCAGAAAGGAGCAGAGAGGAGAGAAACTCACGGAAGAAAATCATCCACGTATTCCTTCCTTTCGCAAACAGAGATCCGCGAGGAAGCTTTTACCCTGTCGTCTGGTTCGCACGGCTCGCCGTTTTCGCGGTATCGCCGTGTCCTCCTAAAGTAGAATCCCGTTAAATTTTTAGTATGCACGCGCGCGAATCTGTGTCTGCGAATGTATCTGCAATTCAAAATATTCTCGCTACCATCGGCGTTTGATACATCGGCGGAAAAACGGCGGGGGTTCCGTGTACGTAAGTTTGCCAACGATCGTATCGCGGGCAAATATTTCGTTTTTATCGATACCGTGCTAGGTCGAAGTTGTAGGGCGAAATACGCGATGAACGCGATGACGAAACGTCGAGCGAGTATAAATTAAATAATCATAAACGGGGGACGAAAATTCGATTCTCTCTTCGTTAAATCTGCCTACGTTCGGGGTACATTTGTCCCACCGTCGTTTAAACGCGCAACGTGTCAATGTTTACGTCTCTTTCGGCTCCTTGCTCTCTCAGGCTTTTCCGCTTTTTTTCCCACCCCTCCTCCTTCTTCTCGAATTCGTCGAGAACGTCGACAAACGAAGGACCACCGAGTCCATTGTCCCGTGAAATTCGAGCTACCTCGTCTCTCTCTCTCTCTCTCTCTCTCTCTCTCTCTCTCTCTCTCTCTCGAACTAAGCGAGAGAAGCTGAGAGAAACGAGGGAAAACGCAAAAGGTTCCAGGCTCGAAGTCACATCCCAACCGATTGACAGGGCGCGTTGAGATGTTCCGGTGTTTACACGTCCCCGGAGACGTGTTCTAGGTATCATAGCCTGAAAGCCACCCCGTAGTCATCTATCCGTGCGCTCCTCGTTCCATTCACTGCATATTGGAAAAAATAACACACCTCCTCCACCATCCTCCTCTCCTTTCGATATCCAGTTTCGCGACAAGTCTCCGAGATATTGTTTTAAAACGGAAATCTGTCCCTAGCGGGCTGTAAATCGAGACCAAGCTCGTTCGGATGGACGGCTCCTCATCCCGCCTTTCTTCATTCCCAATGACGAAGATGGGAGAAAGCGAAGAGAGAAGCGAGATTTCTATGAAAAGTCGGTTAGATCGGATCAGGATTGGATCCAATTCGATCCAATTTAATCGCAACGTATTTTTTTCGATACGCGAGTTGACGTACCGCGGTTATAAAAAATATTTCCACGGAAAGCTTACTTACTTGTATTCTAGTAGAGTAGAAGGCACGGGTTCTACCACGTATTTATTGTATAAAATATCGTATAAAACAACGTGTATGCGTACGTGTATGCGTTATATGTGTAAGGGAAATACAGGGATTGATTTATGATTCCATTTGAAAAAAAACAAAGTTGATCTTCGTATACATACAAGTATATACGGTATACAACCGTGTACAACAGTCGTTCGCTCGTTGCAACGATTACACGAATCAAAATTTACCGACTCGAGATACTTTACTACTATTTTTTAAACCGGCAAAGCGAAACGAATAAATACATGGCCAACGATCTCGTACCGACATTTTTATATCCTAATCGTTGTTCGACATCGCTCCAACGAAATTCGGAAAACGAAAGGAGGATAATTTGTGCTGGTAATAATTAAACACGCGCGAAGATTCGCGAACAGGGGAAGAATCGAGGATACGAATGCATTTTCCATAATCCGCTCGGTTGCGCGTTACCGGTATATCCGAGGATTGTAGCGTAAAATGAATTTAGTTGGGTGGCCGAGCGATTCATTCTACTTTAATCTACTGATGCACGGTTTTAATGCATCCCAAACGTGGCGCGAAAGCTCTCGTGTATCCGCGTGTATCGTTGCTCCTTGTTTCCTGAACGCGCTGCGGCTTTCGTCGAAATGACCGCGCCAGAGACACGGTCGCTTTGCCCTCGATCCACCTGGGAATCCATTCTCCTCCCGTGCCTCGCGAACTCGCATTTACGTCGGTGTCGGCGCGCCACGTACGTCAAACGTCTCTCGTATTCCTGAAAACCTGAGGGAAATCTTGCGCGTCGCAGGGCATGGGAGTCCCATTTATCTTCCCCTCCCTCCTAACCGACCGCCGATTATTTCGCGGGTAAAATCATTTCCACGAGAGGAAAGTGGAGGGGGAAAACTCGTACTCGTCCAACTGCCGACGTTCGTTCGTTTTTTTCGCTCTACGTAAATCACGACTCGCGTGCAAGATTATCGCAAATTGCAGATCGAGAGGAGATCGGTGGAGGGGTAAAGATAGAAAATTTCATCGAAAAGACGCGAGGGTAGTGTTAGCGGAAAAGTTTCGAGCAAGTGGGAAGAAATATATATTCTTTGGTCGCAAAAGTCCGCGTTCCCTTCGTTTCCCTTCGTTTTCCTTCGGCGCGACGCTGGCGAGACGAGGGAAAGCCGATATTCGAGTCTACCTCGAGACGAATTGCTCTTTTATTTCTCCGTAATAGAGAATCAAGGAGCTCGTCGATTATCCATTATTCTCGAGGGAGCCCGACCTTTGTTCCCCGCGGGACAAAGTGACTTTAAAAACTTCCGCGTCTCATTCGCCACTTGATAATGTCTTTCCAGAACCAGAGGGCCGCCGCTACGTAGAGCGGAACGGAGGACAGAGAAGAGACCAAGTGGATTCGATTCCTTGCGCTTCATTTTTTATCGGAGA